>NW_022196897.1:32076418-32162601 GCF_008632895.1 Mastomys coucha | reverse complement strand
AAAAAAAAAAAAAAGAAAGAAAGAAAAAGAAAAAGAAACTCACTGGAGAGAAAATGGCAATCTCACCAGGAGTCCCTGGGTCAGAACACTCCCTGGAGGCAGGCTCTCTGCTTTCTGGGAAGGGGCAGCTCCATGGTACTTTAATAGGTCTTAGTGTATATCAGGAGGTTATTTCAATTTCCTTCTCTCTGTTGAGACTTGCTTTGTGACCAGCTATGTGGCCAATTTTTCAAAATGTTCTGTGAGGTGCTAAGAAGAAGGCATGTTCTTTTGTGTCTGGCTGAAGTCTCCTGTAGATATCTGGTTAGGTCTATTTGATTAATAATGTCTGTTAATTCCATTATTTCTCTGTTTAGTTTTCATCTGGATGACCAGTTCATTGGTGAGAGTTGGGTGGTAAAGTTTCTCACTATTAATATGTGAGGCTCAATGTTTGATTTGAGCTTTAGTAATATTTCTTTTATAAATGTGGGTGCCCTTGCATTTGAGGTTTAGATGTTAAGAATTGAAACGCCATCTTAGTGAATTTTTCCTCTGATGAATATAAAATGTCCCTCTCCATCTCTTTCATTTTGGCTTGAACTCTATTTTGTTAGTTATATAAAGATATAGAGTAGCTCCCCAGCTTGCTTCTGTGTTTTTGCTTAGAAAATCATTTTCCAAGCCATTATTCTTAGGTATGGTCTAGCTTTGATGTTAAGGTGTACTTCTTGTGTGCAGCAGAAGAATCCCATTTCTGTGTCCATTCTGTTAGCCTGTGTCCTTTTATTGGTGAATTGAGGCCATTGATATTGAGAAATATTAATTATCAGTGATTGTTAATTCCTAATGTTATTTTGTTGTAAGTGGTGATGGTGGGGGTGCTATGTGTGTGTGTTTGTGTGCTTCCCTTGTTTGGGTTTTGCTGCTGTGAGATTATTTATTGCCTGTGTTTTTGTGAGTATACGAACCTTTTCTGTTTGGAGTTTTCCTTCGAGTCTTTTCTATAGTACTGTCCTGTATGTGTGGATAGATATTGTTTAAATTTGGTTTTGTCATGGCATATCTTCTTTTTTCCATTTATGGTGATTGAAAGTTTTGCTGGCTATAGTAATCTGGGCTATTATCTTTGGTCTCTTAGAGTCTACAGCACTTCTGTCCAGGCCTTGCTGAGTTTTAGAGTCTTTGGTGAGAAGTCCTGTGTAATTCTAATAGATCTGCCTCTACATGTAACTTAGCCTTTTTCCCTTGCAGCTTTTCATATCCTTTCTTTGTTTTGTATGTATATTGTTTTGATTAATATGTGCAGAGGGGACTTTGTTTTATGGTCCAATCTATTTGGTGTTCTGTAAACTCATACCTTTATAGGCATGTCCTTCTTCAGGATGGAAAATTTTTCTTCCACAATTTTGTTAAATATATTTTCTGTGTTCCTGAGCTAGGATTCTTCTCCTTCTAGCCCCATTATTCTTAGATTTGAACGATGTCACAGTTTTCCTGGATGTTTCATGTTAGGAATTTTTTAGCTTTAACATTTTCTTTGACTGAGAAATCTATTTCTTCTATAGTATCTTCAACATCTGAGATTCTCTCTTTCATATCTTGTAATTCTTTTATTCTGTTATTGATGCTTGTCTGTAGTTCCTGTTTGCTGACCTAGACTTTTCATTTCCAAAATTCTCTCAATTTGTGTTCTTAATTCCTTCTATTTCTGTTGAACAGTTTCCTTTACCTATTTGTTTTTTCTTGGTTTTCTTGGTATTCTTTAAGGGATCTGTTGATTTACTCCAATATATTGTTTGTCTTTTCCCCTATTTCTTTAAGGGATTTTTTTTCATTTTCTCTTTCATCTTCATAAAGTTGTTTTTAAGGTTGTTTTCTTAGGTTTCAGCTGTGATGGCATATTCAAGTGTTGCAGTTATAAGCTAGGCGTGCTGTCTGGTGCTGCCATATTGCCCTAGCTATTATTGATTGTTTTCTTACACCAGCATTCAGGTCACTGGGTTTGGGATGATATAGGTGCTAATTTCTTAGTTTGCCTTTGCCACTAGGGAGACCCCAGCTCCAAGCTAGCTGATTCCCAGGTTGACCTTTTGTGCAGCATATAGGCTTCTGACTGGCATGCCAGGCATCTGAAGAGGTGAAGTCTTATGGGATTGGGGACAGATGCCCGGCAGTGGAGTGGGCAGTGGAATGGAAGGGAGCAGTGGAATGGGTATGTGGGAACTGAGTTAAGAGAGTAGCAGTTCAGCTGGCAGGCGGGTCACTTACCTATTCTGACTGATGTGGCTTCCCACGCTCCATCTTACTGTGACTGAACATGTTGTTCTTAATTAGCTTGATCAACACAGTGTATTACTTATGAAAAAAAATGCTTCATTCTCCAAATATAAAATATATGAATGTATCTTGCAGAGAAAGTCATGAAATTTTCAAGGACAATGCTATTGTTTAATACAGTATTTAGTACAATAAATCTTTCTTAAAGACAAAAGTGAGTAAGTGAATGAATAAATGAATGAATGAAATGTGTCACAGACTAAAATATGAAAATATGCAAAAATGTTTTCAATAACATTAAAATTGGAATACATTTTAGAAGGGATAACTTACTGCTGTATATTATGCAAACAAAATGCGAAATGATGATGGTAGGTCTCCCTCCCTTCTTGAGGATCATGGCCTACATTCTCTATGTAGAGTAGAGAGCTCTGAGTCTCTTGACAGGTGAGAGCTCCTAACAGCTCATAACTGATTTCTTTCTTTGAAGCCTCCCTCTTTAGCCACCCTGCCCCCACCCCCACCCCTTTTGGGCTTCCAGACTTTCACCTATTTAAGCTTCTTTCCTCATAAATTCTTGGGCTTCATCCTGTCTGTTTCTTTTATTCCAGTTATTGGATTTCCTGACCCCTTACTGCAGGATCCTATTATCATTATGGCATGGGCTTTTAGGATCTTAGTGACAGAGCCTTCACTGGCATGCATTCCTTTGATGTAGGTAGAGAAGAGTGCCCTTCACTAACAAACAAGTGTCCTGGACCTCTAAGCAGGGGAAAGGAGCACCGTTTGGAGTCTTTTTGTTGTTGTTTTTGATTTGCTTTAGAAAATTGCATAGATCAGGTAAAATAGAGTAAGAGTTTTGAGCACAGGTCACCACGTGCAGAAGCAAATAATAAACAGTCTGGAGGGTACAGTTTCTTTAAAACACAGCTGAGAAGCTTGTTTTATTTGAACGGATACAGGTAATGTTGCCCAGTGTCATACTGTTTTGCACAGGCAAGCACATGAGAATTAAATCTGGGCATTTCTGTTCTGAATTTTAAAAACCAAATTTTTTAAATCCAAAAATCAATGCTGGCTGTCTACTTTTGGGGAGTATATTTAAAGTAAAACCAGTGTGCTTTGGAACAAAGGGAGCTTACTACTTAAGTCACCTGTTGCTGTTAGAAATCCAGAGTACATACTTATTTATTTCATTACTCTAAATGGTGTCACGTTTTTCGTGAAGTGGAAAAGGCTCTTAGCAGGTCAGCCATATCTTTGGAAGTACATAAGTAGCACCAGTGACATTTTATCAAGTGGTTTTCAGTATGCACATATTAAAACTTTCATCCTCCTGCATCCCTTTTTTAAAGACACTGTAAATTACAAAAAATTAAAGAAAGCCAAGACTGTCAGCATGTTGGAGGTAGTTGGTAGTACTTTCTTCATGGCCCTGTCTTTCATGGCCTCTGCTAAATCCCTACTTACATAATTAGGACCGGAGGAATGACTTAAACAAACATCAAGAAGCTGATTGTGGAAGTATAAAATAATGAAAAGGAGACCATTAGGAATCTGGCTATTAAACAAAAAGTACACAGTTCCTAAGGCAACCAGCTCAGAGGGACGAATGGGGGACTGTGAACCAGTTTTAGAGGTTTCAGCCTGAGGGAGGCTGACCAGTGGCTAGGTAATTCAGTGTTTGGCTTCTGGAGAAGAAAGTTCTTTTCATGACAGGGCTCAGGATACAAAACAGAGGAGGGTGGGTCTTTGGTCCTAGTTGTTCCTTTAAGGCCACCTAACCACTGGGCTCAACCTCTTGCAGTTCCACCACTTTCCAGCAGAATCATAGACTTGCCCTCAACAGTTTGATTTGGGGAAAGAGATGACATAACAATGCAGTGAAGAATTGTCACAAAATAGTAAAATAATGGAATCTGTTACCAACTGAACTTTTTTTTTTTTTTTAGAAAGAAATATGTGGAGGCTGGAGAGATGGCTCATTCCTTAAGAGCCTTTCAGAAGGTCCTGAGTTCAATTCTCTGCACCCACATGACAGCTCATACAACTATCTAAGCTGTCTTCTAGTATGCAGATGTACATGCAAACAACACACATAACATACGTAAATAAATTAATCTTTTTTAAAAAAGAAATATGTAAAGAAAAAATATATGAGTTCTTCTGTGTGTTGTGTTTACTAACACACAAGATTTCTGTCCATTTTGTACACCTTTATTAAATGGTTTGAAAGCTATGTGCCAGTAGTTCTAATCTAAAATTGAAATTTTTAATTTAATTTCTAGTGGTAGAGTTAGTATTAGTTTTAAACTGTGTTTGTGACAAGAAGATATGTTTCCATACTTCATGATTTTTGTTGTTACCACTTCCAACTCATATTTGTAAGTTTTTTTAAAGATCATTCTCCTAAATGTTTTTAAATATTTCATTGCCAATAATATTAGCAATATTATCATTGCCTGTCATTTTTGTAATTATACCCTAGTTATGGATAGGTTGTTTATGTGTAAACATTATTTCAGCTCTCTGAGTACTTCATAAGTCTAGATAGAATTAGACCCTTGTTCTTAGTTGATTAAAGAAGTAAACCTTTTTTATACTTAGCATCAATATAAGACTAATATTGGCTTAGTTTGCCGCCATGGGATCTGTAGTTATATTTAATATCTATGTCACAGCCACATGTCTGTAACTATGGGGAGGAAAAATGTATACTTTTCATGTGGCCATATGTGAAAGCTTTTGAACATACTTTTCAAATTGATAGAATCACTTCCCATCCCAGTCATGTGTTCTGTTTTTGTCTCTGTCTCTGTCTCTGTCTCTCTCCCTCCTTCCCTCCCTCTCTTTTCCTCTCTCTCCCCCTCTCTCCCCTCCTCTTCCTCCTCCTCCTCCTCCTTCTCTTCCAACTCTTCTTCCTTCTCCTTCTCCTCCTCTTCTTCCTTCTCTTCTTCCTCCTCTTCTTCCTTCTCTTCCTCTTCCTTCTCCTCCTCTTCCTCCTCCTCCTTCTTCTTTGTGTATGTGTATATTGATTTTATTGGACATTCATAACAATGAATGATTATGAATATTTTTAACTAGGTACAACAGAAGATGCATCTTATTTTCATATGTCAAGTGAGACATTACAATTTTTGTGAAAACGTAAGCAAAGTATTAAGATTCCCTTGGTGAAGGAATGGAGCCTCAGAGACTGCTATTAATCGTGACTACAGGTGAAACAAATACTTCTGATTGTCAGACTATACATTTTCAAACTGAAACAATGGGTTTATTTTTCATCTCAAATCATGTAGCTATAGAAGTTCTCTTAAAGGAGAATTGAACCACTGAGTTGTTATAAAGAGGCTTTAACATATAATCACATTATCAGAATTAGAAAGTATTTTTTCTTTGATTGCATGCCTTGCATTTATTCACAAAAATAAGTTATTAGAAAAGAAAATTGTTTCTCTTTGACACTAAGCATTATAGCATATTTTGGATAGTTATTTAAGAGCTGTCTTTATCTATTATATATTATGTATCAATTTTTTAAAAAGCTTGTTCTTGAAGTTTTGAATAGAGTAGAGTAGTTGTGGGATGGCACTTGTTTGCTTGAGGCCTGAAGCCTCTGCACGGTAGTGCTCCTGTACTGTACCCCAGGGAATCTTGCTTTGGCTATAAAAGTTCTGCACAGAACAGCCATGAGTGGAGCTCAGGAGACACCCACACAGAGTGTAGTCATGTGGGTGTACACCCTGTGTGTCCTGCTCAGTGCTAAGATATGTGGGTAGACACAAAAACATTTCCTAGTTAAATTTCAATGAATTTGTAGGAAGCTAAATTTTATACATGAAAGTAAGCATCTACAAATGAACACTTTAGTCTACATATACATTTATGCATTTACCAATTTCTGTTCAGTTCCAAAACCTTCCCATATTTATAAAATAAAGTCATTTTTCTCCAGATATCCAGATTTTTCCCACTTTTGTTTCCCTAGACCTGGGCAACCTCTACTCAGTATTTCAAATGTATAGATTTAGCTATTCATTCCATTAAGATTAAATGATAATGGACATTTTTTTTCTGTCTGGTTTTTTCCCTTTACCTTTGTTCTTAGAGTGCACCAATTGTTTATTACCTTTTATAGCTGAGTAAGTTTTCCATAGTATATACCATCTCGAGTCTGTTTAATTATTTCCGATTAATGGGCATTTGGGCTACTATTACTCAGTAGCCATTTACTGAACATATTATTTCCTCATAAGTCGTCCCTAAAATCATTTGAATTGGAGCAAATTCTATTTCAATGGAAGAGCCCCATTGGGCAGAATCTAGTGTCAGACTGCAATGAAGTAATTCTTATACTGGACTTCCCAAAATGTGTGGATATCTTACTTTGGTAAATGATTTCGAACATACATTGATTATATGCACTATACCAAAAATAAATTATACTTCATTTTTACTATTTTAAAAAAAGTTTGGTTTTATGTATTTAAGGTATTCAACAAGATACAAAATGACCAGCATTGTAAGGTATCCCTAAAGATAATAGTAGTACTTAATATCTTGACAGTAACCAACAACTGTATAATTGGACTTGAAACTCACTCAACAGGAAGGATATCATTCCTGATACTATATTCCTAGCCAAAACCACTTAGTAAAGTCATTTTCTGAAATTAATAATCCCTAACTGCACTCTAAATACTTGTTCTTACAGATAAGGGTAGATATTATTCTTTATCAAAGAAGCCTGTCTTTATCATAAACAGAGACCATTACAGTAAGCCCCAACCAGTCAAAATACAGAGATTTTGAGGGTCAAGGATACCACAAGAAGACCTACAGAATCAACTAACCTGGGCCCTTGAAGGTCACAGAGAAAAAATAAGTAAAGTCCCTTCTAACTTTGATAGGAATGCTCCAACACTGTAGGATGCCCAGCCTAGTGAATACATTTACAGCACAACTATTGTTTAGAAGAGCAGGGAAGAGGAGGTAGAATGATTTTAAGAGCCAAAGGACCAGGAAGCGTTCTATCAAATGATGGCGAGATTGTGAAGCAAGGGGAACACACCTGATAGGAGTGCAAACTTGAAGAATCCCTTTGGAAATCAAGTTGACAGTTTCTCAGAAAATTGGTAGTAGTTCTACCGCAAGACACAGTTCTACCTCAAGACACTGTTCCACCATACCACAAGGACACGTGCTCATCCATGTTTGTAGCACCTTTATTTGTAATAGCTAGAAACTAGAAACAACCTAAATGTCCATTAACCATGCTCCCATCACAGACCAAAGAAGCTAAGTATCAGGGAGGGCCCAAAGGAGGATGCTTGAATCCCATTCAAAAGGGATATAAAATAGACTTGGGAGGTGGAGAGAGTGAGGGAACTGGGTAGAGATAAGATATGTGAAACTGGGAGGAGGTGAGTTGCAGGAGAGGGCTGGGAGAGAGAATGGAAATGGGGGAGGGGCATTTCTGGAAGAGCCAGAAACCTAGGACTCTTAGCAACTGAGGAAATTGAAACTGAAGTGGCCACCTTCTGTAGCTAGGTAGGACTTCCAGTGGAGGGAGGGAGCATCAATCTACCCACCCACAATACCTTCAACCTCATTTGTCCTCACTACAAGATGTGCAGGGTTAAAGATGGAGCAGAGACTGAGGGAACAGTCAAGAAATGACTGGTCCAACTTGAGATCCATCCCATGGGAGAGCATCAACCCCTGACACTATTAATGATACTCTGCTATGCTTGTAGACAGGAGCCTAGCATAACTATCTTCTGAGAGGCTTCATCCAACAGTGGATGGAAACTAATGCAGAGACCCACAGCCTAGCAATAGACAGAGCTTGGGAGACTTGTGGAGGAGTGCTGAGAAGGATTGAGGGATCCTGAGGGGTCAAGGATACCACAAGAAGATCTACAGAATCAACTAACCTGGGCCCTTGAAGGTCACAGAGAAAAAATAAATAAGTAAAAGTCTCTTCAAACTATGATAGAAAAGCTCCAACCATAAAATTTCAACAAGATGGCTGCCTTTAAAAGGCCTGAACAGGAGATGGAGGAAGAACCCTGAGAGAGGGGATCAGGGTTGGGGGCAGCATCTGGGATGTAAATAAAATAATTATTTTTTTAAAAAGGGTCCAAACAATTCTAGCACTTGACATGATAACATAAATAAGGGAAATCTCAATGGTTCAATCCATAGATGAAGAGCTACGAACAGTAAACAACTCCTGAGAGACTAAATAAATAACCAATCACCTGATTGGTTATACAATACCAAGTGGCCAGGCCTAGACATATACATGCAGACAACATTGAACAGACTCAACAAGTAGTATATTTAGGTTTATTTGTCTATATGTATATGTAACAACAATGGTTAAAGAGGAAATTTAACCATTTAAATTTCCAAGAATTTGGAAATTAAGAATTTGGGAGAGGGTAGATGAAAGGGGTAGATGGAAAATGAAGGAGGAAATTGTATAATTATATTGTAAGTGAAGAGATATTTTAAATGTAATATGATATGTAATAATGACTATCTTCAACATTAAATTTAGTAGTTATGAGTATTTGAATAACTTTAGTTAGAAACAATAATGATTTCTGTTCAAAATATCTAGTAAGCAAAAGTTTTAAAAGTTATATTTGTCAATGAAAATAGTTAATGAAAAATTATGGAAAACAACTTATTTCATATCCTATACATATAATAATTATATAAACAAGATATTTTGAAATAGCATAATATTACATAATCTAAATTTCCTATCCAAGTATGATTTCAAGAGAGGCAAGCTTAAATAATGGAGGTAATGGGGAACCATAATATCACAATGTTATTCAATGTGGTTTGGAAAGGCTTGGGAAATATTTGGAACCATTTTCTCATAAAGTGATTTAACCATTGACGTGTTGTCATAGCATTTTCCTGTGTTACATACAATACAAAGGGAGTCTGGGTAAAGGTGTATTCCTAATAGTCTGATAAAATGAACTGAGTTTAATAGTAGAAGCAGCAGTGAAATTAGGAAGGAACTGACATTTCAGGGTGTTATTCCATGCACTCTTGAATGCCCTCTCCTTTTATATAATGTCATTTAACAAAATAGTTAATGGAATTGTATGGTATTTTTATTTTTTGAAGTGAATTTCTGACAATTACTGGAAAGAAGGATTTTTTTTTTTTATATCCACATTATTAGCCTCTTTGAAACTTGACAGGTATGTGCCTCAGAGGCTCTACACATCTGTCAAATATTAAATAAAATTCCATTGTGGGCTGTTACCCCATCATTTTCTTTGCATTTGACATATAGAGTCTCAATGACAGTCTTCCTATATGATGAAATGGCTATAATCTTTTTTATAAATATAAATGTTACACTAATTAAAAATAATGATTTTTAAGATAAATAAGCTCTTGAATAGAGAAATGAAAGCTGTCTTGTGGTATATTTTTTAAAGCATGTAGAATATCTTTGTTCCATTTCTACTTCAGGTCTCCATACTGCCTCTTATCACAGACAATCGGAGCTATCTACAAAAGTAGATACACTTCTTTGTCAGTGAGTGCTGGGAAGTCACCTCAGAAAAAAATGAGTTTGGTTTAAGTTGTCACTAAGGTGTCACAAAGGTGGCTCTTTATCTCCCTAAAACAAAATAAACCATGGCAAAACTGTAGCTCAGAGAGCAGGTAATTTGAAAGACATGGAAGAATTTTGACATTGTCCTCTATCCTGTGCATATACCAAATGTCATTTACTCTCCTTTTTCCCTCTTTTCAAATATTTCCTGATCTTAGTGGCTACTATTGCTTCAAGTTCATAATGATTTCCTCATCCCATATGTAGCTTCTCTCTCATTCTGTCTGCTTGAAGTCTAGAAAAATCATTTCTCTACTGGCATCATCTGCCTTGTTTGAGCTTAAACTCTTAGCAAAGTAAGTCAAGACTTTAATGTTGTGTCTTTGCCAAGCAAGCTTTCCAGATGGTGTCCTCATGGTTGAAGTCCCCAGCCCTACTTTATGCTGCTTCTGCTCCAGTTTTGCAATTTCTGTTCCCAAACCAAGTCTTCTGCCTGGTCTGCAGTCTGGAGTAGATTTCAAAAAACAAAACAAAACAAAACTACCACCATGACTTTCTCTATTTCCTCCAGGGAACTTCTATCCTTTAGAATCTGTAGGATAGATACTAACATCCTTGCTGAGTGCATGGTTCTGTTTGAACAAATCTCTTTTATTAAATACCAGATTTTTTTTACCAGAATTCATTATTAGCAAGAGTATTTATATTAAAAATCTAACATTTATTGTGTAATTTATATGCATCACATTGATTATACTTAACATCTTAAAGTTTACCTGCTACAGACTATATGAATGTTAACAGTAGTTTTCCTCATCTCACCTATGAGACTTCGCCATGGCATGTCTTCACAGCAATAGGAACCCTAACAGCATATGCTCCGAAGCCCCTACAGTCTATTACAGTATCAGCCATATTTAAAAGTCTAAAGTTCAAAGTCTCTTCTGAGACTCAGGGTAGTCTTTTGATTATAATCCCCTATAAAAGCAAAAGCAAAAAGCAGATCCCATACTTCCAGCATATAATGGCACAGGATATGCGGAAGACAGGGAGCAGAGTGAGGCAGTACTCTGCATCTACATAGCTGATGTCAAAGAGCTCTGCAGATCTCCAGTTCTTTTCAGCTTTGTTGACTGTAACATACTTCTCTCTTTTGGGTTCCTTCTACTTCCTGTTAGCAGTGCTCCTTGTTAGATATCCTACAGGTCTGGTATTTCCAACTTCTTGGGGTCTCTAAGGAAATTCAGGCTTTACTTTTATAGCTTCACACAGTACCTCTCTAGAGCCTCCATTCAGGGACATCTCTAACTCATGCCTGCCCTCAGCACCTTTCCTTCGTCTCAGGGAGAGATTCCATAACCTCTTTCTTATATCCTTGACTCCAAAGCCAAAACTACATGGCTGAAGCTGCCAAGTTCTGCTGCTAGCAGGGGTAGGAAGCAAGATCCAAATACATTTTCACCAGCTTTCTGGTTTTGATTGTATTCTGAACTATCTAAACTTGACTGGCTTGAGACTTGATATATTGACCAGGCTGGCCTTGAACTCTGAAATCCACCTGCCTCTGCTAGTGCTAAGATTAAAGGTGTGTGCCACCATACCCAGCCCTAAGCTTTTCTTTAATTCCTTTTCACAAATTGGAAACTTAGATCAATGGACTCTTACCCTGTGGTCACCACTCCCTTTATTCCACCTAGCATCACACTTTTGTGTAATCTTTTTTATCTCCTTGAAAATAGGGCTTAACTCAATTCCATTTTGCTGGTAATCTTGTTGTTTTACTCATTTTTCTCCTTTTCATTATAGATCTCCATAAGACATAGTCAATGTTAGGCTGTTTTGAAAAGTCCTCTGCCAAAGTTGTTAATCCTTAACTCTTGCCTCGGGCAGATATTTTGGACAAGGGCAGAAAGCAACCACATTCTTAGCCGAAATATCACAAGAATGGTCTCTAGGCCACATATTAATATTCTGCTCTGAAACCTCTTAAGCGAGGCCCCCCACAGCTCAAAATACCTTCAGCACCTCTGTCTTTCCTGCTTCTCCTAGAATGGCCAATTAAGTTTCCAATCACTTTTACTTTTCTAGTCAAAAGAGTTCCACAGTACTCCATATTCTCCCAAACAAAAGTGTAGTCCAGCCTATTACAGCAATATCCCATTCCTGGTACCAATTTCTGCCTTAGATAAGGTTCCTATTGCTGTGAACAGACACAGAAATTTTTATAAAGAAAAGCATTTAATTGGAACTGGCTTACAATTTAGAGGTTTAGTCCATTGTTATCATTATAGCTAAGAGTCCTGCATCAAGATCATCTGCTGACAGTAGGAAGGCGTGACTTGAGCATCTGAGACCTCAAAGCCCACCCCCAGTGACATTCTTCCTCCAACAAAGCTGCACCTACTCCAACAGGGCCACACTTCCTCATAGTGCTCAACCTGTGGGCCTTTGGGGGCCATTTTCATTTAAACCACTATATGCTTGACTATGTCAAATGGGGAGATTTTCTTTAAAAGGCTATGAAATCAGGAGAAGAACTGGGATTGGCTTAGGAGAGAAACCATAATTTGTGATTTTTCCCATCCACTTCCCCATTTCAAAATCAGCTGGCAGTCTCACAGGTCACAGTCTTGCATGTATTTAACATGCTTAGTACTTAGCATAGTTCAGAACTCAGAGTAGCCATGTGAAATATATTCAGGGATAAAATCTTAATCTGACAGAGTCATAAGTTCCTTTAGAAATTAGATGAGTTCTACTTTGGAAAAAAATGATAGTAAATGCCAGAGTAGGTCTTCATTTCTTATAATTACCAAGAGTACAAGGATTCTCAGAAGTCACTTAAGAGTTTCCTGGTGAATATGGTTGCTAATAGGGAGATATAAACACATGCTGTAATCTTAAACGTGACTTTTTTCTTCTGTTTTCCACTTAGCAGAACTAGTTCATCCAGTTTCCTGGCTGCAGAGAAATAGGTTAGGAAAGGCATTATGAACAAGTGTCACTGTGAAGGATTTTATCCATTTCTGTGCAACAGTCTACTATAGGCAGCCTTTCCACCCAATTGATACATATAATGCTAATGTACAACTGAACTCACATAGTTGTGAAGAACTTATGGTTGTATTACTTCTAAAAAAAGCATTTTTCAGCAAAAATTTAAGATTAGCTTAATGTGAAACTTTTGTACTCTACTTACATAATCATATACAGTTAAGGAAAAATAAAAAGAGATTATCAAATATGTGGAAAGATATTTTCTTTGCTTTTTCATGAGGTATTAGCAAGTATAGTCTTCCTGATTAAACATGAACCATGGCATAAGAGGAAGATAGTAGATGCCTACTATCTAAAAGCCACCAGTACTCAAGTATAGACTGTAATCCCATAGTATTTTGACTAAGTGAAAATGCTAGGGCTAATGTTCTGAAGGTGAGGATTTTCACGGTGGTTTGTATGGAAAGCTTCCCTTATCCCTTTGCCCTCAAGCTTTGCTGCCGTTCTTACAGTCAAATAGCAAGTATCCGCACTGAACACTCAATCTAGATTATGCTCCTCAAAGACATTTTTTCTACTCTTCTTTTAGTTTCTTTGAATACCTTCTGAGGCTGTCCCACTAAGAAATAATGGAAAGAAGAAAACAAAAGACATAGGAGAGCCACCTACTATTGTTGTTGGTTGTCCTTTCTATTTAAGTGTCTTAGAAATTTTGGGGCCACTACTGTCATATATACCCACCAGTGCAAGATGAAAAAACCAGTCAAGTATTTAGAACATAAATGAAAGTGCAAGAAAAGACATGTATTTATCAAACTACCTGGGATTTTTTTTTTCTGAATCTCCTTCTCAGTACCATCAGCCATGCTGTCCACACTGAGCAGATGTCTTGCCTTCTAGAGAAGGTGATCTCAACGTGAAGTGAGTTTACTGATGCCTGATGTGTGCTATAGCTCTATTACACAGCAGTTTGATTATTCCCATTTAATAGCTGGAAAAACTCAGATCTTCCATGAGTTTTTTGTTTTGTTTTGTTTTTGTTTTTGTTTTGTTTTGTTTTTGACTAAATGTCACTTACCTTTTTTGAGTTGACCCTGAAACCTGAGCTCAAAGCAATTTGTCCCTGAGGAGTCTTTGCCATAGTTGCTTTTACTGCAGCATTTTCATAGACACCTTGACTCACCTCTCAGCCCTGTTGGGTTTTTCTTTGTTGTTTTTATTTTTTTTCTGTTTGTTTTGACTTATGTGACACAACAGTGAGAGGTAAATTGACTTGGGATTGTTATCCACTCTGGAGTTATGAAATACAAATAAAGGAAGATAAAAGGTATTCAGTTTTGGGGTATTTTTTGTTTTGTTTTGTTTAATACAAATGCCATTAACACAAAATTCTTCAAGTCTAGAAGGGAGAAGTGATGGGGTATCTATGTCTCAGAGGGCTTCTGTGTTGTTTTCCAGTGTACAATAATTCATACTTGTTAGAAGATGTCCTAACTTACTCATTCTTTACTAATCTACAGAAGCCATATTAAGGTCTTGCCACTATGAGCTTGTGCTCTCTCTGGGTGGATGTCTTGAGTCACAGGGTATATGACCAATAAGAAGCAGCTTCATCTGACCCTTGGGACTTCACGTGACTATAACTTTAAAAGTTTTAGTACCAAAAAGAATCTTTGGTTAACATACAAAAGGAGAGCTTGATATCTTTTAAGACTTATGACAATAAAACATGAACTTCAAATAAGATCATATATATTACAGCTCCCAGGATTCACATTCTTTTGTAGTCAGGTTCATTTTACAAAATTGAAACATTATTAAGCAACTATTTTTGTCAAGCAGTTTGCTGAAGAGGTTCCCATACATTACTGTATTACTGCTGTATTTCAGCAGTCCTGTGACTAGCCTTTCTAGAAAGCATTGGTGCCATTCATCAGAGCAGAATAGTGTGGTTGCTATTATAGACAGTGATTTCTTTCTGCCAAGATAGGTTTAAACTATTACACTTATGACTGTTGTTGTCCTTCTTTCCGAGAGACGATAAATGCTATTTACAAGAAGTTCTATTAGGTGGACAGAATTCTATTTTCTAAACTGACTTGATGGACGGAGTTTAAAACAGTAGGCCCTCACAGTCAAACAGGCCTACAGCCCAGGAGCAAGTGCAGCCAGTGTTCCTGCATCTGAAGGGTGAATCTAAATTCAAATGTAAATTCCCACTAGTCAGAACTCAGAGCTAATATCAGTGTTGATCATAGGGAGAAAGATGTTTCTAATTAGCCAACTTTTAAAGCCCCCATCTTAATCACTTAGAGCATTCTTGTGCACATCTGTGCTGCAGGAGTAACTGGATTACCTCCATGGTGTGTGTCTGGGTGTGCGTGTGTGTTTAAAGCCATGCTATAACTCTATCCAAATGCACTGCTTTAAAGTTTAGAAGCAAATGTGTACTTAGTAATGTAGTTTAAAAACTGAAACCCCCCTCCTACCTTATGTGTTCCTCTCTTGTAAACCAGCCTTGTTTGTAGAGTGCAGCCGTTGAAAATGCTATGACACATACGTCCCCAAGCTTCTTCCCCCAGACTTCTATCTAATAAATGAGCACCAGAGTCAGGCCTCTCATGTGGTTTTGCTTCATTGACAATGACATCAGTATCTTTCCATTCCCTTTTTAAAGTAAAATTGTGCCCAGAATGAATAGTGGTGCCAGTAGAGGAAACTGAGTCCTAGGACTGACTTTTCATTAGGGTAAATGAGGTGATACAATAAACAACTGAAACCTAACATGACGCCATGGCACAAAACTGCAAAATAGAATCCTGATTGTTCTTTTGGATTTGTTCTAAGGCTTTTATGTCTTTTGCATGCCTTGCGTGTACACAGGCTGA
Organism: Mastomys coucha; assembly: GCF_008632895.1. Classification (NCBI taxonomy): domain Eukaryota; kingdom Metazoa; phylum Chordata; class Mammalia; order Rodentia; family Muridae; genus Mastomys; species Mastomys coucha. The sequence continues at coordinate 32,146,866 of NW_022196897.1, read as the reverse complement.
TCAGTACAAATACAATTCATCCTCAGATATTTATTTCTATCAATGAATGACCAGATGGCTCTTGCCTCTATTAGAACAGAGCGTTTTTGCTTATCCTGTGGCTCTGAGTGACATTACATATAAGTAGCCAAGCCAAATAGTCACCTCTAACTGAAGAATCATGCTACTGCCTCCCTATCCAGTGAAGTCAGCAGCCACTCACAGATGCTTTCCTTCTTAAATTTTAATTGAAATAATTTGTGTATTTTCCCAGGATAAGTAATACAGTCTCACTGCAGTAAATTATGACAGGACAGAATAAAGGAAGGAAGCCTTCTTTAACCTTCCCAGATCTGATAAAGGCACTTGTATTAACATCTTTTAAAGGTGAGGAAATGGCAAGTCTAAGCTATTCACTGAATCGCGTTAAGCCACTCAGCCACTCAGGCAGAGTGGAGCACTCACCTGTCCAGAGCCTGCTGCTGTGTTCAGACGGCCCTTACACTTTTTGCAGATTCTGTTCTAATTCTCTTTGTGACACTTCTGATATATTAAATCGAAGTGTTTTTTTGTTTGTTTGTTTGTTTTTTGTTTTTTATACACATGGCTGGCACCTTTCTACCTTGTTTGAAAAATATTCTCTGTCTAGATTATAATGTTAGATAGACAGAAACAGAATAGCAGAAAATAACAGTCAGAAAGCCATGGAAGCTATGCATGTCGCCACCAACAAGGGAAAGAAGCTCTGAGAGTGTAATTGAAGGCAGAGGTAGAAATAGAAAGAAGGTTGCTTCCTGGTTAGAGCTGGTAGCATCCTTCCATTTAGACATGAGTCACACACTCTCTATCATGCCCTCCATTTCTCTAGCATCAGCAGGAGAAAGGAGGGAACAACGGACTGCAGAGTCAATTACCTATGCTTTCTGAGGATCCCTCTTAGGTGTCAAATGCCTTCTGTTGGACAATAGCAAAGTACTACTTTTGTGAGCACAAAGTAAGTTCTTTTGTGTCTGCTCTGTAACTTACCAGACTGGGGGGTTGGGGGGGAAGAAGGAGAGAGACTGCTGAAGACTGTCTTTTTTAGACGAAACCCTATCTAAGTGATCTGTAATCATATACATGTTTCAGGTGTATGGATCTATTAACTTGCCCTGAAGACAGTATTCTTTAACACTGTTCTTTCAATTAATCAATCCTGATTCTCGTCAACCACGTCTATAGGAAAAAAGAAAAAAGGGAAAAGAAATCAAGTATATTTTGCCTTCCACATAATATAAATAGGGAACTTCATGGTGTTCTATTTGTCCTGGTTTTAGCAAGCATCTATTGATGCCCTCTCTTTATAATGCTGATCTCACAATAGCCACTCCAAGCTACTAAGAATTCCCCTGTACTCTGCTGCTGGAGTAGAAGCATCCAGACTAAGTTTGGGCAATGTGGCAGTCATCCTGCTGGGGAAATCAATGGTAGGCTGCTTGCCTGGCCAGTATTCATGGAGTAGATCTGCAATGTCCTCCTCTCCAGTCTTCACCCCTTTGTCACTTGAGTGATGGGGCCAATATTTTCGCCATCAGCAAGTCCTTAGGAGCTGTGCCTAGCACCTAGTCCTGCCTTTATAGGTATAATCTTTGTCATTATGACCCAAGCTACAATGCTAAGATGATGGGAAAAGCCCTCAACATGTTATTTTTGTAATGTAAATTTTCAGTTAAAATGCATGCTTTTTTATCTGTGTAGTACCTTTTTCTATTGTGGCCTTAGCCATCAACAAATGGATGTTCCTGGTGGAGCACACCTTTAGTCCCAGCACCTGGGAGGCAGAGGCAGGCGGATTTCTGAGTTCGAAGCCAGCCTGGTCTACAGAGTGAGTTCCAGGACAGCCAAGGCGGCACAGAGAAACCCTGTCTCAGAAAACAAACAAACAAACAAACAAAAAACAAACAAACAAACAAAAAAAAACAAATGGATGTTCATTTCTTCTAGAGGTATAACCTCTATTTCAGTACATCAGAAGAGTGTTCTGTGTTACAAAGCTTTTTCCATGTCACAGTGGGCAGTCCTTCGAAGTAGTATTTTGTTGACCTTAATGACAACAAATTCAATATATCTGATAATACTGCATAGCAGATCTTCATTCTCTTTCCTCTTGGCGTGGCAGTTACTCTTTAATGAATCTTTATTTTGTATATCATTTGCATTGCATATCAGGAATGAAGAACTGAGCTTGCTTAATCAATAGCTGTGCTATTTATACTTTTATATATGTCTATCAAAATAAATAAAGTGTCACTGAAGTTCCCACACTGCACATCAGTATAAAGGCGCGGTCAGGTCAGGATGGAGCCAAGTATAGAGTGGTGTATGCATAGCCTTTCTAACTCATTCACACAGCAGCTGTCCCTGAGCATCTACCATGGCCAGAACTCTGTGAGGCAACACACTTGATTTTCCTCATGTATTTACTACTGAGAAGTTTAAAAAAACAAAACAACAACAACAACAAAATGAGAGATTTGTTTTAACTTGAGTTCTATAAAATTAAAATGTTATTTATGGCTAACAAAGATATTGTCACAAGTTTTTTGGTATCTTTATTGGCTTGTTGCCTATAGCTCTCTGTTGGAATACATCTCCACATGGATTGGTTTTAAATGGCTTTCAACAGTTTACTGCAGGGCCATCTGGCCATTTGCTATACTCCCAAACTAACTTTCAGTTCTAAAGTAATATGGCTTTTGACACTTTTAGGACTCAGTTATGTCCTGCTATATATGATTAAAGTATCAGCTGTATGTAAATGAGATTATTGGCAATTCAGGTGATTCTGTACTTCAACATAGTTCATAAAACACAAGCTTTCAATATAGCTAAGTTATGAAATGATTACTTAAGTTTGTATGAGAATTCCTTGAGTTACTATATTCCATTAAGTAGTGACTTTTTCTAATGTTATGTACTAAAGATAAACCATTTCAATTTATATTTAAATACTGAAGTATTTCAAGATGCATTTATACATTTCTGTGCCTGTGATACAAAATAGTAATTAAGGGAAACAGAGACTGGATCTAAGTTTCTCATGAGAGTATTTGCCGAATTTGTAAACCCACTATTCAAAGTCATGATATTTCAAAGTAAGGAATAAATTTTCTTCTACAAATAATGTTGAACTTCAGCATAATTTTCACATCCTTGAAGATGTGCATTGCATGAACTGTACGCATTCAACACTTTATTTATGTAAAAAGGTTGGAAGAGCAGGATGATTCTGTGGGCAGACTCACCCTTTCACACCCAAACGGTAGAAGGAGAGGATCGATTACACAGTGTTGTCTTCTGACTTTCATGTCCATACCCCAACAGCCAACTCTCCCTTTTACCACTACACACAATAGTAATAATAATAATAATAATATAAATCAATAGTATAAGCTTGAAAAGGGGTAAGTCAGGCTCATAATGTTGAAATGTCTGGGTTTCCTTCCTTTTTTTTCTTTTGTTGAAAATAGTTATTCCCTTATTACAATATATCCTGATTATGGTCTCCCTTCCCTCCACTCCTCCCTGTTCCTCCCTGTCTCCTCTCATCCATATTCACCCCTTTTCTGTCTCCCATTAGAAGACAACAGGGATCTTTGGGATAATAAGAAAATATAATATAGTAAGACAAGCACATCAGAATAGGACAAAACAAATACAAAGCAAACCAGCCCATGAAAAGGTACAAGAAACCGATACTGATGCAGAAACTCCCTCATTCACACACTAAACTAGAAGCCATAAAATGGTATCTACACTAAGGACCTGAATGGGGGGCAGGAAGTTAAAAACAAAAGGGTAATTTAAAAAAAAAGAAAGAAAGAAAGAAAGAAAAAGCCCTTATATGACATAATGGGACAAAAAAACTTCCAAAGATGACATTTAATTTGTTTTGTCCTCTACAACAGGCCAAGCAGCTTACCCTTAAGAGTAGTGTGTTTCCCCAGTGAGACTCCCTTTTTCATTTACAAGTACTTATCAAGTGGAGTTAGTGCTGGATTGGGGATGGAGATTTGTATCCACTTCCCCTTTCAACTTCAGGGTTCCTTCTAGTGCAGACATGTGCAGATCCTGTGTATGCTGCCACAGTCTCTGCAAGTTCCTATGTCCTGTTGTATTTAAAAGGCCTTGCTGTCTGTCCTCCGTCTTCTCAGACTCTTAGACCTTTTCCATCTTCTCTTCTGAGGGGTTCCCTGAGCTCTAAGTAGGGGGGGACTTAATGAGCCCATCTTATTTTATACTGAGTGTTCCATTGCCTCTGTGTAGGCGTGCATGCATGCACCATGTCTTGCTGTGGTTATTTGTATTGTTCACATGTACTGCAAGAGGAAGCATCTCTGATGATGGCTGAGTAAGACACTCACCTATGAGTATACCAGAATGACATTAGGAGTTATTCTATTTTATTATTGTTCCTTTAATAGAACAGTGGTATCTGGTTTTACCCTCAGTCCCTGAACTCTCTAGACTGTGGTTCTTGGTCACCCAAGCAGTGTCAGGTATGGGTTCCATCTTGTGGAGTGGGCCTTACATCAGATCAGATATTGGCTTGTTACCCCACAAACTTGGTGCCATCTTGTAGGTAATACACTGTTGTAATTTTGTTATTCTAAGAGCAAATACTTGCATTTGGGGGAACCCTCTGTGAAACATGCTGGATGCACAATAACATGAACATCTTAGAACTGAAAATGCTGCTCTGTGTTTGTTCAGAAGATCAACCTCGGAGTCCGTCTTCTTCGCATGGTCTCCTTTTGTATGTCTTTAGTTTCTCCCAGGCAATTTGACCAATGCTCAATGTTAATTCATCATGTTCTTCATGGAAGAAGAGATTGAAAGTAGAAAAGAGATATTAGATTCAGAAAGATAATAATCCAACACATGTCAAATAGGAGATCAAGAAGGAAAAGTTAGAAATTTTAGTACTCAAATAAATCATTCCATGAAATGTCCAAAATTAAAATGAATAATTCTCAAAATAACACATGTATTTAGATTACAGGGTCAGAAAGAACAAAAGACATTTCAAAATGGATTCTAATATTCTCATTTCCAGCCCGCACATCTTAGCCTCCTGAGCTCCTCAGCATCTACCACTGATAACATTTTTCATTCTTTACGTTTTTAATTTTTTGTTTTTAAAATATGCATTATATCACAATGTCTTACCATTGGAGTGTTTCTTCAGCTCTTTATGTATTTCTTCTGGGTGGTTTGGTTTTGTGTGTTTTGTTCTATTAGCCCAGCCTGGCCCCTAGCTCAGCTTGTCTAATGTTAGGAATACAGATATGTACCGCACCTCACTAGAAAGGAACAGGAAGACCCCCCAAGTACTTTGAAATTACTGAGTGATTATACTTGGATTGAATTTTCTTTTCCTTTATTTAGTTGGGTTCTCCATCTCATCAGTACAGAATTCTTTGTCATAGATGTTCTTCATTGCCCTCACAATGTTTTTCTCATTCAGTTTCTTCAACTCTAACTTTTCCTCAGTTAATATTTTTATTGTTTCAATTTCTCATGTGCACATAGTTTGTGTCTGTATGTTTGCCTGTGTGTGTATTTGTTCGTGAGTAGTTTCCATTTCTTTACCTGTTTTTGGCTACGTCATATCCATAGCCATGTAGAGACCAAAAGTCCTCAATTGTTCTTCCTTCTTACTTCTTGCAGCAGGGCCTTGTGGTCAAAGTCAGAGCTCAAGGCTATGGCTAGTCTTGCTGCACGGCTTTTTCTGGGTACCCTTCCTCCACCTTAGTAGGCTAGAATTACAGATGGGCTGACAAGTCTAATCAGTACTTCCATGGCTTTCTTGGGATCCAAACTTCTCTCCTGCCATTTGCTTAGCCAGCACTTTAGCCACTGAACTGCCTCACTATCCTCTATAATTTTTTTTTTTAAGTATTAGCTTTGTTTTGTTTTTAGATATCCTTTCCTATTAAGTGTTGGTTTTCCTCCCATGTCTGCAAAATGTTAATATTATGAAACTTACTATAGAATTTTTTGTTTCCTTCTGTTTTCTACATTGCAACAGGTTTTTATTCTTAAGTTATATTAATCTTTTCTTCTTTGTCCAGCTTATTATTCCTATTAGAAGGTCTCCTCTGGGGTGCAGAGATTGTTTCCTGGTTAAAGAAGGATTTCCTCATGTCTCTTAGTTCCATTTTATTTTATAAGAAGACCTCAGAAGGCAATTAGTTCTTAGGAGCCAGAATTTGTTCGCTGGTGAGCATTCTCTTCAGTGAGGCTGAGATCAACTTGTTTTGTGATTCACCACTCCCAGACCTCTAGGTCACTCCAGTTTCCAGAGAAAAACTTGGACAGTCTCTTGGAAGCACAATTCAAACTGTCTGGGAATAAAATGGGGAAGGGTTACTAGAAAGCCACTGGTGAATGGGTTTGTTTTCCTTTTCCTTAGCTCACCCTTGCCACAGTCTCTGGGTCCGTCCTTCTAGTTAGAGATCCTCTTTCTGCACTTGATATAGAAGCTAACAGAGAAATTGGTAGTTTATGGAGGAGAGCCTAGGAAGGGTAGTCAGAAGCTTCGGCATTACCTTTCACAGAATTATGTCAAGCATGCTTCTGTCCTGCTTTACCAGTCCACCTCCATGGGCCCTAGAGTACACAGTGCTTGATCCTTTCAGAGTTTCCGCCTCTTGGATAACACCGTATCCATGTCTATTCATTATGCTGAGTGGTATGTTCTGTCTCTTCTCAGCTCAGAAAAAACATACCTCTATTTGCATTCCATCTTCAGACTTCCACGGACATAATTTTCTATTGGCATTTACCCCCTTTCCCACTTTGTAATAAGAGTCTCTTCCTTCACCCATTTTTTTGGAGGGATTCAGACAACAGAGGGAGGTTATATGTTATTGTTGGCTCTGCCACATTTATTCTAAACTGTTCTTCACATCACTGCTAGAGTGTTTATACAGACCCTGCTGACCCAAAACTCCCCAAAGGGCTTTTAGCACCTTCCCTTGGATTATTAAGGACAAAGCCTCCCCTTCTGATTTGTCTGGCCCCACCTTCCACCATGCCTGCCTGTCCCCCATCCAGTTAGTTCTCTCACTGGTTTTACTTTTTCTTTCTGGATCACATCTGTCATATAGTAGGCCATTCGCATATGTGATTTGCGAATCACATTTTCCTCCTTAGAGTTCTGTTAGTTAACTTTGCTTACTACAATCAAATACCTGAGGTAGCCAGCATATGCAAAGGAAAAGTTTACATTGTTTTAAGTTTTCAAAGTTCAAAGTGCAAGATCAGACATCTCCATTGGATTGGCGTTTGCTCAGCATGGCAGATGGTGTCACATCTGGTAGGAATATGTGAAAACACAGTCTTATCTTGAACCAGATCAGAGAGAGGGACAGCCTTCTATATTGGTAATTCTTTGTCACAGTTACTAAAGGACCTCATAAGAACTACTTTCCTTGGCAGGTCCCAGATTACCTGAAGATCTTTCCCCTAATACCATCCCCTAAAACCAGATCCAACCTCCACCTCTCAGTAGCATCACCCTTAGCAACAGGCCACCCTCACTTTTATACCTGGCAAACTTATGACCTTCATGAGAGTGGAGCTGTGCATCCTCTTGTGGTGCAGTCCTGGAGCCAGGCTCTCTGCAGATGTGGTTTCTGCTGTAACTCCACCCAGCTCCTTCTTCACTGGAGCCGCTCCCAAGCTGATTTCCACGTGGGCAGCTAGCCATTTGGCCTGCCATCTAGCACTCATAATTTTGGTTGAATAGTGGGTGATTTTTTTCTCTAAATCTTTTTTTTATTCTGTGTTTCTTCTGGTTTTTCAGACCATTCTTAATCTTGATTGTATTGTAGAAATGTCCTGCATATTGGATGTTTCTAATCAACTATTATCTTTTTGCATATTTACTCTGCATACTTTTATTTCAAATGTAAAATTAAAAACTATCTTATAATACTAGTTCTGAATAAGACTGGTTTCTGTAGTTTATATATAAACTGCAATAAAATCAGACTGTGAGTAAACCATACCTAGCATTATAACATTCAATAAAAGAGGAAGAGATGAAATTTTGGTGTTATATGTTCATGCCTGAGATGGAAACTGGTGCTTTACATTTTCAGATTTTGTTTTTCTAGTTGTATGGAGTTTAAAGGAAAAAGAGATAATGAAAGAAAAGTGGAGGGAAAGTGGAAAGCAGAAGAGAATACTATATGAAAGAAACATGGAGGAGTATGGGTGTTTGATTTTATTTGTAGTTTATGTGCACCTAAGTCATGAACACAAATCTCTGTAACTCATTTACAAATGAAGGTAGCGTATTTAACTGCTTGTCTTAAATGGCTGACTAAAGTATAACATGAAAGAAAAATTAAAGAAAACATGAATATATCTCTGTGCAGGAGTGCTCAGAATGTTCAGAGCCCCTCTAGTAACAATGAAATACTATCATGATCTCACCATTGGAATCAGTTTTTATAGTGACAGCTGACTGAGTTCTTGGCAGGTGCTAACCAGTATGAAAGCACAATTCTACAACATTGTGTTATCATTTCCCTACTACAAACAAGTTAATTGGTACCTAATGAAAAGACTTTGCAAGACAGCTGAAGTATAGCAGAGCCCTGAATTTGAAACCAGATAACATGCCTAGAGCCCTGTGTTACTCTTCACACTGCTTTGCTGGCTATCAGTAAGGAAAACCTTGATGAGAAGTTTGAACTTTACTTCTTTGAAATGTCTACAACTAGCCTCATTCTCATAAGATAGATCAGAAGAACAAATGTATTTCTAAGATACTTTAACTGCCCATATTCTCTCAGCTTTGACTTTCAGCTTTCTTTGATAGTATTCTCTTGTTGTCACTGTCAGCCTGGATACAGCACGTCCCACTCCGTTATTTTCCTGGTTTCCTTTTCAGGAAGTTTCACCTAGCATGGCGTTGTACCTGTTTTTTTCCCCACCACACTATCTAATAAAAACCATGGCATACCACTAATAAATATGCCAAGTGGACAAGAGAAGCCCAAATAACTATAGTCAACAGAGGAGAGCTGGGAGGAAGAGAGGTGGTCTTCCGCAAGGAAGAGCACTATTGATTATCCAGAGGCAAACAGAAATGCCTGAAAACACAGATAAAGTAATATTTTATGAACTAAACATGCTATATTTATAAATATGTATGTCTTAGTCATTATTCAGGTGCTCTGAGAAGACACCTTGACTGCTGCAACTCCTAGAAAAGAAAGCATTTAACTGGGGACTGCTTTCAGTTTTGGAGGATTACAGTTTGTTACCATCATGGCAGGCAACATGGTGGCACACAGGCAAACATGGTACTAGGAGTAAAGAACTAATCCTAATCTAAGGGCAGAAGGCACAGAGAGAGAAAGAGACTGTACCTGGCATGGACTTCAGAAACCTCAAAGACACCCCAAGGACACCCTTCCTCCAACAAGGCCACACCTAATCCTTTTCAAGTAGTGTCACTCCCTGTATTTAAATATATCAGCCAATGGGAGCCATTCTTACTCAAACCACAACAGTATGCATATATGTAGGCAATAACAATTAGTCAAAAAGAATTTGGAGGAAAGTGGGGAAGGGGCTTATGGGAGGCTTTGGAGGAAGGACAAGGAAGAGAGAAATACTGAAATTATAGTCTTAAAAAAAATCTTTTCAGCTGGGACGGTGGTGGTGCACGCCTTTAATCCCAACACTTGGGAGGCAGAGGCAGGCAGATTTCTGAGTTCTTGGCCAGCCTGGTTGGTCTACAGAGTGAGTTCTGGGACAGCCAGGGCTATACAGAGAAACCCTGTCTTGGAAAAAAAAAATCTTGTCATACTCCAAAGTCCAATTGGAAACCCTGCCTAAGTTTGTTTAGAAAGAGGGAAGTGCTTCTCTCTTTAACTCTAGTACATTTTTTCCCACCATTTTTTAAACTTCTAAATAATGTCTCCTCCCAAGAGGGAGAAAAAGAATTCTGGACTAAAGTACATGAGTGAAGGCCACTTCCAGACCTCCTCCCAAGTGTCCATGTTTTATTAATTTTTAATGAGGCATGGGATTCCAGGAGTAGGGAGAATAATTACTTGCTGAAAAGTAAACACTTACAAAGCAAGCCAATCATATGCATGTAAAATAGCCCATTCCTCTAGTTTGGAAGAAACTGCTTTTAAATACTCATTGGAGAATGGTTTTGTGCTTTGTGCTGCTACATTAGTGACTTCTGCATTGCTGTGGCCAAACACACCACAGAGGCAACTTAAAAAAAAAAAAAAAAAAAAAGGATTATTTTGGAACATGGAGATTTTAGACCACTGTGGCAGAGTTTAATGGAGCAAGAGCCCATAGCGAATGCTTCAATCCAAGGTGGGAAGGTGATAGCAGCTATTCCATTGCATGGACTGGAAAACAGAAAAGACTGTGTCTCAATGAATGGTGGCTCTAACCGCACAGGCTTATCTAGGTATTTCCATCTGCTGGCCTTCTAAAAGTTCCACAGTCTGAAATACTGCTCTTCACTGGGGAACAAGCATTCAGAACATGAGCACACTAGAAGGGACATTTCATATTCAGACCATAGTACTACTTAACCATCATTAAGCAGGATGATGATAAGTAGAAGTTCTGAGTTATAAAATGAATCAATGAGTAAATTATGCAGTTTGCGAAGCATTGATTGATGGTTTCAGAAAACACAGTTTAGTTTTAAAATGTTGTAGTGGGCTACAGATGTAACTCAGTGGTTGAAAATTTATCTAGTACAAAGTCCTGGATTTAATCCCTACCACTGTCTTGTGGTAGGGATTTTTTTAAAAAGGAACAACAAAGATGATGATATTGATAATCCCTTGCACATAGAACCTAACTATCTGTTGAATAAATCTCTTTGATTATTAAATGCAGTGACTTATTTACCAAATGATTGAAGAATGCAGTTATACCTAAGATGACCTTAGGAATATCCCAGCATTAGATAATGTGTCAAAAACTAAAGTGACCAGAAGGCTGCACAGAGGCCCACAGTACCAGTAGGAGACTAGGGAAAAAGAAGTATAACTTAAAGTCTACCTCCACTGGAGAGAGAAAATTCTATCCTAGAAAGTTTACCCAGGGATTTTCCTAACTATTGAATTACTAGAAGAAATCTTGTATAAGGCAGAATTTAGTTACCTTAGAGAGCTTCTTTGTCAGGGCAGAAGAAATAAGGAGTCATTCATGTTGGCAAAGATACAAGGTAAATTTCATATTGTCAGACATTTATAAGGACTTTGAATTTCTGTGTGAGAAGACTATATCCTAAAGGAGTTTTATAAAATTGGGGAAGTGAATTGCTCATCCAAGTAGGCAGTTAAATTAGCAAAGTATACAATCTAAAACACTTTGAAACTATGAGAGAATGGGAATTTGAGACATAACCATTTAAGATAAATAATACTAGTCATATGCGCTGCTCTAAGAGAGTCCATATAAACAAATGGTGAAAGAAAAGTTACCCCCAAAGTGGAGATTTGTAGAAATTACTCTTACAAATCATGGTGGAAAATAAAAACAAGTAGGAATAGACTCGTTGGAACAAAACCATTATTTCTTTAGGATAGCCTTACCTCAGAGCCATTTGAAGGGGAGGAATCAGGAAACCAGCCTTCACACTGGGAGAGGAGGCCATAGTCTCTTTCTCCTGTCTTTACTAAGTTTGTCTCATCTCTGGCACCAGACACAGCTAATAAGGCCTGGCTGGTAATCACAAATTCTATTTCAGTTTCAACATGCATTTCTTGGGCCTATGAATAGTTGGATGATATCTTCTTGTTAATTTTAACTGAAACTAATTTTTGTAGATGATTATGTCTTATTACAAATCTGTCCTGTCCAAGGAAGATATTCTTGCCTCCTGTCCTCTCAAGGTTGCTGTCAGTATTTCATGTTACCTTTGAATGTTTACACCACAGAAGACAAATGTTGACTCTGATACCAAATATTAACTATTAAAACAAACAAAGAAAGAAAAAAACCAGTCTCAGCCATCACAGTGTTATTTGGTGTCTCTTTCTCCAAAGCACTTGTCCTGGGTGTCTGAGATTATGACTGGCTCATCTGTGACTTGAGTCTGTTCAAACAACTTTCATGGGCATGTGCCACCTATTTTACTAATATTTGCCCTTAGTCATCACCATTGAAATAGAGTGTGCCTCCATCCACCAGCCAACCAATCAACCAAGAATAGGACTCTCTCCTTAATGCTGTGGCTTATAAACATACAGTTATAATTAGCATGCATTCTTTTTTTGTTTGTGATTCTTCTATTTAGTAAAGATAGCATTGCAGGAGGTAAAGAGAGAATGTGTATACAATCAAATTCTGTGTCAAGAGGTTTGCTTTTATACTTTATAGATACATTAGAAAGTATATAAATCTTCTTACCATATAATTGATGTATTGGAGACATGTGGGTGAGCATGATCTTTTAATTATCTTTGCTATTTGCTTATGTGAGTAAATTCTAAAAATGTTAATTTGTAATTAATTTCTAACACATTGTTGGGCAACAGTGAATAGGTTTTTTGGTTTGGTTTGGTTTAGTTTTTTGTAAATTACCCAAACGCTTGGATTACTGTATTGTCTGTTTGTACCTTCCTGGTTAGTTTTAGAAGTTACTTACCACAATTTTATTAAGAATCATTGCATGAGTCCATCATAAAAATTTATCTATAGGTTTTTTTCTTGTTTTGATTTTCAGTTTTGATCTTTTTGTTTTCAAGTTTTGATTTTAGAGTAATTCTGTCAGCAAAGTATGGTTTTTGGTAATGTTTTTAACATTCCACTTAATGTATAATTTATGGTACATTTATGTTCAATCTACTTTAATGCTGTGGTAGAATTCAGTAGTGAACACATCTTTTTGTAGTTTTCTTTGTTAGGGGACCTTGAAGACAAAGTATCTAGCATGAGAACCTCAGGGAGATTCAAAGAAATTATTTTGAAACCACAGCATCTATTCCATACTTTTACTTCATGCTATGTCCAAGTGAATACTTAAAAATATTACTTATTAATAAACCTAGAAATATGCAGGTTACAACTTTGAAAAGTGTTAAATATTAGTCCATTGTATACATAATTCATAAGATGTTATAATACCTTATACTTCAAATATATAGTTTTCATTAAAACAGTAACTAGCATCTAATCATAAAACTTCACTATTTAAATTGCTTTTTATACAAAGAGTCATTAATAGTCTCCCAATCAAAAAAAGCCCAGGACCAGATATGTTTAGTGCAGAGTTTTATCAGACCTTCAAAGAAAACCTCATACCATGCAAATTCGATCATCAATAGGAGGAGAGGAGCTCGGCCCTGTGAAAGTTCTGTGCCCCAGTGTAGGGGAATGCCAGGGCCAGAAAGTGGGAGAGGGCAGGGTGGCAGGCATGGGGAAGTGGGAGGCAACAGGGGTTTGTTTTGGTTGTTTTTGTTTGTTTCTTTGTTTTTTGGAGGGGAAACTGGGAATGGAAAAATTTACATGTAAATAAAAAAAAAGATTGGGATCATTTGTCTAGACAACAAAAATTATAGCAGACTGTAGTGGCAAAAACATTGTAATATTGTGCATGTTGCCCTAGAGAGATCCCCCTCTCAAACGTCTGTGCCGCTGTAGCTAAATCCAACTGTTCTTGCCTAAGGATCATGACAGGCATTGGCTTGCATGTAGAGATTCCTTCTGTTACTTGGAATTTTAGACAGATCATTCCTAAAATGGTTTCAAGTCTGATTTGTGGGGATTAATGTCTGACTACTCATACCCACAGGAGAGAGAAAAACTTCTGAAATGTCCTGTCACTCTTGGAGATTAAAGAGATTTGCAAATGAATTTGATAATAAATATTGCTGGACATGGAAAAAAAAAAGAAAACCTCATACCAATACTCCTCAAACTATTCCACAAAATAGAAACAGAAGGTATTCTACTCAATTCATTCTGTGAAACTACAGTTACTTTGATACCTAAACCACACAAAGACCTAACAAAGAAGACTTCAGACCAATTTCCTTTATGAATATCAATGCAAAAATAATAAAATTCTTACAAACCAAATTCAAGAACACATCAAAATGGTCATCCACCATTATCAAGTAGGCTTCATCCCAGGCATGCAGGGATGGTTCAATATACGGAAATCCATCAATGTAATCCACTACATAAACAAACTCAAAGAAAAAAATCATATGATCATCTCATTGGATGCTGAGAAAGCATTTGAAAAAAATCCAACACCCCTTCATGATAAAAGTCTTGGAAAGATCAGGAATTCAAGGCTCATACTTAATTAAACATAGCAAAAGCAATATACAGCAAACCAGTAGCCAAGATCAAACTAAATGGAGAGAAACTTGAAGCAATCCCACTAAAATCGGGGACTAGGCAAGGATGCCCACTCTCTCCCTACCTATTTAATATTGTACTTGAAGTCCTAGCTAGAACAATTAGACAACAAAAGGAGATCAAAGGGATGCAAATTGGAAAGAAAGAAGTCAAATTATCACTATTTTCAGATGATATGATAGTATACTTAAGTGACCCCAAAAATTCCACCTAAGTTGGTTTCAATTCAAGAATCCACAGAAATCACTTACATGAACATGCTTGATTTTCTTTCTGTCATTTGTATTTTCTGAACCATGTTTTCTTCTGTCACTTTTGCATGAGTCTTATACTTTCTTTCATATACCCTACTAATATTGTTTCCTAACAAACTCATGTAGAGTTTCTCCTTTGAAGTCATCATTTTCCAAGGGAATGCCTCTTCCTATCCCTCCAGCCATCACTGATGTAGAACAACTCATTACCCATCTGCCTGCCTCACCCATGGTTCATCAGGCCTCAAGTCGCATTTCCTAGAGTTCTCTGGGTTAACCATCAGTTCTAAAGATGCCGCATTAGGGAGGTTTCTTGTTTCATAGAATGCTGAGTTTGGGAGAAAGTTTTTATATATTATGATATATGAATTACTCAAAGGGGTTGGATAAGCAGACATTTGTATAACATTTGGTAGTATGCAACTGTAAAAGCCCTTTACTGAGTGAATGTGTGTAACCTAGCAATTCCTAAACTTGTTTTCTTAAGAAACATTTTTAAGTGTTCCACAGAATTGATATTGCATAAAACAAATTCTGTGAAGGCTCCACACTTAAGTGCAAAGTTGTGAGCTGTACTGGCCCTTCTATCCTATCCCTGAGATGGATCTAGACACCTTTTCTTTGGACCCCACAGGCCCCTCACTGTGAAGTTCCACTTTTCCATTTCTCTAATCTGGCTTAGATGGATGGACCTTGATCATTTGCACTGCCCTATCCTCCTCACTTATTTTATAATGTGCATCATTTATGAAATTACCTTTTGTCTTCCCAATCTCTTTGATGAAGCAAGACTATAGATTATTAATTCATAGAAAAAGTCTACTTGTTTGTCTATAAAACTATAAGTGGAAATTACTGTGATAAATATTTTTATTACAGTCTCCTGCGTAGTACCTCTCCCGTGAATACATTTCAGCAGAAGCATTCCTTTATTCATTTTAAGCACCTTGTGCATGTGACTACCTTTCCTTGCTCAAAAGTTTGCCTTCCTTACTCTTGAATCCCTCTCTGGTCATCTCTGTACTTTAGTGGAAATAACCTAAGATGGTTAGGAGGGTTCCCTTCACTTAGTATCCTTCTCATCATCATGTAAACATATTTATTATCTGTTGCTTCTCCTGACTGACTTAAGATTCAGCTCTAGGTTTCGTTGTGTGGACTTGCAAAGGGTGGGAGAGAGGAATATAAATTTAGACCTAGGAATCGCTTGCCTAAGCCTGTCTTTACACTCTCCCTGGATGGTACTGGGATTTTGTGACAATGTCTTTGGAGACTGTAGGACAGAGATGGGAAAGATTAGGTTTTGAAAAGAAAGGACTGAAAGAAGGAACTATCTCTCTTGTATTGGCCATGGGTTGGGGAAGAAGTTAGAAGGGAGTGTCCTCTGGCAAGTAACAGATTGGAAGTGTGGGGATGAGTGTGCTGAATCATAATCCTGAGAGTTTCTGACCATGCTTCTGGGAGATCCCTGTCTATGCTCTGAAAGGCAGGTCTGTTTTTCTTTTTTCTTTCTCTCCTTATTTCACAACCTTCTCTCTCAGCTTCATTATCAGCTGCATGAGAGTTGGAGCTGAGGAAAAGGAGGTGTTGAGACTTGAGCCTGTGTGCAGTCTCTGTCGGTTAGTTCCAGGACATGCTGTCCATTTCCATGTTAGCCCACCTCTAAGGGATGTTTTAAAAAGCATGAGAACAGTTTATTGCAGGTGTCTCTTAACTGTAGATTATAAATAGTGTCTGGTTAAGAATATTCTGGATGGTTTAATTAGAGTGATGACTATTGTTAAGCAAACTGCTTGTTAGTATTATGCCTGTTTGAACTTGGTATTGATGAGAAGTAATTGACCACAGAACTGCATTCCAAAAGGCAGAAAGGCTGTCATTTTTTAATTTCTATTATGGCAATAAATTGTTTACATAAACATGTCTATGAAAATATGAGCTCCAAGGCACAGAGATTCACTTTGTACAGGATGGTGAATTATACTGTTTTATTTTCAGATTAATGCATTTGTCCAACCTGCCTAAAAGCCAGCTTTATTGAAATTAAGTAGTTGAAATGTGTTTTATCTTCTGCTATCACTTTTGCTACAAACTGTATGAGAGTAGTGTTTTTAACTTACCCTAACTAAAGGAGGTGCCCTGTTAAATCCAAGTAACTACCTAAGTACTTCTTTAGGTGGCAATCACTATAATAAATAGACTGTTAAAGAAAAATGTGAAAAGATGTATAAATAAGGAAAAAATTGCTATAACCACCTTCTAGGTACTGAGTTGTTATCTATATTATTTATTGGTATTTTGTCCAGCTCAATTATTAAGTTTCTCTAGTTCTAGCTTTCCATGGGGAATTTATTCTATGAGCTAATAAATTATACCATCAGGGAGTTTTTCTTGAAATTCAGCTTAAAATTTCCCATTCTTAATTTCATCTCATTATTCCTAGTTATACCCCCTTGTACCAGGCTAAATAATTATTCTTTCTCCTTAGAGACCCCCATTATGTATCCGTCTAGTTGTCACTTCACCAGGCCATTCATATTTAGCTCCTTTAATCTGTCCTCATAAATCAACTCTTCCATTGCCTTAATCATTATTATTGCTCTTCTAAGAACTATCTAATTTTCAAACATATACAGTTGTCAGGGACCCCAGTGAAATCAGCATTCACTGAGATTCAGCTTCTTCCGACCTCTGCCATAAGATCCAGAACCCAATGTGCTGGTTTCTGGGCCAAGTTAGCACTTGTTCAACTGAGCGAGTTCAGGATGTTTCCAGTGACATTTTCCTTATGTCCATCCTGATTTCAAGATTGATTATGTTTTCATGGGTTCATGGGATGGGATTTGTAAGCCTTTTGAGTTACTGTCCTGAATATGTCCTGCATCTTCCTGTGTCCTTATTCACTACCATCTATCAAGGCAGCTGCTGTGTTAACATGGAAGTCTGATCTTCCTGAGAATGCTTTGGTAAACTTGTGGAGTACAATCAGGCCCAGAACCTGCCCACGACAAAATTCCTAGTCAGTTATCAACTCTTACTGTTTACAACCCTGGAGCCAATCTCCTATCTTCTTTAATTTGCAGTTTCCTTAACATTCTGAACAGTATAAATAGATTTTAATAGAGTAAGATGGGTCATGATACTCTTTTCTAAGGGTGAAGATATTGTTTCAGTGCCCACTGATTTCTTTGTAATAGTGAGTCCTTTGTGCACTGTTTGTAATTTTGTTGGAATGGAATCTTCTTCCTTTTGATGGCATTCTTTATCTGCATAAACAAGCAGACTTATGCTTCTGCTGCTTTCCAGATGTGTCTGAGGCAGGAGGCTCCTTCTCTTACTATGTGTCCTTCCTTCCAGGAAGTTAAAGATTTGTCACACACACACACACACACACACACACACACACACACACACACACCACTATCCACTGTGGTTTTCAGTGAGAACTTAAGAAACCCTTCATATTATGATTTTGTTTTAGGAAGAACATTCCTTTAAAACTTCAGTACCTATGACATGACATTACAATCTGTAAACGCACAGGCTTTTTCCCACTTTAAATCAAAGACTGTCTCATTATTTTATTAAGGAACATAGAGAATTGGTACAATTCTTTGTAGTTTCTGTGTGCTGTCCTCTGTTTAGCACTAGGGAAAGCAGACTTTCCATGTAGTGTTTATTTCTCTGTTTGAAATCAGAATAGACATTAGGCTTCGTAAAACAAGTGTAGGAGTCCCTGAAGACATCTTTTGGTTGTAGACTCTCCATGGTGTGCTGTTCCGTTCACATACACACCCTATGCTTTCTGGTGTTGCTTATCAGGCATTGCTTTAGGGCTAGGTAACTCTCTCTGCCCATTTCCATAAGCACTGCCCTCACTCCTCAGTGCACCTGGCTTTTGTTTTTGAATACCTTTTACTGTATGTACTTCCTACCCATCCCTCTCCTCCCCACACCCCACAAAGGAGGCATGTATGCACGCATATATATGTTTTTGATTTTGATCACAACCTTTATTCACCTTTCTAGAAATAAGGGACCTGAACTAACAGCTTCATGAAATAAATCTTAAGATTCCACACTTGATTTCTAAAACAGTTTTGTTTGTTTTAGTTTTCTGTTTCTTCTTTTCTTCATCTTTGCAAGAAAGCCATTTATTATCTTTTACAATCTACCCACTTCCCAGTAAATTCTGCCATTCATCACATATGCTTCAATTTTTTACTCTGTTTCACAAGACTTTCTTTTTTTTTCTTTATTCTTTTTGACATTTTTATTAGATATTTTCTTTAATTTACATGTCATATGATTTTTCCTTTCCAAGTTCCCCTCCCAAAAACAAACAAACAAGCAAACAAACAAACAAAAACAAGAACAAACCCCTGTTGCTTTCCCTCCCCATGCTTGCCACCCCACCCTCTTCCACTTATTAGCCCTGGCATTCCCCTACACTGGGGCACAGAACCTTCACAGGGCCGAGGTCCTCTCCTCCCATTAATGATTGACTTTGCAATCTTCTACTATACACATGCTGCCAGAACAATCAGCCCCACCATGTGCAGTCCTTGGTTGGTGGTTGAGTCCCTGGGAGCTCTGAGGGTACTAGTTAGTTCATATTGTTGTTCGTCCTAAGGGGCTGCAAACCCTTTGGTTCCATTGGTCCTTTCTCTAACTCCTTCATTGGGGACCCTGTACTCAGTTCAATGGATGGCTGTGAGCCTCTACATCTGTGTTAGTCAGATACTGTCAGAGCCTCTCAGGAGATAGCTATATCAGGCTGGCTTGTCCTTCCTTCAATCTCTGCTCCATAGTTAGTCTTTACAACTCCTTCCGTGGGTATTTTGTTCCCCTTTTTAAGAAGGAATGAAATGTCCACATGTTGGTCTTCCTTCTTCTTGAGTTCCTTGTGGTTTGTGGGTTGTTCTCCCTGTATTCCGAACTTCTGGGTTAATAACCACTTATCAGAGAGTGCATACCGTTTGTGTTCTTTTGTGATTGGGTTACCTCACTCAGGATGATATTCTCTAGATCTATCCATTTCCCTAAGAATTTCATAAATTCATTGTTTTTAATAGCTGAGTACTACTCCATTGTATAGATGTACCACAATTTCTATATCCATTCTTCTGTTGAGGGACATCTGGGTTGTTTCAAGTTTCTGGCTATTATAAATAAGGCTGCTATGAACATTGGGGAGCATGTGTCCTTATTACATGTTGCAGTATCTTTTGGATATATGCCCAGGGTCCTCCAGTAGAACTATGCCCAATTTCCGGAGGAACCGCCATACTGATTTCCAGAATGGTTGTACCAGCTTGCAATCCCACCAGCAATGAAGTAGTGTTCCTCTATCTCCACAACCTCTCCAGCATCTGCTGTCACCTGAGTTTTTTATCCTAGCCAATCTGACTGGTGTGAGGTGAAATCTCAGAGTTGTTTTGATTTGCATTTCCCTGATGACTAAAGATGTTGAACATTTCTTTAGGTGCTTCTTAGCCATTCGGTATTCATCAGCAAAATTCCAACTTAATTCTTCACAGACTTAGAAAGAGCATTTGCAAATTCATCTGGAACAACAAAAAACCCAGGATAGCCAAAACTATCCTCAAGAATAAAAGAACTTCTGGTGGAATCACAATCCCGGACCTTAAGCTGTACTACAGAGCAATTGTGATAAAAACTCCATGGTATTGGTACAGTGACAGACAGGCAGATCAATGGAACAGAATTGAAGACCCAGAAATGAACCCACACACCTATGGTCACTTGATCTTTGACAAAGCAGCTAAAACCATCCAGTGGAAAAAAGACAGCATTTTCAACAAATGGTGCTGGCTCAACTGGCAGTTAGCATGTAGAAATATGCAAATCGATCCATTCCTATCTCCTTGTACAAAGCTCAAGTCCAAGTGGATGGGGGACCTCCACATCAAACCAGATACATTGAAACTAATAGAAAAGAAAGTGGGGAAGAACCTCGAGCAAATAGGCACAGGGGAAATTTTCCTAAAGAGAACACCACTAGCTTATGCTCTAAAATCAAGAATTGACAAATGGGACCTCATAAAGTTACAAAGCTTCTGCAAGGCAAAAGACACTTTCAACAGGACAAAACGGCAACCAACAAATTGGGAAAAGATCTTTACCAATCCTGTATCTGAGAGAGGGCTAATATCCAATGTATACAAAGAACTCAAGAAGTTAGACTTCACAAGACTTTCATATCTTCAGAATCCCGCTTCTTTCTCCACAAGTGTCCCCAGGGGAATAGCCCAAAGTTCTTGTGCCTTCCTCACTTATCTTCTTGTGTGTCACTCATAAGCCCTTATCTTCTCAGGGTTTCTGCCTATTCCACCCACAGAGACTCTGTGAGCATATGCAGCCATCACCATGGAACAGGCTCAAATGCTGTGCTGCCCTACTCCAAGGCCTTCTGAAGGGCCTGTGCTTCTGTGGCATATTCTGTGGAGGAAGGCTTTTGAATCATCTCTGTATGGTGGCAACACTCTTTCAAATCACTTCCTCTACCTAAAACTGTATCTCTCTCTGCTTCCAGGAGTTTTCTTCCCCACCTACTCCTTAAGTATATGTATTCTTTCTTTATTCACTGACTACACAGTTTAGGAAAAGGCCTAGTCTCTGGATGAGCTTACAGAATTCTGAGAGTCCAGTCACCTGGCCCAGCCAGATCCTCCAGACCTGCTTCTTAGACTCTGGGTTGTGTGCTACACTGAAATGAAGCCCTCTTCCTGCACATCCTTTTCTATTGTCCTCCTAATACAGAACTTGCCTGCTTTGTAAAATCTTTCCATAAAGCCATCTTTAAGCTTTACTGATCTCCAAGTCAGGGATACTCTTTTATTTCCAGTTTGAGAAGTTATAGTGTCTGTTACAGTGTAGAAAGTGTTGCTGACATAGACTAGCTGCTCACTCACCTTTCTCCCACTATCAGCACTTTTGGTTTGCTCGCTATAAATGGATACCTCCTTATGGTTAGATCTTGTAATGGTATAGATTGTTTGTTGATTTTAGGGTATATTAGAATTTTTTAAAAAGAGTTTTAAAATTTGGTTTCTTTCAAATCAGTACCATATTTAGCTGTTTGACAAAGCTATAGGAAAACATAGATAGGAAAATTACAAAGAATAAAATGTGCTTCAGGAAACATCAGCCATGTCAGCTTAATAGAGACTATATACAGGTTCCCAGGAACACAAAATAGCCCGTGAACAGAAATGGCAAGAGTTAACCAAGGAAGATTGTCAGTGAATGATGAGAATTGTTTTAGGCCTTGGTATGACTGCAAACACACAATGGGAATCTGGAAACACAAATAAGTGAGAGACAATAAACTACATCCATGGTTGTATGGTCTACAGTATGTACCACACCAATTTGTAGCCACAAAAACTCTTTGGAGACTGTTAAAGAGAGTTGTTTGTGACCAATTTCAGACCTTTTTGCTTTCTCTTGGTGACTAATACTTGTTGCACTTTTCCTGAGAACTTTTGTCATAACATGTTTATTTTTTTCTCAGTTTTGTATGTCGTCACTGTGTCCTTATAGGAAGGTAAGGGACTGATTTTACTTTTTTTTTTTTCACTAAAAGCATATTGCATTCCCTTTTTGTAACAGATTCATGCCCAAGCACAAAATAGCCCACTTAAGGAAGATGCTCAGCCTTATTGGAAATGATGCTGCAGCTCAGTCTGTGATGCTCCCTCCTCAACCAGAGCAGAGGGTTTCTAAGAAGTTACTGGAGAGTTTTGAATCAAAGTCTGATGAACACCCTGGCCTTGATGTTGAACAAGAAACCCCGGACAACCCATCAATCCATAAGTCAGGCTCTCTTCCTGTGAGGAAAGAAACCCTGCCTCTTGCTCCCAGCACCCTTTTGTGTGGAGCTGAAGATCAGCACAGACCACTGCACATTACATGGCCTCACAGGTGGTAAGTCAAGACATGCCACTTTCTCTCTCAGAGCTTTACAAAATGTGTTTCATTGTAGACTTTCTAACTTGCTGTCCTTGTAGCTTTAGAAAACGATGGCTTGGATTTTTATTCACAGATTCACATGGCAGTATTACTTACTATACAAGTTGAGCACCAAGCCATCTTTGACCATAAGTGTACATTAATTATTGTGTTTTTATTTTATATATGAATTATAGATAACATTTGTAATGATTTGTTCAACTAGTAATAGCAGCCATACACATTTAGAAATCAAATGTTACTCAAGTTTCAAAGTAGAAAAATCATATGCCATTATTTACTCCCAGTTACTGTTAATCCAGAATTACTTCCCATATGGACTTCAGTAAACCACATCACTGTTAAAACAATCCTTTCCACTTCTTATTCTCGTTTTGACCAGTGTCAACTGGACAGCTTCATTTTCTTTGTAGTGTATTACTGCATGTGAAGCGGTCTCCCTTCTGCCAAATGCTTTTACATCATGCTAGTCAGAATTGTGTAGCTGAATGTCTTCTCATCACAAGAAAATCAATGCAGCATATAATCCCACCAAATATAAACTCATAAACCTAGCCCTGGCTTCTATAAATTAGGATTTAAGGAGGTAAAATGTCCTGATAATCTTCTGGTATTAGGCATGAATATTTTAATCTAGTTTTTATTCCTCCCAGTTAGTTTAATCTGCATGTGGCCTGATTAGAGTTGCTTCCCCTACAGATTATGGCCTCTTTATTGCCGCAGTGCTGGGTTGATCATTAGGTCCGATTGCGAGCAACTGTTTGCAGGTGAAGTAATAAGCGCACACACCGGCAGGAAAGCGCCTTTGCCCAGGATTTGCCTCCAAGCATATTAAAACTCCTCGAGCTCTCCCAGTTGATGTGCAGCATCTGCTACCTAAAGGGATTCTGTCTTTGCTTTTAAATGCATGAACCTGAAATTTAGGGGCTAAGCGTTGTGATGAGCTGCTGTTTGGGGCTTGTTTGTTCACTGTCACCCTTCCAGACTCATGTCCTCAGAGTGTCTTAGGGCTCAGGACTCGTTTGTGTGATTTTAAGTAGAGTGGGTCGGGATGAAATGAACCTATTTGAAGGTAAAGGACCACCCTCATTGCTGCCTTCTGCAAACCTCTAGTCCATTAACCTCTGCTTCCCTCTACATGAATAGTTATTACAAGAAACGCAATTCTAAAAGTTTGCTTCCGGATTTTCCTAAAAATGTTAAATAATTTGAAGACTGGGTATAAAACAATATAGAAGCAAGGTTTTCACTCATTGAGAATCATGTTATTCAACACTTTGCACAAAATTAGACAGAGCTATGTTGATAAAATTAACAATATTAAATTGAATAATTCCCTCTCTTCCTTTGTATATTTTTGCTTTAATTTAATTTAATTGCCTAAAGTTAGTTGCTTAAAGAGATGCAGCATGATGTTTGTGCACATTCTTATTGTTAGAGCTAAATTATTTTTAATTTGGAGATGAGGGGAAAAAAGCCGCATCAGCAAGAGTAAATGCCAAAATATAAAAGTAACACATTCATCCTTACGGGTAATATAGTAGAACATTGGAAACTTGGAGGTTGCCAGACACATAGCTAACATTAGGGCTAATTTTGAAAATCTAGCGTGCAGTCAATTTTACTGATGCCTGGGGACATACAAGGTAGAAGCTGACAAGAGAACTAATTTTGTTTGGGTTATTTACTGCTATGCATCATCCACGGGTTCCCGCCTGACACACAGCTATATGAAGGGGATATTATCACACACTAAAAATTTATGTTGACATTCGATATTTGTTCAATATGTCAGCAGTATTACTTTCATAATCAAAAGAGTAAGAAAAAGAAAAAAGAAAAGCACTTTATGCTCATATAGATATATCTTTTTAATAACAGTCTATAAGGTTAATATAGTTTACCTTTGAGAGTATACAATGAAAACAAGCAGGGTTAGGAGGGGAAATGACAGAAAGCATCAACCCGAACTGTTTGTTTGCCATTACCTACGCGAGCCATGTCAGCTCTCTGGCCCGCGTCTGATAGCTATTTGTTGTACAGAGAGCACAGCATAAAAAAAATATCAAACTCTTAATACTATTGTGTGCCCATAACCATCTGTCACTGCTAGCCTGGAGATGAGAGGAAGATTAGGAGGAATAAACACTGAGCCGCCGAGCATTGGTAAAGCCTTCGGGCAAAAAACTCTTGTGGGGACATCAAAGACATTCTAATTCCGAGGCAGTCAAGGATTACAGTGTGTAACCTGTGCTGACAACAGATAAATGACTGGCAATATTGTGCCAGAGCTGTTGGGTCCTGCATGGAGTACTGATGATGATGATGATGATGTTATCTTGCAGAATGGACTCTGCTGGGATAATTTTATGATAAAACACTTTTTTCAAATGCCACTGGGTCTAGGCAGACATTTACTAGCTACAGGGGTAGCAATCAGTTTCTTCAAAATTTACTGTTCTAAGCCCATTAGAGTTCCGGCACAGCAAGACTCTTCAGTGAAAAGCTAAAATGCCTATGTTTTCTTTAGGAGAATATATGCAAATGTTGGGAGCTGAACTCCTACCCTTTAGTGGTAGGTGCTTTATCATCTGATTTATGTAAATTCACTCATAAAAATCAGTTTATTTTTAATTGGTGAATATGAATTAGAAAATTAAGACTCTGGTTCCGCATTCATCCCCAGCTTCAAGCACGCATTCATTTAGACTTCCAATTGTATGGCTGGAAATCCCATCACTGACCTATCACTATGAATTGTGTTCTCAGGGAAAGCAAGGTTTCACTAGAAATGGTGAGGCTGTCTGGGTCTCTTATGCAGTTCTATTCGTTCACAGCTCCACGCTTTTGCTCACTGTGCCCTGGTCTGCATCTGACCACTTGAATACATGAGTAGCTATGGAAGCTCTGCTGTCTGTTCATTTTTGTCTTGGTCATGCCCATTTTCTAGAGGAGAATGGAGAGGGGAAATAGCAGCAGTGTTTTCTCCTCATCATCATCACGAAAACCATGTCATGAAATCCAAAGTTGTAGTAGCTCCCATGATGGGATCATGAACGGCTAAAACACTGGGTTAAACCTCTGATACATCCTATACTGAGTCCACCAGATGTCGAGCCTCCTTTGTAAAACATGTATCAAAAACAAGTGGCATTTTGTAGAAGATACATTCTGACTTTTTATCTGTGTTAAAATGTCTGTGTGAGAAAAGACCCTTAAATGCAAGGTTTGCCCCTCTTTGGTCTTTTCTGAACCTGAGATTGTGAGGACGGTAGTGTACAACCTATGCTGACAGTAGATTAAATAACTGACGGTATTTTAGCAGACTTTCTGGGTTCTCTGCAGAAAAATTTGTTCCTCCTTTCTACCCAGTCCTTAATGTTTTGTTATAAACATCTGTAGAATGACACAGCTAATAGAAATGACTTAGAGAAAGACCTGTGAAAAACACTGCATTTGGCAATGCTTGTTTTTTAAAGCTGTTTCTTTCCAAAAAGTACAGCATTGCACCAGGTTCCAAGCTTTATGTAAAGGTTTGTATATCGTAATGGCCACAAAGACATACTACTAGATGGAGAGTCAAAACAAGTGTAGAACATAGTTAAAACTCACGCTAGTCCAGGCCCGTTTTCCAACAAACACTCTTTAAAAAAAGTCAGATGGACCAGAGGCTGAAAGCGTAAGGAAGCCTCATGACCTGAGTTCTAACCCCAAACCCATGAAAATGTAGAAGGAGAAAACCAGTTCCACAGAGCTGTCCTCTGTCCTCTACCTGCACTCACACATATTCTCAGCATAATAATAAAGGTTTACAGAAGGAGGGAGACACAAAGGGCTTTTGTTTAGATTACACCTGAGTATTTCCTGTTTCAGACATGAAAACTGAGGGCACTCTGTAAATTGCATTGTCCTCCTCCTACTTTTTGGTGTGTTTGTTTGTTTGTTTGAGACAGGATCTCATCTCACTATGTTGCTCTGGCTGTCCTTGAACTCACCATGTAGAACAGGCTAGCCTCTGCCTCCTGCTAGGATTACAGGTGTGTGCCACTATGCCGAGTTCACATTGTCATTTTAAATAACAAGAATACAATAACAAGCACATGGTAACAAATTATGTTCTGTAAAATATATAGTTTACAAAATAAATTAATTTACATTAATTTACTACATCTTTATTCCTGTTGCAATGTGTTAAGTAGAAGACTATGAAGAAGATCCTGCTTCGTAGAGAGATAGAGAGACTTTAAAAGGAGTGTTGTAGGAACTATTATGCATATATAGATGCTCTTCTTTGATGCTATGTCAGAACTTAACAAAAGGGCTTTGTTAAAGGTTAGTTGCACCATAGCATCTGGAGTCTCCATAATGCATTGTCTATGGTCTGTTACTTGAATAGATTTTCTAAGCATCATGTGTAGTTCTCATGGAAAACAGCCACACCACATAGTGCAGGTTTGGTATGCATTGGCATAATTCCTCATGTGATTTTGAGACATCACTATGAATCTCTTAAGGAACATGCTTGAGTCTTAGAAAGCTGTTAAGCTTATGGTATAGAAACAGTTTCACCAAAATTCTATTGCTCAGTTAAACACTTGAATTTATGATAAAAACATATAAATCAGATATCTTCCTTAAAATGAGCTTCACATAGTTCATATTTGAAAATATCCAAGTACAATTAGCAGTGGTATGTCTATCATTCATTCAGGTAAACTCTGTTTCCTAAAAAATCAGCTGTTTTATCTTAGAAACCAAGCATTCGTACAAATACTCATTCTGAAGATAATTATTATGCTTTAATTTCCATGAAAAGTTCTTTTATTTACATTTCTAAGTGTATCACAGAAAATATTAAAAGATATCTATTGAAAAGATTCAATAAAGAATTGAGCAATTTTACCATATCCCCAACCACCTTCTTTTTTTTTTTTATTAGATGTTTTCTTTATTTACAATATCTCCTTTCCCAGGTTCCCCTCCAAGAAAAAAAAAATTAAAAACTAAAACTAAAACTAAAACAAACCCCTGTTCCCTCCCCTCTCCCCCTGTTCACCACCCCACCCCCTCCTGCTTACTGGCCCTGGCATTCCCCTACACTGGGGCATAGAACCTTCACAGGACCAAAGGCCTCTCCTCCCATTGATAACCTACTTGGCTATCCTCTGCTATACATATGCTGCTGGAGCCATGAGTCCCACCATGTGTACTCTTTGGTTGGACTTTTAGTCCCTGGGAACTCTGGGGGTACTAGGTAGTTCATATTGTTGTTCGTCCTAAGGGGCTGAAAACCCTTCAGCTCCTTGGGTCCTTTCTGTAGCTCCTTCATTGGGGACCCTGTACTCAGTTCAATGGATGGCTGTGAGGCTCTACTTCTGTATTAGTCGGGTACAGTCAGAGCCTCCCAGGAGACAGCTATATCAGGCTCCTGTCATCAAGCACTTGCTGGCATCCACAATAGTGTCTAGATTTGATGATTGAATATGGGAAGGATTCGCAAGTGAAGCAGTCTCTGAATTGTCCTTTCTTTAGTCTCTGCTCCATAGTTAGTCTCTACAACCCCTTCCATGGGTATTTTGTTCCCCCTATTAAGAAGGAATGAAGTATCCACACTTTGGTCTTCCTTCTTGAGTTTCTTGTGGTTTGTGGTTTGTGGTTTGCGTATTCTGATCTCCTGGGCTAATATCCACTTATCAGAGAGTGCATACCATGTGTGTTCTTTTGTGATTGGGTTACCTCCCTCAAGATGATATTCTCCGATCCATCCATTTCCCCAAGAATTTCATAAATTCATTATTTTTAATAGCTGAGTAGTACTCCATTGTGTAGGTGTACCACATTTTCTGTATCCATTCTTCTGTTGAGGGACATCTGGGTTGTTTCCAGTTTCTGGCTATTATAAATAAGGTTGCTATGAGCATAGTGGAGCATGTGTCCTTATTACATGTTGGAGCATCTTCCGGGTATATGCCCAGGAGTGGTATAACTGGGTCCTCTGGTAGTACTATGTTCAATTTCCTAAGTAACCACCAAACTGATTTCCACAGTGCCAACCACCTTCTTAAATGCAAAAAAAAAAAAAAAAAGGTGTTTTTTTTTTTTTCCTTTCTTTTGTTGTAAAGGCAGATGTGGAAAGCTAGGATCTCACTAGTTGAGTGTGCTCCCCTTGCCTGTTCTGTGCTCAGGCACAGTCTTCCCACAGCCACGTTTGTGCCATCAAAGCATGTGTCACACAGTAGAAAGGTCAAACTATAGCTTAGGATAGCTTGATCTCAAAAACTCCTTCAAAGGGAATTAAATGCTCAGAAAATCACAAACTACCATGACAAACCACTGTGTAATCATCACCACTAGCCATTAGGATTGAAGGATTGATTATTTTTTCATTCTTGTGGACTAAATTTTCTGTCCTGGAATGTTAAGATATTATATCATATTTATTGTGTTCTAATTACAATTTTTGTAGTTAACAGCAAACAAATCTTTGTCAGGTAAAAGTAAACTGAGACAAAGTAGAACTTACCTTGTGATAAGCTAACCAGTTAGGAAACCATAATCTAAAAGGCTGTAATCAACCTACTGAGTGGCCCGGAAGTAGGTGTTTTCTGGTTGAGAAAGATAAAGGTGAGTTGGGCATGTTGAGGAGCTTGAAATTATTGGAATGGTTATGGTGAAACGTTTCCTGATTGGTCCACTGGGATGGCTTAGCAGATGAGGGCCCTTGCTGTCAAACCTAATTACACAAGTCCATCCCCAGGGTTGACATGGTAGAAAGAACAATCCAACTCCAAGAAGTCATCTGCTCACCTCTTCATTTGCACCGTGGCTTGTTAACTAACACACAAACACATAAAAATACTAAATGTAAACTATTTTTAAACTTTCCCATTACCTCTTTATAAGACCTGTGAGAGAACTGTCAGTCAGAGCTTTTCACTTTAAATAGATGGAATTCTTGTTGTGTGTCTGGCAATTGCAGCTCTTTCCATAAAGTAGTGATCAGTTGATTTATGCAAAGTTAGTTACAATTAAGGGTATGAATTTAGAAAAGACAAAACTTAGTCATCAGGATTTGGAATGTATTTAGGTGACTAGTTGAATAAGCATGAACCCTACCTAACATTGAAAGAATTGACATCCATACCATTAGAGGCTCCAGTGACCCCTAATGAGAATAATTGATGCAAAATAGATACCTGTGCATTAATACTGGTAGCAAAACAAATTACTTTGTTTGATTTCTTGACACTAACATCTACACACAGCTTTAAAAGCCAAATTGCTACCTGCCTCTGAAATGTTTGTTAGATAGTTGGATGGGGGTTTTCTCACTGCCAAAACACCTGAGGAGAAGAGTTTTTCCCGTGCTTGCTGTAGAGGTTTGCAGTACTAATTCTGGGGACAATGGTCATGTGGATGGCCACATGTCTTCCAGTCTCCTAGTGCACTTGGCTCCAGCCTCCTTGGACTTGAGAGGAAACTGCTTTCTTCCAATCTTTAGAGAGGTGATTCCACAGACCCTTACTGTTACTTTCAGTCATTCTCAAAACTCAGTGACTTCAACCAGTTTTATATTTATCTCTCAGTTAGCCAATCAAAGATCGCCTGAATAAGGTTCTGTTCGAGTATAGCCAGTCCCAAATCAGTAAGTTTTCTTCAGGTGTGTTTTTTTCCTAGAGTTTTTTTTTTTTGGAGGGGGGATTTTGTTTGTTTGACCTATCCGTAAGGAATTTCAAATGTGCACCATTTAAAAAAAGTCTCTCAAGAATTTTTATTAGAATTTGAAAAGGCACAGATACTAACCTAAAATTTCTATGTAGTATACCACCTAATAATTTGACACTGTTAGGCAATTGTTTAGCATTCTCTTATATGGGATTACACAAGTAGTAGGGAATAGTACAAAAATAAATAACCAAAAAATAAGCCCTACCCAATCTCCATGTATAATTCCTATTACCTACTTACAGTCTTTTTCCTGACTATTTCCCAGACTACAGAATAGATCAGCAAAGTTGATATAATTCAGGGTTGTCTG
The DNA here is from genome assembly GCF_008632895.1 of Mastomys coucha. Classification (NCBI taxonomy): domain Eukaryota; kingdom Metazoa; phylum Chordata; class Mammalia; order Rodentia; family Muridae; genus Mastomys; species Mastomys coucha. The sequence goes on along the minus strand of NW_022196897.1, from coordinate 32,116,191 downwards.
CTTCTTGGTGTAAGTTTGACCTTTCACATATGATTATGATGTCAGCATAAACAACTTGTACTTGTCATTATTTTGGTGATGTTATCACTAGAGTAACATTAACAAAAGTTCCCCATTGCCTTTTCCTTGCTTAATGTGGTTAAAAAATTGTCTACACTTCACAAACCTACAGTTACTGTGAAGAAGTTTGCATCCGATATGATTGTAACATTACCACTGAAGACTCATGTCTCCCTTTGCCTCTTCCTGTTCTCCTGTTGACCGGATACTTTAATTATCATTACAAGTGAGTTAGCAAATAGGGCTCACTGGTCTGGATGGACATGGAGATGGACGGGTGCATAGCGAAATGGAATTGCTTTCCTTCTACAGGTGTCTGCCCTGACTTCAGTTCTAGTGATCTATGAATTTCCCTGCCTGTGAGATGTTTCCATGCACTGTGTGCATTGTGAAGTTCTATATACTATACAGGCATGGAATAGAACTTCATACTTTCTACATTACACCTTATCACTTGCATCATGTTTTAAATGATGCCATTTGTAATTGCCAAAGCCTGCTAGGCTAGAGACATAGACTTTAGAATGGATGTGAGGTTGTTTCAGAGTGAATTATATAAAAGGACTCAGAGGGATTTCATAGTTGCTGATCAGCTATCACCTGCTCAGGCAGTCAGGAAGCAGGACTGTGCAAACATAAGTGGAATCAGTGTCCCCGAGCACAGGTGGAGGCAGCCGTATGATCAGCATTGCTTTCAGAAGGCCTCTGACTTCCTGCTTTGACCTCTTTATAAAATATCATAAAACTTGTAAGTAAAAATCCTTCATGAGTATGTTAAAACTGAACAACTCATTGTAACAGAGAGATGATAGCATGTGGGAGAAAAGTCTTGAATTGGTTAAAAGCCAAAGTAATTTCTCAGTTGTCACTGAAAAATTAATCTAGAAGGAAGATTGCTGTAGAATAACTTCTACCTGCTTATTCACCATAATCCAGGTGCTACTACTAGAAACATCCACTAAAATCACTTTTTCAACTGTTATTAAAATCCAAGTAAGTGGGGTCCTGTGGCTTTTGTAGGTTTTGTAGAGTGGGGCTCAGTGGCCAGTCTTTTTCCTTACTCAGTTACCCCAAAGATTTCCCAGGTAGACTATGAAAAGTTTTTTAAGGGTTGACCAGCTTTGTATTGTCTTTGTTGGCAGTGCAACTAATTAGCTATTTCAGTGATATTCATTTTAGCATCATTTGTTAGTCCAACAAAAGAAGAAAATTCACACAAAGAGGTAGATGTGAGAGAGTTGTGTTCGGTTAGGGAATGCCTCACAGAGTTCATTCCCTGTTGAAGGAGATGGTGTGTCACAGTCTTCTTCAAAAGCATGTCTTTCTTCACTGTCCTTATTCATTAATTTAGATATGTTTCTAAGATGATATATTATGTTACTTCTAATTATGGTTACATGCAGTTAATTTCCTTCCTTTTTTCCTAAGCTTGGTGTGAAAGACAGTTTTCTCCCAATGAGTGCAGGGCGCACTGGTTATTCAGGAATGGAGGGGATACTGAGGGATCTGCTCTTCCTGTTGCCCTAGCAACACATTTATTTATCAGGGACTGAAATGAGTTAATATAGCGCATACCTGCTGATCGGCAAACTCCCCTATTTCAGCTGCAGTTGACAATTAAGTCCTGGACAGCTACAGCCAGGGGTTAATGTTCCTCATTAGGAGAACTGGGTCATTACTAGGAAATCAAGGCACTTAAGGCAGCATGGGTAAAATACAAAATTCAGCATCTACAAGAGTGAGGCTCTTTTATGTTAATTAACCTTATTTTCCTAGGTTTAAAAAAATCTTACATGAGCATGTCAGTGGATCAATTAATTGAAAAAGCTAGGATACGTTACTCTGAGTTGCCTTCATTTCCTTTGCAAGGATTTCATTATTTTATGGAAAATTCTTATGTCTATATGATGAGTAAAAAGGGTATTAAAATTAAGAAGGGAATCATCATGGAAATCAGTTTTACCACAAGGGAGGGAGCAAATAAAAGCCTTGGCAAGGAAAATAAATAAGCTTCGCTAATACCTCACCTAAGAAGCAGCCTGTAAGCCTGCAGGACCTAGAGTGTTTCCAGGGACACCTTCTCTTCTTTACTAAGCACTTACAGAGTTATTTGACCTTCAGAAACAGAAACTTTGGGACGGTGATTTTGGTGATTTGCAACATTCTTCTTGCAGAAGGCTGAGTAACAGTTAAACAGTAACATTTTGGTTCATAATTGGCTTTTTAAAAATACCAGCAAAATTAGATATACTGGTTGAAAGTGTTTTATCAAGCAAAATTAGATATACTGGTTGAAAGTGTTTTATCAAACTGTCTGGGTAGTTATTTTTTACTTGTTATGTTCATAAAGAGTGTATCAAGACCTTTCTTAAAGCTTTATTTTCTTATTTCTTTAAAGAGCTTTTATGTTGAAAGTGGGATATTTAGAGTAGAAAAATATTTAATGTACCAAGTTCTGTTCCCTCCTCATTATTCATCTGCCTTCATTGAAGCCTCTGCTTACCAGTTCCTTCACTTCTGGGACTTAGTGGACACACACAAAAGCAAACGGGGCCTCTCTTGTCTTTGTCTCCAGAATACTTAGCGTCTTCAACTCTAAACCAAAATTGCAGGCTATAACCTCTTTTTAAGGTAAAAAAACCATTGAGCCTTACAGACTTGATGTAGAATTCTTACTCATGCTCCCTTACCTGAGAGTAAGTGACTACTGTGTTTCTTAGGATTATTTTTCACTGACAAAAGTCATTTTCCTCTTATAATGAAGTCTTCAGATATTTCCTTAGGAAATAATCCTTATCACATGCTTCTGGGTGCTGCATACACTGTCACACATCCTTGGACTGGCATGCAGTATCAGTCTTATATACACTGTTGCTTGTCCTCAGGTTGGCATGCCATGGTAACTCTACACCTGCCACAGTAGCTTTTGAAACAGTGTACTCTGAGATTGGCTGTGTTGTTCAGCCGGCCCAGTCTGGTTTCAGCAAGAACATCCCCAGGGAGTGGAGCCTTAGAGTAAGAGCACAAGACAAAGACTGATGCTCCCTAAATTGCTTTCTCTTTTTCTTGGGAAGACTATTGGACCACATTTTCTAGCCTCTCTTTGTGTAACTGCCTCATTTAATCTTAGCATTTACTCAAGATGATGGAGCCACTTCCAAGCTTAGACGATAGAAAACATCCCAAGCCTTCTCTTATGCACCTCTTCCTTTCCATCTAGACATAGATCTCACTTGATGATGATAGTACCTCCCTACTTCTGGAACATTAGATAAGCTGTACAGCAAGACCACTTGTCAAATGTCTAACCAGCCTGCTATTACAAACAAGAATTTTATGCATGTTCATCCCATGTAATCTGTGAACCTGCCTCAGGTGGTCTCACTAGCAACAATAGTGAACAGAAGAAGCCAGGATACACTCCAAAGATTTTGGCTGTAGTTGGCAAATGAAGATGCTATTTAGTGAGCTGGGAAACCTATTAAGTTAGAAATATGTTCTTGGCCTACAATTGGATATTTCTAACAGGAAGTTGATACCCAAGTGTCATTCAGATGAGAAACAAGAGCCAAAGATGGCAGTCTCAGAATTATCTGCAAGATATGTACAACTTCTTTAAAGAATTTTTAATATGCTAGATTTTAAATTTAAATTTTAGCTTCCTGATTGTAAGCACTGAATTTATCCTAAGGCTAAGGCTATCAGTTGTGCGAGTCTTAGCCCTAGTTGTAATTGTCATTAACATCATGTCTGAGGACAAACTACCCACACTCTAGTGCCAGTTCCTTCTTTAGAGGAAGGGGATAATGTAGCCTGTGTTACAGGATTAAAAATGTATGAAAATGAGCTAGCACACACAGTTCCTGGATAAGAAAAAAAAGAAAACTAATAAACCAACATTGGCTATTAGTGAATTAAGCCAAGCACTTCATTAGCTGACATGGGACTGTTCTTGCCTACTGTCTCCTATTGGTTAAAATCCATTTTTCTTAACTGTTTTAGAAAAAGAAGAAGAACGATACAGCTAAATAAAGTCATCTCTTTTTTTGTCTCCATTTTCAGCCTACCAAAACAAGTACATACTGTGCAGAAAAAAATGGAATTAAACTACAGAACAAACACTTCTAAGTGGCTCCTTGTAAATGAAGTCTATAAAAGGCTACCAAATGTTGCTTCTCATTGTATGACTGTTAGGGTATTACTAAACCTAGATAGAAGGGTAGGTCTTTTTTTTTTTTTTTTTTTTTTTGAACCTTTTATATCAAGCACTCAGACTGTAAATATCACAAATTATTTCCATTTTTAACAAGGTGGATGCCATGTGCTGTTGAGTAATAATGATGATTCCTAGATAGCAAGAAAATAAATCACATGATTTAAAGATGGCCTGGTGGCCTGAAGACAGTAACTAAAGACACACACAGCCAGTACTTCAAGGAGCTGTCATTTAAGCCAAGTTAGGATAATCATTTAAAAGTGTGTTGGCCAGAATGTAAGAAAAGGATGGAAATGTATATGTACTGCCCAGTTTTATGTCAACTTGACACAAGCTAGAGTCATCTGAGACCCTCAGATTTTCTCAATTAGTGATTAATAGGGAAGAGCCAAGCTCATTATGGGTGATGCCATACCCTGGCTAGTGGGCCTAGGTTCTATAAGAAAGCAGAACCTCTCCATAACCTTTGCAACAGCTCCTGTCTGCAGGTTCCTGCCCTATTTTGAGTTCTTGCCCCAACTTCTTTCACTGATGAAATGCATTGTGGAAGCATAAGCTGAGTAAACCTTTTCTTCCCAAGTTAGTTTGGTCATGGTGTCTCATCATAGCAATAGATCACTGACTAAGACAGAATATATATTCTATACTATGGTAAGAATGTAAACTAGTACAACCATTATGGAAATCAGGATAAAATTTCCTCACAAAATTAAAAATAGATTATATGGTCAACAATCCCACCATTGAGTGTGAATCAAAAGAAAATCAAATCAGTCTATTTATGATAGCTAAGATATAGAATCAACCAGATTTATGGATAAAGAAAATGGGGTATTCATACAGTATGGATACTATTTACCAAATAAAAATAGAATAGATCCTGACATTTGGGATAGTTTTATGTCAACTTGACACAAGCTGGAGTCATCAGAAAAGCTCAGTTGAGGAAATGCCTCCATGAGATCCGGATCCAGCCATAAACCTGAAGGACAATATATTAGGGGAAGTAAGCCAGAAACAGAGAAATATAGTTCAGCGTTCATTCACATGTAGATTCCAGAGCACTGGTGGCTTCTAACCGTGCAAACATGTTAAAATGTACCTGGACCTGTGAGAGCACTTCCAGAGGATTAATAGTGGAGAAGAACCACCCCAAATATGTCAGTACCATCCTATAATCTAAGGGTCTGGACCAAATAAAAAGGAGACTCGCCTTCTCTCTTGCTGTTCCTTGCTGCCCTGAGGTAAGCAACCTGCTCTACCAGCCAGGAGATTACATTGCCTCCAGCTAAAAGAGAGACAAGACAAACTTTCCCTCCCTTATGGTGTTCATGTGTGATATATGCCATAGTACCTTGCATCTGATTGACGTATCTTTGCAGCACAGAATGGACTGGTAGATAGCACAGGAGTTGCAGTCCAGACAGTCTACCACACTGCAAGACTACAAGTTAGGATACATGCTTTCTAAGTTCAGTGTGGATGTTACATACTCTTAGCACAGTAGCTATGAGGTATTGCATCTGCTTATTGAACTTAAGCATTTCAGAATGCATGTGCATTTTACAAGGCAAGGAAAGCATGCAGTTTTGGCTGTCAGCTGAAAACTGATTAACAATACACAGAATTCAGGTGGAAAAGAGAAAGTAGCAATGTATAATTTTAAGAGTTTAGACATATAACCTGGTAAATACATTTCCAGCCATACTTGTTATTTTCACTTGCACATTGCTTTTTTTAAAAATTGATAATAATAAATGCTTTCATGTATGACACGGTGGGAATATGCACCATGACTGTCATAGCAAAGTCAAAGGCTTGGTGCCCAGGAGCATTCAGTGCTGGAGGTACTGAGGAGCCCTAACAGGCTCAGCCTAGTGGGAGGAGGTCCTTGGGTTGGTTCTCATTGCAGTGAAAGGGAATTAAAAGACCTCGGGCCTAAGCTCTTCTTCCTGCCTCGTGTATAAATGGTTCCAGTACACATGTCTTACCACTGCTACCCAGTCAATGGCCCAAACATGAGAGCCCAGAACTGTAAGCTAAATTACTACTTTCTTCCCTTAAAGTTTATTGCCTCTAGTATTTTGTTGTAGTAACAAGATGCTAGTATTATAATAGGTTATAAATTACCTATTTCATGTATACAACTCAATGACTATAAATTTATAGTTCCCGGGTCATAATGTGGATTGTATTTTAGAATATTTCATCAACTCAGAATATATCATTTTGTTACATACTTTACCTGTTTCTAGAAAGTCATGCTTGCATATTACTTTTTAGATTAACCTTTTCTGAAAATTATATATGAATTGTTTCATTTGCAATCCAAATTTCTATTTTGGATTTACACACACCTTGGATTGTTAGATAATTACAGACCTATATAAAATTCTTTCTTTTCTTGCTTTTCTATCTTTTACTTTACTCCTTCCCTTTTCCCTGGTCATCTGGTAGGTGGTGGTGTTTCTGATTTTTCAAGACATGGTTTCCCTGTATAAACTTGTCTGTCCTGGACCTCTCTATGCTGTCCTGGAACTCACAGAGATCCACCTGCCTCTGCCCCCAAGTGCTTAGATTAAACACATACACCACCACTGCCTGGCTTCCCTGGGCCTTCTTAAGAGTTGTTTCCACTGAGTCACTGTTAGTAACAAACTTATTTCTAAGTATTTTTTTTCTCTTTTGTTAAGGGAATTTTGCCAATTGTAATGTTCTAAGATAAGCCTACATCTTCTCAGATATTTACAAGTTAATTCATCTGGATCTTCCTCTGTAGCCACTTTGAAGATTTTATCTCTTTGTTATTCACCTTTACTTTGATACATCTAGGAGCCTTCCTTTTTCCTTGACTCCCTTCCTCCCCCACTCTGTCCATCCCCCCTCCCTTCCTTCCTGTCTTACCAGAAATTCATCAGACATGTTTAAGTCATAGGGGGTTTGTCTATATGGAAACCATTTTATGATTTGGAAGTTTAATTTAATATTGTGGAAGTCATTTACATTGCATCTTCAGTAACCACCACTCCCTCATTCTGCCTTCTCTCCTGAAAGACCTTGGACCTTGATCTTTTTCCTTACCTCATGATCCTTAACTTTTCTCATCCACATCCTTGTGTTCTGCCATCTGGTCTTGTTCTCTCGAATTTGCTATTAATTACTCTACTCCCTTTGACTAATTTCAGTTATTATTTTTATTCGTCCAACTTGCTTTACTTCTGCTTTAAAACTATTCAGTCATTTTAAATATTTCTTTATTCATCATATATTTTATATTTTATTTTTCTTCAAACACTGGCCACATATGCTTTTATGTTTCATATTTGATAATTCCAGTATCTGAAACGTGTGGGTCTGCTGTCATTTTCCTGTTTGGCATTGGTGTGATTTTGATATTTTTCCTTTGTACTTTTTTATTATAAAGCTTTATTCTTATTATTTTTAATCACATCTGATTTTGCATGTGTGTATGTGTATATGTGCACATATTGGTGCCCATGGAGACCAGAGCTAGGATCTCTTGGATCTGAAACACAGACAGTTTTGAGCTCCCTGATGTGAATGAGGACTGAACTCAGGTCCTGTGGAAGAGCAGCAAGTACTCTTAAGTGTTGACCAGTGTCTCCAGCCCTACTTGTGCTTTTGATACTTTATGATGCGGGATATTCTGATTAGTGCCTGTGTTATATATGGACTTCTCAAAGGGAACATGCGTTTGCCTTTGTCAAATACTAAGATAGCATCTTTCCCTAAGCTGCTCTGCACTGAGTTCTCCCCTCAGGTTAATTGTTAGTTTGGCCATTCAGTGGGCTGATACAAGCTAGGAACTTACAGAGAACTACTGCCTGAAGTTGTGAGTTCCATCCTTATCACAGTGCTTCCATGAATTCTGTTACTTCCATCCTGCTGTTCACACACATAGTAACAACAAACAGGTCTTAACAGAGTTAGAGACTGTGGGAAATGGGAGGGAGAGCCAGTCCTTGTGACATAAGCCTATAATCCTAGCTAATCAATGAGCTAAGAAGAATGGATGGAACTAGAAAAAGATCATATTGAATGAGGTAACCCAGATCCAGAAAGATAAACATCATACATAGTCTTTCATCAGAGGATCGTAGCTCCAGTCCTACAGTGACTACATATCCTGCAGTCACTGTAAAAAACAGGAAAGTAAACAAGGTCCATTGCTGGGGTAGGGTTCAGGACACAATACAGAGGGGAATAGCAAAATAGAAGTGATCTGATCAGGGAAATGGGGGGGGGATGAGCCCTAATTAGGGAGGAAGAGACAGATACAGAAGAAGGATGAGGTAAAATAATAGGAATATAAAATTCAACAACTATTACTAACTACCTTTTAAAAAGAACTATGATACACATAAGTCTATGTATAAGTATACAAATATAATTTAAATTAAATTTTCTCATCTGAGTTGTCCATGCTGCCTCCAAGAGTCAAAGACCACCCAACAAAAACACTAACACTAAATAGGGAAGCCCTGTTTTGAGTTTTTGGCCAGGATTGTCCAAGAAACACTAAAAACCTACAAGTAATTACTATTGCCCCTGGTTACCCTCCAACATGGAACATACATTCCTGTTGAACACGTCATACACTTCAGACACCTGACCCAGGACCCTGAGCTGAATCTTACCTGAAAGCCTCTGCCCTAAGAACTAGGATTCTTGGTACTTGAAGGTGCTGTTCAAGCTTTCAAAGAAGGGAAACAACCAACAGTCTTAGCCAGCTACCGTGCCTGACAAACCACACAGCAACACTCTGCATGGCACTAACCTAAGGGATCAGTAATGACATGCCTGCCTCGGCAAAGACTAATGGTATAACACCCACTTAACCAAAGAAAATTATGCCTGCTACAAGAAACCTAGCCAACTACCAAGGACTAGTAAAGTCATGGATCTTGGTGGAAAACCTACAACTACCACTTTACTAAATCAGCATAATCCCTAACTGCATTCTGAAATCTTTTTTTTTTTTTTTAATCTGTAGATAAGTGTAATCCTCAGGATGACCACAGGGGTGTTGGCAAAGCAGTTACCTTTCTGGGATATAGTAGCAAGGGATAAGTATTCGACTATCTCCTCGTCAGTGTTCATCAGTATTCATTGAGTCTCTACCCATGAGCAACTCTATTTATATACTCTACATCCCCAGCCAAGAGTCTGTTTGATATGTCTATATTTTGTAGCTTAGGTGGTAAGAACAGTGTTACGTGAAACTGGATTTTGTATTATTCTCCAAAACTAATTTTAGACCTCAGTCTTAGAAATAAGGATTTAACATTCTTTTCTTTGCATGTCTATCAAATAATCTTACCTAAGAGCAGAAACTATAGAATGTCCTTACATTCTATATGTTCCTAGCAGGCAGATTGGATTTGGGAAGTAGGGAGTACCAGTTGTGATAGAACTTAAACATATTGATTAATACTTCCCTTTTTCATTATTTATCCTGTATTTTCTCTATGTCTATAATGCTTTTTGTGTGCATTTTTAATTAAATTTTTTCATAGAATATATTTGAATGGGGGGGAGAAATGACCATGATTAATTAATACTTCTAATAACCCCTCTACATGCGTGTCAGTGTGGCTTCCTTTTTGCTACCTGCTCCAGAGAACCCCAAGATTACCTCAGTACAAAGTAAGTGGAACCCCAAAAGAAGAAACAACTACTTATCCCAGGAAGTCAGTCAGTACTTCATAGAGGATGTGAACAGCATCGAAAAAGGGATTCCCATAGATATTTATGATTCCCACCTCCTGAGTCAGTTCATGTTACAAGAAAAGCAGAGAACTGATCTGAATGTGAGCCTGTGTTCAAGAAGCTCAGAAAAACTACCAAGTTCTGTTTTCCGTTATAATGCTGAACTCAAGTTTATGAAATCTCCCTATCCATAGTGACAAGCCAACTGGTATTGTCTTTGTTCTGGTCTTATTAAGTTGGTCATTTGTTGTGATTTCTTTAGTATAGCTATCCTATCATATAGAGAAGTCAGTATCTAGTGGCAGATACCCTGAGTCCTCTGGCCCTTACAGTCTTTCTACCCATTCTACTGCAATGCTCCCTACACGTTACAAAGTGTAAGAGTTGTATTATAGACATATGGATTAGGCCTGGGTCAGTTGTTGTTTGCATTTTGACTAGTTGTGGATTTATGTAATGGTCTCCATCTGCTGCAGAAAGTAGCTTCTTTGATGACGAGTGAAAGCTACATTTATCTGTAAATACCAGGATAAGTATTTTAAATGCAGTTAGAGAACATGCTAGCTTGAGAAAGTGGCAGGTTTCCTCTAGAGTCCATAGCCTCATAAGCTAGTATTAGACTAAATTTTAGTACTGAGCATGAATTTCCTCCTGTAAAGCAGTCCTTATGTCCAATTACATGGCTGTTGGTTACTCTGAGGATGTAAGGACTATTGATTACTTTTCTCCCTTGGCTGCTTGCATAGCACCTTCAGATACTAAAAAAGCTAGTGTTTAAGCAGGAGGCTTCTAGATCAACTTTTCCAAGTCCAAAGTCTTCACCAACAGGATCTTACCTTTAAGCCACAAGCAATTAATGGCTGCTGAAAGAAGAGTCAGTCTTCTCCAGGGATGAGCCCCTGGTAGGTTATCTACTCCCAAGTGGTCAGCTACATATCCATACAAGCAGCACTAAATGGACTCAGCAAGTTGTATTTATATATGCATATATATATGCTAATAATAAAAAAAATGGTCAAGAATTTGAAAGAAAATGATGGGACCACAGGAGTGGGTAGGGGAAAAACATACAGAAATAATGAAAATACAATAGTCATGAAATTCTCAAAAGTTTTTAATTTAAATTAAAAAGTAAAATCACACACATGGACACAAAAAGACACAGAGCCTAGAGTTGCACCTGAGCTGCAGTGAACTTCTTATGGGGGCTTGAAACCCCAAGCCCTACCCTGGTCTAAAGAGTGCTGGCTTCAAGCCACTGTCAGCAGCCTGCTGAACTGGAAGCTGTGTGAAATGGCTGACCTGGTATGAACGTGATGCTCACTGTGAACATTCCCCTTGAACAGTTGTGAAGTGGGTAATGGTTTGTAGGCTCTCCCTGTCACAGTGTTACACATTTATCACACCCCCTGGCATGTGCTTTGATGTCATACCCAGATGCCCAAAGCGTCCATTTGCAAGGTCACACGGCTTCTACCTTCCTACATAATCTTCACATTCAGAATTTTCATCTCTTGGTCTGCCCCTCTTAACCATCTGAACAAACTTTCTCTTTGATGTCTCTTCTAATGCATTAATCCTAAAAGAATAGAAGATGCGTCTTTAGACTAAACCTCACAATGATGTTAATTCTTCCTAATATCTTAATATTATCTCCCCAGAGATTTTTATAGTCAGAAGAAACTCTTTTTCCTAGCTTCTTTACAAAATGAATCTTTAAAATGGAATTTTCACTTACTGTCTACTGCCATCAAGTCTTGTTTAAGACATAGCTACTGTGACAACAGTACCTTACTACTATGAGAACATGAGAGAAGCCTTAAGGAATTTCAGGCATTGTGTGTGATTCAGGTATGATATGATGGATGACAGAGTCCTTCTGTTCTGTAAAGTGCAGCACAATACAGGGCAGCCTCTACGTTGACTAGAGTCTGCAGTCCTTGGAGGTAGACTCTTCTGCCCCAGAGATCTTGCTTGTATCCTAGCATCTTGCTCAAAGCTTGACTGAGAGAGGGTGCCTAGATATCCTTCACCAAATCAATTCCTTAATTTAGACAAGAACACACTTGTCCCAAAGCTAAAAGTAAGGTACAAGATTCTGTTGTTCTCAACTTTAGACTCTCAATGGGATAGCAGAAGCAATGCCAGTCCAATTAAATGGACTCTAGAACTAAACTGATGTGTTTTGTCTTCAGTCATTTAGAAAATCAGATGTATCTGCCTGGCATCCTTCTGAAAAGCAATTAATACTCAACTAGAGCCTCAGCTAGAGGCACTTATTACTCATGAGTTTTATAAGTAATATGAACCCAGTAATTTCATCTAAATGGTTAAAATTGTACTTTAGCTAAGTATGCCCAAAATGTGAAATTTACTAACAAATACCTCAGTTTTAATTTTAAAAACTTCCAGTAAATATGCAGAGTATGAAAATGTGAAACAAAACTGGAATGAACACTGAAGAAATTTATACCAATAAAGACAAAAGGTAATTCTTCAATTCTACCTCACAAATTCACATCCTGTACAGATATGCATCGTACTTTTCCTAATTAAAATAGCATCATAACTTGATGTCCATTTAATGTCAAATCTTTATGTCAGATTTATCATATAGAAAGTATACTACAAATTCCACTTTAAAACCAAGGAAGGAAGGAAGGAAGGGAAGAAGGAAGGGGGAGAGAGAGAGAGAGAAGAAAGGAAGGAAGGAGGAGGAAGGAAGAAACATACATACATACATACATACATACATACATACATACATACATACATATTTCCAGGGTCTAGCAAGATGGCTCTGCAGATAAAAATGCTTGCCAACAAGCATGGTTGACTTAATTTCTGTCTCTGGCATCAACATGGGGAAAGGAGAAAAATGACTCCCACTGGTTACTATCTGACCTTCACATGCCATATACCCCTCACAGCCAAAGTGGGCACAGGAAGAGGAACACAACTGTCTTGGCACTTACCAAGGGAGCCCAGGCCTTCCCCCGGGAGAGGCATGGACCAGGTCTCATTCTCACCTGTACTTACTTGATCTCATCTTCAAGCAGCCTCTCCAGCTGTTGTGTAGTTTCCCAGGTTTATGTCTTCAGTTGGTACTTGTACATCATTTTCAGTTCTGCTTACTGTCTTGGATAGCTCCGAAGAAGTGAAGCAAAGACACGACAGTCTGCTCCCTCAGCTTCACTTGCAGATATTGTAGAGATTGATAAGGTGTCACAGAGCCATGGGAAAGCTTGAGAGTGTCTGAATAGTATCCAGAAAGGAATCAGACAGTTAAGTGAAATTTGGCATTTGGATTAGTTGCTGAGTACCAATGTGAGGGTGACTGGGCTAATAGTGGCATTCAAGCCTACACTTGTGGTACCATTTGACAGGAATAGCATACTGTCTTGAGAAGAGCGTTTTGGTGTGAACTCATGCCTCATATACAAGCACAAATCTTACTTTAAGTCGTATTTGCATTTTCAAATTGAAAATAACATTTTGAGTTATTTTATTAATAGTTATGACTCTTATCTGAGCCTAAGACAGAACAGGCTGGTACTTTAGATGGATGTTTTTGGTTCTTTCTCCATGTTTTATTATGTTTCCATGTATTATTATAAGTAGCATTACATATACCTAGTATTAATGATCGATTAAAAATATAACAAGTTTTCTCCAAATATGATTAGTAAATTTAATTACAAGATCTTTAACTTTCCAGTTTCTAACTAACAGCTGACAAGGTGATGAAGATGATGGTGCTGATACAAACAGTAGACATTCCTTATTAAGTGTGTTTACTGTTTAGCAGGCATGTGAAGTCTCCCTTCACACACCATCTCCCTGAATGCCCTCAGGAAGCTTTGGACTGAGTGTTTTAGACATATTGCTGCAGAGAAGGAAATTAAGTTTCAGCTTGTCCTGGAATGCTGCTACTCAATATCAGAACTAAGACTTTTAACTGGCTTTCTTCTGGGCTACAAACTTTAGATCTGATGAAAATGTGCATTTAAGATAATTGGGGGCTGGGAAGATGACTCAGTGGATAAGAATACTTGTTTTTGCAAGCATGAAGACCTCAGTACACATATAAAAAGTTAGGTATACCTGCACATGACTATAACCCCAGTATTTTGGTTCAAAGCCAGGTACATGCTGGGCACTCACACACTGGTCTGCCTAGCTGGAATGATGAACTTGCAGTTCAGTAAACAACCTTGTCTCAAGCCCATGAGGCAGGGAGTAATAGAGGAGGACACTGGAAGTTCTCCTCTGCCTTTGGCAAGTATGTCCATGGGTGTGCACACCCACACTTTACTGCATATGAAGTACACTTGCACACAAATTAAATTAAAAATAAGTGATAATCATCCATGAATTTATGATTGATTAGCTCTTAATAGTTTTTTCTTTGGAGGGGACATTTATGTGTATCTCTAAAGCAGTTTTTTTAGTGATCTATCATGAAGTTCACCATATTTCTTTTTTACCTACTCTACACTACAACTATAGCACTGTGGTGGTCACTGTCAGTACGTACATTTAACTAATGAGCACTTTTGTTTTTCAGGTTTCTTATTGTGAAAGAAACTTTTCTTGGGTGATAGAATTCATTTATAACACATAATGCCATTTTAGTATTCAAAATCTCCTTATTCTTTCGCTATAAATGAGAGTCTTCTTTTGGAATATAATTAACTTTAGTAATAAGCAACAGAAGACTGAGGCTGGCCCTGCCATCTCTTACGGCACTATAAGAGGGACGTGTGGAACAATGCAGGTTTACTTTGTTTGAGAGAATGGAAGAGGAAACTGAGCAGCATGTAAACCCTGGCTCTGAGCTGTGAGCGCAGCATTGCAGCAGCCCGAGTCACCATGAACTGGTCTAAGACAATATACATGCCAGAATCACGCCATGACACTCTGCCTTCCATAGTAGTCACTGCTAAGTGACGGAGGTCATCACTTTTGTGAGATCTCCATCAACCAAGAAATAAAGCTGTTTCTTTATGCCTAGAAAATGATAACGGAAATGTAGAGCTTTAGCATTTTTTTCTCCATTGGAGAAACTTCTTATTTAGCACCCTGTCCATTTCTGTTTTAACATTTTTAGACTGGGTTTTCTCCTGAAATTAAGATTCTTCCCCATAGCTGGGCAGTGGTGGCACATGCCTTTAATCCCAGAACTTGGGAGGCAGAGGCATGCAGGCGGATTTCTGAGTTCAAGGCCAGCCTGGTCTACAGAGTTCCAAGGCAGCCAGGGCTATACAGAGAAACCCTGTCTCGAAAAACCAAAAAACAAACAAACAAGCAAAAACCAACCAAACAAACAAAAAACAAGATTCTTCCCCATATAACTGAAGACCTTGTCTTTTGTAATCATTATAAAATGTTCACAGCTGAATATGAAAATGTGTTATTAAGAGGTGAAATCAATTTGTCAAGAAGCATGTAATAATTCCAAATCAACTTTAATTGTCTATTTAAAGTAAAACAAAAGCAAAACCATGATCCTTCCTGTTTTTTGGTAGACTAGTCTTTCCAAACAATTAAAAATATATACACAGCTAGTGCAGTCAACCAGGGTGCAGCCATCACTCATCTGCTCATTTGAAACTCTATTTGAAGTGCCTAACAACGTATGGTGTTTATATATGTGGGAATTTCAAACCATTACAGGAACACTGCATACAGACAAATAGCAGGCAGCATAAAAGGACACATTTATGAAAACATCTGTAGTAAATCCTTGTTAGTGCAAGAGTCAGAGCAAGAGGGAATTTCTCAGGATAAATATAAGAAACCATAAAGTCAAAGTCAGTGGCAGAAGCAGTGGACAAGGATGATGAAGACAACAGAAATGTCTATTCTATGTGTGAAAACTGTAGGCAAGAGATCATAGCGTGAAATGAGGAAAGAGAGAGAGTAAGTCTGAAACTCTGTGTCCTTAAGGTACAGAGATTAACATTTAGTGTAAATATGGAGATGAGCAAGCAGGCTTTAAATTTCCTGAAAAAAAAAAAAGATAGCCTAGTTATTAATAAACTGACCAGTAAGATTGGTTGTCAATTTTCTTATGGCCTAGACTATATTGGGTAAGTGACATGCTGATTCCAGAGGCAAGATTAATCATTAGTTCAGTGTGATGGGTTTTAAGGAGTCTGTCTGTGTGTGTGTGTGTGTGTGTGTGTGTGTGTGTGTGTGTGTGTGTGTGTTAGTTTAGTTTTAAGGATTCTAACTGTTCTTGGGAAAGCTAAATGTAGATTGTACAGAGAATCTGGCTCTAGAAGCACTAAAACATTTACTGTAGTAGAGAAGGGGTGAAAAGATTCGACTTACAGAGAATCAATCTAGAGTTGGAGTCAATTCACTCTACAGTCTTTCAAGATAATGTACAAAGTACTGTGCTAGACAGTGGATGATAACATAATGATAACATTCCTTCGACCTGTACTCTTAAGGAACTCACAATATAGGAGAATATAACCTTACAAGAAAGTAAGTCCCACAGGTAGACAAGTATGGTGCAAGAGACCAGAGTGTCTCTGATGAAAATTTTTGTAGCTGCACATTTGTAGAGTAGAAGAAAATGTATAATTTGGGGAAAGTGAACCTTGAGTATAATAAATAGGTGTCACTTTCATTATTGCTTGGAACATTTAAAAACTAGAAGCAATTTAATGTCGAATATTAGAATTATCTAATGAAAAGTTAAAATGTTATATATAATCATTTTTACATATGATATGCTTTATGTGTTAGTATAGACAGTAAAATGCAGCATGCAGAATAATGGACATAATCTCATAACATTGGAAGGGTAGATATTAAATGCCTTTATATAAGCATGTTTGAGTATGCACAGGAAGGGGTCTGGAGCTAACTACTAAGCAGCTACTGGTATTAAAAACTCCTGTACAGAGGGACCAGGAAAGGGAAACATGTATCTCTGAAATATTTCTGCTTTGTTACAATGAGTATGCACTTTTCTTTTATTGAAAATTTAATTACAGATGTTCATACAGATATAAAAATAATAGGATCTTATTATGTTGGCTCACATATCTTATCCTCTCATCTTACCCTCTAAGACTTTAAATTCACTTGTATTGTTTAGTCTGTTTTCTTCCTGTTGATGCTGGTTAAATTCAGTCAATCCCTAAATCACTAATTCAGGCTCCTATGGAATGGACCTCTCTCACTTTTGAGACCATACAATAAGCTTTTAGGTCATTTGTTTGTTCCTGTCATTGTATATTTTCAGCACCATCATCTCTGTTGAGAATTACTTAGTTACTATGCATACTGACTTTAAGCCAGGAAGCCAGGGCAAAACAGGAAATCATCTTATTTCTTTTAAGAGGAAAAAAACGAATTCTCAAAGACAGTCAAAGAATTTCTTAGATTAGATCATGGAAGAAATATCTAACTGGAAGGGATAGACACTGTAGTATTAATTCTTTGTATTACTAGCCAGTTGTAAACATATTCCCTGCATGTAGTTTACAGCAAAATAATGTTTAAATCCAAAAGGAAATTTAATTGATTGGTCACTACATTTGACAAAACATGACAAGATTAGTAATAAACTGGGGAGTCGAAAATTTTATTGTGTAGAGCCTTCCAGCTCTAAGGAAGTAGCCATACTTGTGGTATTGTAATGGAACAGCATGGGATGATGACTGCTGAAGTAATACCCTCCAGGGGGGAAGACTGATATAGTTATTGACACTTGTGACCTACCAGTTTGTTGTAAGATGTTTGTCCTTGAGCTTCCTGACCATATTGTAGAGAAAGAGCTAACTAACAAGTCAAACAGCTATACAAAAATTACTTATGTAACATACATGAAATAAAAGAAAGTCTGGGAGTAGACAAGCTTCTAGCAGTAGGGAACTTGTCAAGGAAATCATTAGAGACCTAATGGGGAAAAATATTGAGGATAGTTCAGTTAGATGGAAAGAGCAGGAAGATGTAACACAGACAAGGGTGCTAGACTTTAGTGACAACAGGGGATTTGGAGGTCTTTTCAGTTGGCAAAAGTATCTGATAGAAGAACACATAGCAAACAAGAGAAACCTGGAGACTAGAAAGCACTCTCATCCAGGAAACAGGCTCAGAGAAACCCAGGTCAGTAGAGGGATGCAGCTGCCACTGTGAGATAAGCTGACCTGGTAAGAGTCACTTAGAAATAGTACATTGAAATAGTAAGACAGGACCTCTTTGTTACTGAAAAGACAAATAAGAATATGAATATACAAATAGCATGAAACTCTGATATCTATGAATTCAAATTTTATTTTTTGAGTTTCTTTCTGATGGCATATTTCAATGTGTTAATAGATGTCTCATATAGCCCAGGACTCTAGCTTCCATTTACTAGTCACAAGTCAGAGTACTACTCATGTACACTATACAAATAGCTTTGTGATCCTTCCCCTGACATTCATTGAGATCATGTATTGACTTATAAGTACAGCTTGTCAAACCCTGACAAAAGTATCTTTGATTCACCAGATGCTAACTTTGATTCATCTCAGAGGCTAACTGTTGAATAAGCTCACCCTTTGTAGCTCTTTCTGAACTCTGGCTGATGCAACTCGGCTTTTCTGGTTCAAACTTCTCTCCAAGCTGACTGATTCAATCTGGCTTCTCTCAGCTTCTCATTGAATTGCTTTGCTTGACCTCAAACTAGCTGTAACAATTTGTTCTAGTCTTCTGGCTTCTTATCTTCTGGCTTCAACTGCCTCTACACTCACCCAACTGTACTTCACTGTACTCAATTCCACTCAACAGAACTCAGCTGCATTACCTGAACTCCACTGAAGTGCATTCTTCCTAAGGTGCTCTTAAGTTGCCTCTCTTTCCTGTCTGTTCTCATGAGAGTTGGACATATCCTATTTCTGATTCATGCTGTCAAATCTAACTCTTATTTGTCACTTTGTCTTCCCCTCGATTAGTCATTGTTTGGAGTTAAAAGTGTATACTAAAGGAATGTATTCCAGCCAGAGAAATTAAAGGTGTGTGCCATGTCTTTATTCCAGCTGGATCACACAGACCTAGAAGGTCTTTGCATGTGATCTCTTGTAGAACAGCCACACTGCTGGATTAAATTTTCTCTACACATCTCTAGTAGTATTCCTTAGAGACATATATTAAGATTGTGTGTCTATCTCTGTCTCTTTATGTCTACCCTTCCACACTGTTGTTCTTCTTTTTTCCCAGGCATTAACCTGGACTTTCAGCTCTGTAATTATTTTGGCCATTATCCCTTTGCCAGAGCTGAAGCAACACAGAGTGCTATAATCATGTTGTATATGCTTCTGCCTGCTATAGGACTTGGCATTACAAGAGGTTTGGCTTGTGAACAACCAAGAGGTGTCTACTATAGAGACTGGCAACATTTCTCCCTGGTCCATACCTATTTGAAGCAATGAACATGAAACAACTTAGCATCTTGAATAGCTTCGGGGTACAAAGTAGAGAGGCAATAAATTGATTAAAATTCTAAAATTACCTAGTATCAAAGGACAATGTGTTAACAAGTGTTGTCAAGGGTGTTTAGAAAGAGTAGTGCTGAACACTGTCAGTAGGGATGCAAGTTAAATTACAGAAATGATGTATATAGGATATCAGCTCTAAAAACACATACAAGTAGCATTATATATACTGAACATATTGTACTTATGTATTTATGAATATATTTGTAAGAACTACTAATAGAAAAAGAGGCAATAAACTTGCAAGAGAGCAAAGAAGAGTATATGGGAAGCTTCAAAGGAAGGAAAGGGGAGAGGGAAATGTTACAATTATATTCTAAAACAATAAAAGAAATAATATAAAAGAAAAACAATTCCAGGCATAGTAACATACTTGTAATCCCTGCCCTTGGGAGACTAAACCAAGACAGTCAGGATTTTGAGGCCAGCCTAGAATAAGCAGTTCAAGGCCAGCTATGCTGTGACAAGACTCTATCTTAAAACAGAACAACAAAATTAAAAGCAGAACTTGCTGTAAACCATTTGCCATACTACTAGTTGACTTTTAAAGGAAAAAAAAAACCAGTATGTCAGAGGCACATGTCCTCCCTTCTTTATTTATTACAGCACTATTCATAGCTGGCAGTATGTGGAATTGGCCTATGTCTGTCTACTAACACAGTATGAGGAATGTATGAGGAAAATGAAGTACATGTATACAGTAGAATATTCTTCAGCCAGAAAAAGAATGAAATTCTGTCATTTATATCAAACCTAGAGATCATTTTGTTAAGTGAAATAAACCAAAGCAAAAGAATAAGTATTTCTTCTGTGTAGAATAAAAAAAGTTGATCAAAGAAACTGAGTGGGATAGTAGTCAACAGAATGTGGTTCCGTTCTGGCTTTGGAGAGACCTGCTGGCCATCAGTGACAAAGCCACTTCTCTCTGCACTGCCTTTCATTCTCTGAAAGCAAAATGCATTATGACTAGCCTCCAATTACCAATGTGGAAGGACTTGAAAAAAATAAAAAGGGGGGAGAGTGTTAAAGAAACAGCTATTACTGAAAGGTCTACATAGCAAAAGACAGAAGAAATGGGGAACAGGGAGAGGAAGGAAGGAAGAAAGAGAGAAATTGAGATTGCAGAAGCAAGAAGGAACAAAAGAAATGAAATGAGGAAATTGGTCAGTAGTGAAGTGGCTAAATCATCCTTAAGCAAAAGCTGCACATACTGAGGGGAAGGCACACTGCTTGTTGACATCAAGCAGAGTAAGTAAAAAGTACATGTCTTAGAAAGTGTATCAGACCAGCCAGCAGTGGCAACCAGCTTAGGAGGCAAATAGAAGCCTGTGTTTGAATAAGAAGCACATCACTGAATTTGGAAGTGTGAAATGTTTTGAGGTTTCAGTTAGTTGATTAATTAGTTGTTTTGTTGGCTGATTGATTTTTAATGGAGAGATTGTCTTGTCTTGTTGAAACAGGATCTCAGTATTTAGCCTAGGCCTTCCTCTAACATGAGATTCTCCTGCCTTAGCCTCCCAAGTGTTAAAATTACAGGCTCATGTCCTGTGAGGTTGACTTTGTAATGAAATAGAGATAGTTTAGCAAAGCCTCAGGAAGGTAAAGATGTTTGAAACTGTCTCATTGGAGAATTGATTATGTATTGCTTCTCCATATTGTCTTCTCCAATGAGTTTGTGCCCCAAAAGTAGCAGAAGCTAAGGAATGCCTGATGCTTAATGATATGGGAACTATGGGCTGAAGATACAAGCTTTCTTCCTCCTCTCAGTTTATGAAAGAAGAAAGATGCAAAGTCAAAGATGAACAAAAGAAAAAGTATGACTAGAGATGGTGTGTAAATTCTGATGTACATTTTCTATATGATCTTTAATGCTGGAATGGCTATTTCATGGTTACTTCGTTGAGAAGCTTAAGTAAGATTATGATCACGTGCTTAGTAGGAATGTGGAGCATTTATAGAGCAGCTGACTTTGTCACAGATGATGCTCAGATTGAGTTAAACTAGATTATGCTACAATAGTGAACTTCACTATCCCCTTAGTAGTGTTCAAGAGTTTAGACACAAAAATGTCCTCTTACCTTTGTATGCCAGTGCATGAGACAAGTCCCATGTGACAACCTGAACCTAATTATGTTAACATACAATCTCTGCAAAGTTTACTAAGCTTTCTAGAACTACTGTCAGATATGTTTATCTGAAGTTGACATGTGTCAGTCAGCTTGCAGTCCATTGACAGGAACTGGTCTTCACCCACTCCAAGGGAGTAAACAAGGAATCTGTTTGCCCAGAAAGGACCTAGATATCAACAAACACAAATAATGGCCCCCAGTGCTCAGCTCGGCACTTGGTACACAGTGAACAAAGCAGGTGTCGTCTACCCTTCCCACAGAGCTCCGGGTACAGAGTAGTATGCTCCTGGGAAGAGCCAGTTTCCCCCAAGCCAGGCAGAAGCTAGATCAAAGAGACTGCTCAGTATATACACAGTTATGTGGGAAAATCGGAAATGGTAACAGTATAAGTGACAAGTTTGGAGAACTTAGAAATCTTCAATAAATATTTACTGAATGAGTGCTAAGTGAGGAATAAGAAGAAATTTAGCTCTCAGAAACAAAATGGGAAAGGCAACAGAGAGAGACAGATATAGGAAGAAAAAACACATGGAAACATTTTATGCTTTTCAAATGTTCTGAATAATATTTGGGAATAAAAGCTGTTCTTGCCGTATCTTTTGCTTCCAGGAAGCCTGAAATATTTCCCTGCTGGTCTCTTCTGCCACAGTGAGGGTGTGGAGGAATGAATTCCCTAACAGAATGTTTTGTCCTTACCTAGACAGTAGGGTGGGTATGATTGGGAATCCTGGGCCCTGGCACATTGACTGAAATGCCTTGTTTGTTAAAGTAAGCTTGCTTGACTGGCATTCGTCAAACTTAGAGGCCCAGAGGAAAAAATGAAATCAAACATCTAGGTGCCAAAAATGTTCAAGTTAAGTAGAAAGCCCGTGAACACAGAGTTGTGGTAGAATATTAGCAAACGTCTTTAAATCATTTATACAAAGATTATTTAAAAACAAAATAGAAAAGAGGCCAAAACAAACCTAACAGTTCAAAAGTACTGACTATTGAATACTTAATACTGAATTTTTTTCCATGTCCAGAATCATATATATGCAACATTATTTTTGGTGACTGCTAAGAATTGTATCGTGTGTATCAAAATATATTTAATTCTCACCACCTTATATTCCTACAAAATTGTTATTATAAGTAATGCTGTTGTGAATACATTGTAGCAGAATGTCTGTGTGTATCATTTAAGGCTGACTTTCATAAATTATAGTTATTGAAGTAAAAATGGTACATACATTAAGGCTTATTGTGACCAATAGCAAATTGCCTTCTAAAGACTGTTTCTCATTTCCCACCAGAAACATGCAAACACAAATGTAATCTAGAGACTTAGGTTTGTTGCTAAAAGTGTGCTCCATCCTGATAGCTGATGTGCCATCATTAAACCCATCACTGTCCATGCAATACTTGCTGTTGCAACCTCATGTTGGAGAATTTCATATTTAGATTTCTTTGAAAGTATTTTAGGACTAGTATCATGTTCTGGTAAATGGGTTCATTAATATCATGGGCACTACATGTCCCAGTGGATGTCAAGAGCTCATCCCTTGCATGACAAAGTAGTTGGCTCTACTGTTCCATGATCGCTCACGCCTTGTCATAGGGTATGGTCAGTATATGTGAAACTCTTTAAAAGTTCAGTGTTGGGCAATTTCCCATTTCACCAACAAAGAAAAATATTTAAAAAGAAATTCAGGTAAACTAATTGTCTTACTCAGGGTTTCCATTGCTACCATGACCATGACCAAATACCATAACCAAAAAGCAATTCGAGGAATGGGTTTAATTGGCTTACACTACAGTATTGTTGTTTATCATCAAAGGAAGTCAGGGTAGGACAAACAGGGCAAGAACCTAGAGGCAGGAGCTGACCAGAATCTTGGAGGAGTGCTGCTTATCCGCTTGCTCCCCATGCTTTGCTCTACCTGCTTTCTTAGGGAAAGAAGTTGGCACCTCCCACAATGAGCTGGGCCCTCCTCCATTAATCACCAATTAAAAAATGCTTTTCTTCCTGTTGGGTTTTTTTTTTTGGGGGGGGGGAGAGGAAACTGGGAAAGGAGAAATCATGTGACATGGAAATAAAGAAAATATCTAATAAAAAAATAAAAGAAAATGCCTTTCAGGACAGCCTACATCCTGATCTTATACAGTCTCCCTCCTTTCAGATGATTTTAGCTTGTATCAAATTTACATAAAACTATCCAGTATACTGATTATTTTGAGCTTTGAGCAACATAAACCAATTAGTAAGACTATAGCTATAGTGTAATCTATGAATGTATACATAAAATACAGTATAGCACATATGATAAAGAATGCCTTAAGAAGTGTTGCTCTTTCCTACCCTCATATTTCAGGAAGCGATTTTGTTCCAGCTCACCTTTCCTGTACTCTTGACACCATAGTAGTGGCCCCATGCAGACATCTAGCCTACTTCCACCACCTGTTGTCTGGGGCACTGTCTAAAAGGACTGCAGGGCAAGACTGAAGCTGCCCCATGGCATAACTAGACATCTCTTCACCAGCCAGAGAAGCCTGCTTGCTGCTCTTGATCTCTAGTAATCACTTAATCATTGTGTGTGTGTGTGTGTGTGTGTGTGTGTGTGTGTGTGTGTGTGTGTGCTGGTGGAGGGGTTGTTTTGGAGGGTTTTTTTGGGGGGTTGGGCTTTTTTGGAGTTTTTTAATTTTTTTTTTATTTTTGTTTTTGTGTTGGTTTTGGGGTTTTTTTTTTGTTTTGTTTTTGTTTGTTTGCTTGGTTGGTTGGTTGGTTGCTTGCTTGGTTGCTTGGTTTTTGGTATCTGTTTTCAAAAGCACTTAGAATTTTTACGCCATGATTCCCAAAATAATTCCATCTCTGTGTTTAATTCCTGAGTCTACTTGAGTATAAAATTTACCTATTTATGAGGGATAACTTTAGACAAGTAAATACCTTATAGTCAGCTGTATATTGTGATTTAAACAAAATAAAAGGGGAATCAAACCAATAATTTTTGTGTTCTTATACAAATTACTATTGAATATTAAAACTTTTGTCTACCTAGAAAAAGTATCTAAAGTATGTGGTAAGTTGTAGTGCATTTACTTTGTTAGAAGTGATAAAAATAGGCATTCTTAAACCCTACTGTTTTAAAAATACTGGAATCTTTTAGGAACTATGCTCTTTACCTAGTTAAGTTTCATCCCACTTCAAAACTACGTCTATTTTTATGTTACCATGCACATACCACACATGCATACAAGCACACACACACACACACATACATGTGCCAATATTTAGAATGCATGATATACCCAGGATCCATATCCACTTTTCTAGAGCTACAAATGGAGAATTTAGATCTAAGTGGATAGATTTCCCTCCAGTGTTGCTCTCTTAAAGCTATATTATGTTCCATGTTTTTCATCCCATTCATCTAATTATCTCCAAGAGACTCAGACTAGAAAAGCATCTTACAGATAAGGCGGCAGTTATTTGATGGGTACGGTTGGAAACAGCATACAGTATACTCTTTCCTCTCAAGCTGTTTGGAGTCTTTGTTTTTGCCCACTGCAGTAGGATAGATGAAAAACATCGAAACACTTCCCCATGGTACATGTGTATAATACCCATCATCTTAAAAAGCAATAAGCATTCTGTCTTTGCATCCTTTATTATTTGAAGTAAATCAAACTGCGAGGCATAGCACTTGAAACAAATTGTTTGAGAACTCTAATTTTATAAAATCTTAGAGTTTCATAAGATTATAAATGCTGTTTTAAAATGTTAATTAGAAGATGCATTTGTTTCAATTCATGATACTGAAAATATTGACTTAATTGTGAATTAACACATTAAGGGGTACAGATGTCATTTTTCATGAGGTTCCCTGAATGTTGTAATTTTCATATTTCATATAGCAGTTTAATAATTTTACAGATTTATTTTATATAATTAGTAAATGAGAAATTCAGTTACTGCTATATAACTTTTCTATAATGAAAAATGAAATTTCTGAATTATAAATAAAAAACAAATAATTTAAAGACATCTGGTCTACATCTGTCTGAATAAGATAATTTAAAGCAGTGTAATTAAATGCAAGAAATACTGAAATATTCACACCTTAAAATGTTAAAACTTATATTCCATTTAAATAGGATTTGTTGAAGGATATTTTTCTTTAATTTTAGTGTCTTTTAACCTTTCATTCTGACATCAGAAAATACTGACAAGCTGAACAAGCCAAAACATTTGATTTTTTTTCATGCCTGTGCTAAATGAAAGTATTTTTTTTCTGATTCCTTTACATGTTGACTAGCACTCACTCTCTGAGTCAATTTTTAATATACATAGATTCAAGCCTGTTCATCCCTTTTATTGTGTTATAATTCTCCACTGAGTTATTGAAAATGAGAGATTGGTGCAAAGGGCTATAGTCTCCTTTTAAATTGTGTGTTCCTGGTCATCATAATGCTGCTAGGCGCCTATGGGAGGAATGCGTTCGTTCATTCCTGAGAAAGGCAAGGCATGCTCCCTGCCCCTTCGTGGTGATGAGCAAGTAATGACCCTTTGAAGATTAGTTTCTTTTCCTTTAAAAAAATAAATCTTGCTAAGTGGAAATTTAACTATTTGGATGAAAAAATACTATATTTCTATATGTATACCTTTTCTCACTTATATAATTCATACAAGAATTGGCAAATTTTCCATTTATACATAATACAAAAAGAAGACAGACTTTTCCTCCAATAAGATCCCTAACATATCTATGGAACTGTGTTTCATACTCAGAGCATATCTATAGGTGTTATAGTTCAGAGAGGTAAGAAAAGCCTTTGAATTCAGGGGCTTCCTGCACCATCACAAGACCTTGATGGGAGCTGGCACCATATAAACAAAACATTTTTCTTAACATGTACCCCAAGGTAATACTAAGTACATCTTCTCTTTATTTACAGGGAGCATGACAAAGATCCAGAGACGTTTTTAAAGGTATTAATGCATCTAAAAGAGTTAAGGCTCAATTTCTATGTCTCTGTCCTGGGAGAAACTTTTACAGATATACCAGGTACCAGTTTTGAATTTTCTAATGTGTATGTATTTTTGTTGTTTTTATATAAAGACATGAGCACTCTAACTTAAGTATTAATTTCTTCTTTGTTAGAATAGTAAAGCTGAGCACTGTTAACCATGATTATATGACATTAAACTCAGATTCAATTAAAAAAAGACTTCAGTAAGCATTCTTTGATTTAAGTTGAGAATAGTCATCTCTTTTATCAAATATGGTTTATACAATGTATTTTTCTGTAAACAAAATATATTGCTGTGGGCATCTTAACACTTACAGAAAGTGGAAGTTTATAATTAGATGTACAACCTCTTACCTCTGGGGTCACTGGTTTGCATCCTGCTCATGTTAGTAATGGGCCAAGTACATTACCATGTGTGAGGTGCCCTGCATAAAGCATTTGGATATCTAATTTAAGGTGTGGTTGGGCCTTAGCCCATATCAGTGTGCTCATTGGTCTGTGCCTTTGTGTTGAACTGAACAAAAGTTAATGTGGAGGTTGCAAGCAGCAGATCCTCTCATTCTTTACACAACACAATGCCTTTCCAGGTTCATTTCCTTTACCTTGTATCCTAACCTGCCATGTTGGAGGTCAGAAAATGACAACCATTCATATTTGTTTGTTGGTTAGTAGTTGCTTGGTTGGTGGGTGGGTGGTTGCTTGGTTGGTTGGTTTGAACAGCCTGGGTATTGGCCCAAGCAGCAAGAAAGGTTCAAACATAGTATGGTTGAGCAGTTTCTTGCTACGGTGTGGTTTGTCACTGAAAGACTTCCTGCACTGCACACTCCTTTAGACAGTGCTTTCTGAGTTTGGCTAAGTGCCAGGAACTGCATGCAGCCAGCCTGTCCTCAGTGGCCTCATCTCATGGCTTGCCCTCTCCCTTCTGTATTGTGTACACAAGACCTTTCTCTGGTCCTCTTAGGTAGCAGCAAGCTTCTGTGGACCTCGTCTGCCTGTTGCCTTCTGTTTGATTCTCTCAGTCTTAGCTCTGAAGCACTTTCATGAAGCTTGCCTATGTTCTCCTAGCACATTGCTTTTCTTCATGGTGCCTCATAGTATTTTTCACCAGTCACTGCATGCACAAAATTAGTAGACTTTAGAATGTAGGTTACATAAGGCTAGAGACTGTCCCTGTCTTGGTCATTTCTATCACTGGAAATATTGACCAATGGTGTGCTGGAAATCAGTAAACACTAAATAAGTGAGTAAAGGTATAGATGCCCCCTCCCAACCAGGAGGTTGGGTTCTTGGGTTGGAGGATGTCCTTGAGTTAAGGAGAGAGGTTCATGTGTAAATACAGAAGGGACCAAACTAATACAGTTATGTATGAGTAATGACACAAGGAGCTTAGAGGGTTATCAATGAATTAGTATATTAAGAGCCAACGCTATTCTAGTAGCCAGAAATAAAAGATTGATTAAATTGTTCCAAGACTGGAAAAGCACACCTAAGGAAACATTTTAGAAACTGTACTTAAAGGAAGCAACTTCCAATGAGAAATGCTATGGAATTGCTAATGGGAGTGCTATGAGGGGATTCTGCATGCCGACCTTGGTAAGTTCACATTGCCTTATACAAACAAGGTAGTGTCAAGGTACAGAGAATGTTGATCACTAAAGTAAATGAGGCATAATGAGGCAGAATCAGTATGAAAGTCCTTGTTGGTGACCCCAGAGTGATTCTGCAGCAGTGGCAGAGAGATTAGTGATGTTTGTGGATGGACTGACAGAAGGTAGAAGAAATGCCTAAGGGGTTTCTAAGCCAACATCACTACAATATATGTTTAGCCACCTCTGTGAAGCAAGCTAGACTTATACTTAAAAGTAGCCTATCCTTGGGTACTATTCATATCTAACACATTGCCATTAAATGATGAAGCATTGTAGAATATTGAGATGTGGAACAGTTGTGGGTCTAAGCATTTAGTGTTCAGTAAGATCATGTACTATTTTACTGTTCACTTAGGCTTTTAGTGAGCACACCCTTACTGAGCTGTGTAAGAGAATATACATGAACAAGACTGTCTCTCCCTACCAGACAACTGGGATGTAGTACTGTACTTCCAGAGTACTGTGGAACCTAAAAGAAAGACTATCATATTTTCTATGTACATGTTCCTTTACTTCGACTCCCGCATTGGCCTGCTTTATGTCTCAACCACCCATCCATGAGTCATTTCCGGTGGGAATCAATGCTTCATGGCCACCATGCTTCAGCTTGCATATGAGGAAATCAGAAATACTAAAGGAGTGAATATTGTTCTGTTGTTTTCCAGGTTGTATCTTTTAATGGCCATGTAGGCTTTATTCCACAGGCTTCCTAACAAGCCATTCTACATAACTTGTGTCATTCTTGCTATTCCTCTAGTTTATTTAACAAATACTTGTGTGGTGGTTACTACAACCCAGTCTTTTCTCATCCATGTAACATTCAGATGGATTACAAAGCCAAGAAAGACAATTTATATGCTATAGGAACATAAGGTGGTTTTTCTCCAACTTGATTTTGTAACAGCTAGGTCCTGAACACTTGTAATCCCAGTACTCAGATGGTTGAGGGAAAAGGATCTCAAATTATAAATCAGCCTGGGTTACACAGAGAGACCATATTTCCAAACCCCTATTCCCTTTATCTGTCCACAGGGCACATAGGAGAAAGTAACAGTGCTAACTGAACACACTTGTGCCAACAAGATACTATTATCAATACTAAATTTCTCTTGAAAATTTTAAGACTATAGTATGATTTTGTGTGGTTTCATTACTGTTGATTTTCAAACATTTTTAAGCAAAAAATCATTTTATAAAGATCATTTTCTTGGAAAATGTCACAAAATTAAGAAGGCTCATTATGTTTTATAACCCTGTAACTCATAATTTTTTCTGTTCTTGTTTGTTTGTTTTGTCACAAAACAAACAAAAGAGGAAAAAGCACAACGATAGTTGGTGACTTATGCAATCCCCCCCCCATGTACACTGGACAGTGTAGGCATGGGAATGGCCAGGCCAGGAGTAGAACATGTCAGCATCCCCATCACTTAGCATTCTACAGTTGTAAACACACCTGTTTTAATTATCTCCTTTGTACTAGGCACTGCAAGTCATACCAGGATGATTGAATATGGTTTGGGGCTTTATTGATCACTTCCTGGAACACTGCTTTCAAAGCTAGATTGAACATTTCCTGGCCAAAGAGCATGTGCCTGGCACTGTTCTCTGCCCTTCCTCCATTGCTTGACTTAGTCTTCACAATATACCATGCAAATCAGGCAGTGCTGGATTGGCTATTTATGAAAAAAGTAAGATCACAGAGAAGTTATTTTATAAAAATCCATGACACAAACTGTGCAGTCTCCAAGGCCAATGCTTAGTATGTGTTCTCCATGGCAATCCAAAGATATCTCTGCATTTTGTAGGTAAAAAAAAAAGAAGGTATGATTGTAGAAAATTCTGATCACTCCTATGAATCAGTTCCATGGTCTTTGATAATCCTTTTGTAAACAGAAAGCTACTTTTTAAAAAAAACTTTCAAAATTATGTCCTAAATAACTTTTCACCTCTTAGGTATTAAAGTATCATCATTACAAAAAAAATTGTTAAATCAAATATGAAGTATTAAAAATATCCCACAAGACAGGCAGGAAGATCAATGGAATAGAATTGAAAACCCAGAAATGAACCCACACACCTATGGTCACTTGATCTTTGACAATGGAGCTAAAAGCTATCCAATTGAAAAAAGACAGCATTTTCAACAAATGGTGCTGGTTCAACTGCAAGTCAGCATGGAGAAGAATGCAAATTGATCTATTCTTAACTCCCTGTTCAAAACTTCAGTCCAAGTGGATCAAGGACTTCTACCTAAAACCAGATACACTGAAACTAATGGGAGAGAAAGTGGGGAAGAACCTCGAACACATGGACACAGGGGAAAATTTCCTGAAGAGAAAACCAATGGCTTATGCTCTAAGATCAAGAGTCGACAAGTGGGACCTCATAAAATTGCAAAGCTTCTGTAAGGCAAAGGACACTGTCAATAGGACAAAAAAGCAACCAACTGATGGGGAAAAGATCTTTACCAATCCTACATCTGATAGAGGGCTAATATTCAATATATACAGAGAACCCTAACTCCTTCTTACATGCAGGACCTTTCTTTTTATATTATTATTGTTATGTATGTGCATGTAATATTATGTATATAAGTAACTGTCTATATAATGCAACAGCTGAGTCCATTTGTTGTTTGAATGATTATGCATTTAAGGCTAGCCATCCAGAGACTGCCCCACCTGGGAATCCATCCCATATACAGTCACCAAACCCAGACACTATTGTGGATGCCAAGAAGTGCTTGCTGAAAGGAGCCTGATACAGCTGTCTACTGAGAGGCTCTGCCAGAGCCTGACAAGTACAGAGGCAAATGCTCTCAGCCAACCATTGGACTGAGCACAAGGTCCCCAACAGAGGATTTAGAAAAAGGACTGAAGGAGCTGAAGGGTTTTGCAGCCACATAGGAAGAACAACAATATCAACCAACCAGATCTTCCCCCTCAGAGTTCCCAGGGACTAAACCACCAACCAAGGAGTACACATGGAGAGACTCATGGCTCCAGCCACATATGTAGCAGAGGATGGCCTTATTGGGCATCAGTGGGAGTCTGATAGGCCCTTGGTCCCATGAAGGCTCAATGCCCCAGTGTAGGGGAGTACCAGGGCAGGGAGGCAGGAGAGAGTGAGTGGGTGGGTGGATGGGTAGATGGGGGACACCCTCATAGAAGCAGGGGAAGCGGGGATAGGATAGGGATTTTCCAGGGGTGGTGAGTAAGGGGAACTTGGAAAGGGGATATCATTTGAAATGTAAATAAACAAAATATCCAATAAAAGTACTCAAAAAAATATCCCACATAATATTTGGCATCAATGTTCTCTATGTATTACTCAAATGAAGGAATGGGACTATCAAACCAAAGCAGTACAGTTTCAATATCTTATTGGTCTTACAGAAATGTACTTTGAAACAAAATCCTAAAGAATTAAGGGATGAAAAAAAGATGTCTTTTCAATATACAGTAACATCAAGTAGAACAAGTTCTAAGTGATTTTGTATTATATTTTATGTTTCAATAGAAATGACCTTAATTTAATGTAAGTTTTAATGTTCTTCTCAACTCTCAGCTCTTAAATTAGAATAACCTAGGCTACACTAAGGAACATAAACTCTTAAAATTGCAGTGGCTTAAAACACAAAATGAATTTCTTGTTCACACCATATATTTATGCAGATGAGTGTAGTACATTGCTCATGTAATGTCAGGTAGTGAGGACCCTACCTGGTAAAAATACAATAACTGTCATCCAAAGCATTACCTGTTACCTGAAGAATTAAAACTCACTCCCCATGTATAAAAGTAAGTTTTCTTTACCTGATATAATTGTTGTCATGGAGACTTAAAGCTGAATAAGCTCACCTTTTCTAGCCCTTTCTGAACTCTGGATGGCTGGTTCAACTCAGCTGTTTTAGCTGAAACTCCTCTCTAAGCTGACTGATTCAATCTGGCTTCTCTCGGCTTCTCACTGAATTGCTCTGCTTGGCCTCAAACTAACTCTGGCAATTTGTTCTAATATTTTGTCTCCCTTTTATTCTCTCGTTTCAGCAGCCTCATGAGCTGCATAAACTCACTAACTCAACTGCCACAAACTGACAAGGGAACTAGCTCTACTATACTGACTCCCAACTGATTCACCCTCTTTCCCTGTGCTGCTCCTATAGCTTCTCTTTCCTGTGCTGTGGTGGTAAGAGTTAGTATATCCTATCTCTGATATATCCTGTCAAATCTTTCTCTCATTCATCACTTTATCTATCCCTCAATTAGACATGAGGGACAAACATGGCTGCTTTCTTCTACAAACCAATTTTATCTTAATGGTGTGTACTAAGGGCATGTCTGTATTCCAGCCAGGGGATAAAGGTGTGTGGCATGTCTGCATTCCAGCTGGATCACACAGACCTAGATCTTTGGATATGATCCCTTGTCAGAGCAGCCATGTTGCTAGATTAAAATTCCTCTATACCTATGTCACCAAGGAACTGCACTGGCTTATAAATAGCACAGGCTCTACTCTATTTGTTGGCCAAAACATCAAGGCACTGCCCAATCATAAGAAAAGCCAGCCCTCCTATCTATCAATAGCCAGAAAACAGAAATAATTTTATAAACTCAACAGTGGGCCACGAGAACTCAGTAATGTACACCATGATCTGTAGTTCCTCAGAGAGAAAGCCATGCCTCTCCATGTTTCTGTCTCCATCTGCATAAGTCTAACCCAGTTAATAAAGAGATTACAAATGTGTGGGCATTGGCTGCAGCCTTCTACTT
This sequence comes from Mastomys coucha, assembly GCF_008632895.1. NCBI lineage: Eukaryota > Metazoa > Chordata > Mammalia > Rodentia > Muridae > Mastomys > Mastomys coucha. The sequence continues at coordinate 32,083,131 of NW_022196897.1, read as the reverse complement.
AGGAACAACCTGCTAGTTTCTAAAGATAGATCTGGTAGTTCATATCCTTTAAGAGGGAACCTCTATGAAGTAGAAGTGGTCTATGAAATAGGGTAAGTTCTAGGTGTTTCGGCATTTTACAAAGCTTATAGAGACTATCAACCTGATATGATTTCCCTCCTTCCATGGGGACATCTGGCAATGTGCACACACATTTTATTGTCATAACTGTTGGGCTGGGAGTGAGCTCCTGCCAAATAGGACACTAGTTATTCTGCCAAACATACTACAAAACACAGCTCAGCCCAATAGCATAAGCATATCCAATGTAATAAAATACCAGCAGCACCAAGGTGGAGAAGGTATGATTACAGAAATTTAAATCATCAAAATAGGTTAGAGTTGGATTCTGTAGTTTTCCAGATGAACATCGGCTAATTCAACTGTGCAATAAAAAAGGACATGGGAAAGGAAAAACAATAAAACCACCTACTTCTATTTCAATGAATTTTTATGAAGATTTCCATAGGAGTAGGTAATTTGAGGGAAAGTGCTAAAGTGCTATGCAAATTTTATTATAAGTCTCGGGGACTTCTATATACTTGTTTGTGTATAGAATGAGTTTCTGAAATACTTTTTGGATACAAAGAAGACATTGAGTGTGCTGTATCTCAAAAGTTCATTCTTATTCAGACAATTAAAAGGTCATTTTGCTTTATAAACCATCTGCATCTAGTTTTGTATATAAAAGGAACTAAGCAGCCTAGGAGCTCTTCAATGCACATGTTTGAGTGTTGGCCAGTTCTCATGACAAGGTCACATTGTTAGCCCTTGAGATGATTTTTTTTTTAATTTTAGTAAATGTTTTAAATATCAAGTCAATGGAATGTGTTTGTATACTTCATAATTTCCCACAAATGGTAATTCTAAACAAAATATTCTTTTGTGTAAGCAGCCAAGACCTTATGTAAGATTCTTCTTCCTTATTACAGATATGGTACTCTTGCTTCAAAGGAGTTTTAGCTGAGACATTCAGGCAGCCAAAAAGGTCTGAAGAAAACCGAAAACCTGAAACATGGTTTTGGCAGACAGAAGCCATTCTGGTTCCCCTGTTATTTAGGTCAAGAGTGGTGTGTGGAAAGCTGCTGAGTAGCATCTGGCCTGGCAGTGGTTACTACTGTGATCTTGTCATGGTCCTGGTTCTTAGCTCTGGAGTAAAATACTTGATAATCATGTGGCAGTCTCCCCCTCTTCCACCTCCTCTTTCTCTCAGCTTCCAGCTACTGTCTCATCTTCAGCAGTGTGACTATTCCAAAGAACCAGTACCAGGAGGGTTCAAGATACACAAATAAACCACATTAACGTAAAGTTTCTACATTTTTCTGCAAATCAAGTCCAATACAAAATAATCTATTAATCAAGATTAATATTGAATCATAATGTCATATGTGGTATGAAATAAATTCGACTAGTAAGACAAGACTGAATGAACTCCACTGTGTCAAGAACATATGATTTCTTAAGCCAGTCCTTTTTCTGAGTATGTTTTTAGTTACTGTTTATTCCATTTATATGAAGTTGTTTACCAGCTGCCTCTTCTGTTCATTAACGTATTGTGACTATCAAATGAAGAAAATTTACTCTAGGATCTCATATTTAATTTGAAAGGAAAAAAAGTTTATATGTTTATATTTTATTATAGCATGCCTTTTTATAACTTTTTCATAATTTGGGGTCTGTTGCTTATGAACAACCTTTTAAGGCAATCTGTTCTATTGAAATCCCTAAGGATAGTGAAGATGACTTATGAACTCCACTTAGATACACAGGTATAAATGAAAATCTCAGCACATGGAACTGCCCTCATGTGGCTCCCTGAAAGAAGTTGGAGAAAGTCTGTTTCCCAGAAATCTGTAACCCAAATTGAGTGGAATTTATTGCCTATCTTATGGTAAAAATGAAGATGACAAATCACCATGGCAAAAAATAAAGAAGATTAAAGAAATGAAAATGAATTTTTTCCTGACTGGAAAAAAATCATTGCCATGTATATTTTTCATAGCAGAAATGGTGGTATAGCTTAAGACAATTTAAAACCTTACCAGAGTCCAATTAGGGTATTATTCTTTATGTCCTCCCACAGTTGCTATGATTCTTCTACAAAGTAAATAAATGAAAGAGATGAACATCAGAGCTACCAGGTACAGAGAAATTATGATGGAGAACCTGTCCTGTAAGACTCAAAACTGAATCTGTACTGCACTCTTTTAAAGAGTGCAGTACAGATTCACAAACATGAGACTAGAAAAGTAGGCAAAAGTAGAGTTTAAAAAACAAACTACTATGTCTATATACGTCATACCTGACAGGCAGGGTAACAACCTAATAATCTACTGATTCCAGTGTAAAATCCAATGGGTCTTTTTCTTATTAAAGATGAGAAGCTGGTTAATAAAGCAATAACTTCCATGAAATAAAAATAGTAAAAGAATGTATACATTATCTGTTCTAGGTATTTGGGCTTCAACATTTACATGAGTTTATATGAACACATAACAAATGAAACACATGGGGTAAATATGTTATAGAGATGAAGGTGAAGGCATAGTGACTCCCTGACCTTCCCTTCTACCACACTAGGCTAGTCATTATGCCACCATCTCAATCTATCCCAACAGCCCTCAGGAGGTCCGACTTCTTTCTTACATACTGAGGCTTCAGCTAAGTAGCTGGCCCAATGTCAGGTAGCTGAAAAACAGTAGAGGAAATAATATGACAAGAGATAAACACTACATCAAAACTTAATGGGAAACCCATAATTTTACCACTAATAAAATAAATGTGAATGCGTAGGATTTATGAGTAAGCAGTTATAGTCACCGAAGCAATGAAAGGAAACATGTATCATGACCAGTACCAGCCAGCTTGTGAGGTAACATCTACATTCAGGATGATCACAAGTATAAATAATTTTCCTGAGCCCTGGAAATTAGTATACTTCTATTTTTCTTGGTAATTTCACATCGCATATTCCATTCAGTAGATTCCAAGTTAGAGGGACAGATAACCAACTTTTTTAGCCTCATTCCCTTCTCTGCCATCCCATTGCTGGTAGAACACTGAGGTCCTGTTCATCCCTCACCCACACCTCACCTCCTGCTTCTGGCTGGCAGTCTTGCTCCTGTTTTCTGAAACCTTGACTTCTGCAAAAGACTCACAGTACTCTCCCAGGCTCTGGGCATTTGTATGCTTATTTTACCCACCGAATATCAATATTCTTCTTAAACCCCCACCACCCAAGAACAGACTTGTAGTACTGCAATAGTAGTAACTATATATCTTGCAGATTTTCTTCTGTAGGGTGAACTTCAGTTCCTTTATATCAAGGGAGCTTCCTCACAGTCCTACCCTATGGACTTATGAATTCCCATTGCATCTTATGAATTCCCATTCTTTGTCATCTTCCGAATGCATCTGTTCCTTTATTCACCTCCTTGTCTTTTGTAATTCACTGCTTAAATTCCTCTACTCATTCCCCCATGGACACACATACCCTTTCTTCCCCTGACAAAATCCCAAATCCAGTGAAGTCTCTTCACCTCCCTGTCCTCTTCACCTCCGTATTGCTATCCATACTCATTCCTTCACTTGTCAACCTCATGTCACACTGCACTAGGGTCATTTGACGTCTGGCTGCTGGGATGAGGCCATGACAGAGCTCCCCCAGAAGGCAGTTTCTGGGGTATAGTACCAATTCAGGATGACTTACACAGAGCAGTTGGGACACTTTGTATTTCAACCCCCACTTGATGAGGGTGAAGGTCCTAGCAGTGGCTGAACATCTCCTTTCTCAGAAAAGCTCTGTTAATTCTATCCACCTTTTCCTTCCAAATGCTGAAGACATCTACACTGCAAGTACTGTAGCAACGCACTCTAATTTCTCAGTGCGGTATCCCAAGAGAGTCTGTGTTGCTGCTGGGGTCACTCCCAGGCGTGCCGTGCCTTGGCTTATGATCTTCTACTCCTGCAGCTCCTCTGAGCGGGATATGTATAATTTCTACTAGAGCCAGAAGATTGAGAGTGAGTCTCAAGACAAGATCATTTTCCATCCTACCAGGGGGAAGACCATGATGATAATATGTTCCGGAATACAACTCCCAAAACATCTATCAAGAAATTGTTCTCAGAAGTCATAACTGTGTTAACATCACTGAGAAAAAAAAAAATGTTCTTTCATTTTCATAAAATGGTCTCAAAGTTTGTGGGAAATGTACATTTGAGAAAGATACATGGAAATCACTTAATGAATGGAAAAGAAAACCAAGGCATTCATTGACAAATAGGAATGTAGAAATAGACCTAACTGAAAGCCTGTAATGGCAGCCATGGCGTAGATGTACTGAAATGGAAGAGAAAAGAACATCTCTGTAGACAGGAGAGATGAGAATATAACCCACCCAGTGCTTTGGTTACATGTGGTCACTGTGAGTTCCTGCATTTGTATATTATAATCATTGTAATCATATGTCATGATTTGGATCCTGATGTGGTCACAATAATATTTTCTCCACACTGAGACCAGAAGAAGGCCTATGTGTCTCAGCCTGTTTCCTGTTGTGCCTCTGTCAGAACTGGAGTCTGACAGAAAACAGCACAGTAAGGAGTGTATATATGGATCCACATAGTAAGCTTTTCCAGCAGTTTCCCTTGGCCTATGTTGGTTTAGTTGCAAGGGAAGGGCATCTGCTCTTTGCTGCCATGAAATGAACAGGACCAGGAGCTGGAAAGGTTAGCTGTTGAGTTCTGGTTCTGCCACTCGTTAGCTGGGTCTCCCATTCCTGCTCCATTTTACTCATCTACAACATCAGTTCTTCAGAAGGAGTTGGTACTTTGTTTACCAACCAGGGCTTTTCAACTTCAAATGAGGTTCATATTGCCACCTGAAAACATTTTACCAAGTTTTATTAGAAAAAAATTAAAATCATAATGATACTTTTTCAAAACATTCCATATTATTCTATTGTCTATCCCTGTTCCCCACCAAGTAATTGAAAGCCACTGGTATAAACCAGGCACAACTATTCCAGATACCTTCCTCTGTGATTTGATCCCATCACTGCCTGTCATTTTTCTCTTACTTCTAGGTACCAGAGGAGACTTCTTCCTCACCGAATCCATTTGTTCCTCTATCCATCACTTCAGTGAGCTCACCCACAATGCCATATCTGATTTAAACCTTTGAAAGATGCTATTCTTTCTTGTGTATATTTTTCTGCTGTCTTTATCAATCAAATACAGATTCATTCATCCATTCTTCCCAGACACTAAAGTGTCCCCTTATCTGTAGTAAATACCTTCCAAGATCTTGAAAGGAGGACAGTATCAAAACCTGCTTGCACATAGATAGATAGATAGATATACATACATACATACATACATACATACATACATACATACTACAATTTAACTAACCAGTTAATACAGTATGGCTATAACTTTTGTAGTTTGGGTTTTAACAGCAAAACTACTATGAATTTTCTCTGCTTCACAATTTCATGGATAGAATACCACACAAAACATTTTTTTTCCTTTCCTTGTTAAAATTTCTTAACTTTTCCTCACACTGCTATTTTGGCATTGGCATATCCAGATCACCAGCATCCTATTTCACTATGAACCATTATTAAGTAAAGTAAAGATTATTTGAATGCAAGTATAAATAGCACTATAGTCCATCTGACAACCAAAGCAGCAGATCAACTTCTGAGTGACCCACAGGTGGGTCCCTTACACCCTGGGGACAGAGTGAAGCAAGGATAGCTTGTAGACAAACACAACACAGCAGTATGACTTTGACCATGCCGCTTTCAGTGCAGAATGATACACAGTTTAACACTTATTTTTAGAATTTGAAGTTTAAAATGTGCGGACCTTAGTTGATAATGTATAATTAATTGAAACTTGTAGAAGTAAAGTGATGGGTAAGGGAGATCACTATGCCTTCGTAGCCTCCGTCCATCCTTACAGACACTGGACTGCGGCCTGGACACAGCAGCGTGCTCTGACAGTAGCTCCCATCACCACGTAGACTCCACCTCGTCCTGCCATCCAAGACTCACTTCAGTCCCTTTCCTAGCCTCTCAAGGATCCCACTGGCCTGCTTTGAGTGGACAAGGAATTGTCATTTCCCTTGCAATGTAGCTGGGCTCCTCCAGAAACAGTGTTTTAAGAATGTTATATGACCCAAACATCCTAGACTACAGTGCTTGCAAACTTCTCACCATAATGCACACTGAGATACAAATTTACACTGTGGCTTTGTGTGCTCATGAGTATAGGAATGTGTATAACTGAAACAGGTTTCAGGACACAATGCATATATATTCCTGTTCCATTTGACCCCGTGTGATTGATGTTTTCTGTTCTGTGTCGTTTCTTTTCCTCTAGTCAAAATTGATTTCACAGCCTTTGGTTCCAGTTGTAAAAGACAACATACATAGCATAGCATAATACACATAGTAGGGATAGTATTATACATGCTTAAACTGACCTGGGCTTTCCAAAATTATTATGCAAATAAATCTCACCAAAAAAAATTATGTTATTTAAGTAATTAAATAAAATGAACAGCGTTTCTTCTCTTGGATTAGTTTGCTTTATACAAGCAAACTAATCCAAGAGAAGAAACGCTGTTCATTTTAATGACTTTTAAAGTATGAAGATGAAAAATCAAA
>NW_022196897.1:32061418-32071418 GCF_008632895.1 Mastomys coucha | reverse complement strand
ACTCTTAATTTTATGTAATTATAAGAGAATTTTCATATGTATTTGCTTTTCTGTTGGCACAGCATTTTAAAGCTGAGGGACTTCAGGCACTGCGCTTTTTTTTTTTTTTTTTTTTTTTTTTTTTTTTTTTTTTTTTTTTTTTTTTTTTTTTTTTTGGTTTGTGAAGTGCATCAAGGTTGACATGCTCATAAGATTTTTTTTTTGTTTTTATCTTTTATGATTTGTACTACAGCACAGTGTAATTTATAGCTGTACTTACACTACTTACACGTTTAGGAAAGGGTTAGCTAGGTTGTCTTCTGAAATTGATAGTGGGTAACTAAAACCTTTGCATTTCTATTGTGTTTTATAACAACTTAGTATTTTTCCAAAAATTTGTAGCTCAAAGTAAATACTTTTTCTTTAAACTAATTTCAGTTAAACATAATAAAAATAGGGAAACTATCACCCAGTTAAAAACAGTTTAAATTGCATGTGCTCTGTCACTGTAAATAAACAAGGTAAACATTGACATGACTTCAGATCATTCTTGGACTGAAAAAATTCTGCAGTTCAAAATAAATTCCGCCTTTGGTCAACATTTTGGATGCTGTTCAAAGTTTCTCATAAAATAAACATATTTTAAAGAGTGTTTTGAATTTCACTGCATAATTTCTAGCCAACAGAAATGACAGTGGTATCTTCAAGGTTTATGATACGTCAGATCAATAGCCATTCTGCAAACCTAGCAAGACTGCAAGGGGCAATGCCTTCCCTCTGCTTAGCCCCTACCACTGGGACAGGAAGACTCTCAATGCAGAAGTCTGTGTTTGTTTAATGGTAAAACTATTATTTTCTGATAAAATAGAAAGTAAGCTGATTTTTAGTCAGAAAAGCAAAATGTTCATTAAAATGATCTGAACAAGAGTTTTTCCACAATTGGAGAGTTTTACATCTGCATAATAACAAATTGTTTCCAAGCACGAGCTTGAACTGAAAATGCCCATCACAACAGATTGTAAATTTTTTTTCTGCTTCTTTAAAAGTGCCTCGATCATTTCTACGGCTTCCCTGCTAAAGTATTTGCTATTTTATTTAAACATTTTTTGAAAAATGAACATTCTGAGACTTTGCAGCATTATTAAGAAAAGCTGTCCATACTTTCCCATGTTGTTGAATGTGTTTATCTGCTGATTATAAAATGTGTTAAACAGTATTTTAGAAACAACAAAAATGCAGCGCTGCGCTTTGATTAATTCAGTGAACAAAGCATATGCTGCGGGATCTGTCCCATGAAAGTCGGGTATGGTCAGTAGACTCTCACAAAGAGCAGCTCTGGCGTTTAGGAGCTGACCATGATTTTTGTCCCGGTTAGCTTTGGGCTCTTACTGCTGTCTTAGACAGACATAGCCTTCTGACTATAATGCCTGCTGTCCCCCTGTCCTCTTTCTGACGTGTCTGCAGGTTGGAAGCTGTGTACTGTGGCTGTTACCCACTCTGTCCCAAAGACTTGGTTTATCCTGAAATCTTTCCAGGTAGCTGTTTTCATGTGCTTTTTCTTTGTTGTGATTTAATACAGGATTCATGCTAAACTAAAAGTTTGAAAATAAACTTAAGTAGGAGCAATTGTTTATTTGGCAAGTCAACATGTTAGTGTTAAGGAAAATTTTATGTGTTTTAATACATTAGAGTAAGCTTATATTTACCATCTGTTCTTTTAAGATAACAAAAAAAGCAAGTTTTCAAATAGCATTCTTTATTGTTAGCATACACATCTCATAATGATGGATTTTTATAAGCAGGTCAGTACTGCTGCAATTGCTAACAGATTTTTTTTAATGGTATACACAGAGAAAATTCAAGGATTGAAAGTCATACCAAATTCTTTAAACAATTGGCTAGTTAATAATATGCAACTGTTGTACAGAGTACATACAGCTATAGTACTGTTTCTTTGAAAAATTCTCATCACTAAATATATTACATATGCATTGTGCTGCATTCGAATAATGTATTTTAATCACCCAGAGGAGGTGTCTAAACAGCACAACTACACAGTCTTATTTAGCATTAAACATCCTTGTGAGCTGAGGTAACCTTATAAAATCATGCTTAAATAATGTAAAACATGAGGCGGCACAGAGCAATATGCATTTTTAATTAGTAAAGTGACTAATATCGAGTGTGTGCTTTGAGGTTTTTGTTTCATTAAAAATGTATCTGTTTTTCCTACAGCTGAGTATCTGTATTCCACACCTGAACAGCTTTCAAAAAAGCTCAAGAGGTTCTGCAAGAGACCGGATATTATAAGAAAACATCTCTATAAGGTAGCTATTGAGAAGAAATTTACATGATAGAAATGCCACATTTAAGTACAAAGAAATTAAAAAAAAAACATCTAATTAACATACTAATGTTTAAAGGAAACATGTTAGGGAGGGGTGTTGGTTGTTACACTAACAAGGATTAATTAAACTGGATGCCAGTTGTATTAACCTAGGTCTTAGGAAATACGTGCACTCCATGCACAGTACATGCTTTCTTTTTAATTTATTGTTTTCTAAGATGACTGTCCTGTACATTTAGCCTCAAGAGGCTTATAAAAATGAACCTGGATTAATGTAACTCATTAGTTTAAAAGGAAGTGAAGGAAAGAGTCCACAATTATACTAATAAGAATAAGCCTTTCTTCCCATCATAATGAAATCTTAAGTCCTCAAAAATTTAGCTGAATGACATTAGTGAAGTTTGCTGTTGATTTGTGAACTACTGTAAAGACACCTTTCAAAAGTTGTATTTCCCTCATTCTGTTTAAAATGAGACATTAAAAATTCTGTTTATTTAGAGTCAGGTCCATGGATCTTAGCTGAAAACATCAAGGCAAATGGTTCAAATAAGTAGTACCTTCAGCAGGCAGTCAGCTCTCCCCTTACCTGAGGCCAGCCTTTTACACTGCGAAACAGCACCGAGAGCCCCTGACCCTGTAAGGAGCTGAAGTGGGGTCTGCCTTCTGGGTTTCAGAAGTAGCTCCAGGCCATGAATAATTCACCTTTTGACGGATTTTGACCATAGTGTCTTCATTTTTTATAAGGCTAGTATAGTTTACAATCTAGTACTTTTATAATCCAGAAACTTCTAATTATTTCCTTTGTTAATATATAACCTTCAGCATGAAATATACTCCTGCCTTTTCTCTCTCTTGTTTCAAGGCCTAAAATACATGTTTACATAGTGATACATGAAAACATGACTTTATTTCTCCAGGAAACAGTTAAACTTCAGCAAAAAGGGAGAGAAACAAAAATGCAATTTAACACCCAATTTCAAGCTCATTATCTTTCATTGTCTATTAACTTGGCGATGGTTCAGAAGGTAGCTCATGATAGTTTAAAATGCTGACTGCACAGTTCCAGGCCTCAGTGTGGCTCCCGTAGTGGATGCAACAGTATCCACTGCATCCTGCCTGTGAAGCCTCTAAAGAGCCTAGGCCCCCAAGGTTTGCCCGGGTGTGTGCTCCTTGCACAGCTCAGTCGGAGGAGTTTTGTTCACATATGTATAGCATGCATTGGTCAATCCCCCAAGAATTAGGCAGGCAGAACATGAAGATTCTGAAAGTTAAGGAAACAGACATTTTAGCCTAAGTGGATTCATGTTATATTTGTGATGTGAACAGACTTCAGTAAGTTCCCAGTTAAAATACCAATTTTTTTGTTATGCTTCAGGAAAATTTTTGATAAAATGTTTACAGATATATTATATCATCAAGTGTATTTGTTTTAATGCTGGTTAGGGTCGAACCCTATTAACCCTGTTTCCCTACATCTGAGTGCTCAAGTGTTTCACAAGGTCCTGCAACAGTTGTCTGCAGTTTGAAAGGAAACAGATTTCTAGCTGACCTTTTTCAATAGAATTACCACCCTTCTGGGATATAGTGTTTATTTTACAAATAAATAGAAAAAAATGTGAAGGAATGTTAGCTTGGTGTATAATGTTAATATACAAAATTCTTCACGTACTTAAAAAATAACTCACACTTGAACTGCTACATTTTAGCTCTGATGGAACGTTCTAGTCTTCACATGATAAACACTGCAACTCAATGTTTTATAAATTACAAATCTATAAGAATTTACATGTATATATATATATATTATGTATTTTTCAATGAATTTTCATTTTAAATCCATGCTACACCTTCATATATGTCCACATTGATAGATATTAGTGATGATTGTATCTAAAAATTACTCTCCAAATTTAAAGAAATGCATCTAAAATTATAAGTAATTGAGAGCTTTAAGACAAATGGCCCATTAAGAGGCACTGGATTAAAAAAATTCTAGGAACGGTCTCAAGTTTGGTTTGTTAGAGGAACACAGGTCATTAAGAATGAACGTGACGGAAAGATAACATGGATCACAGTCGTGGCTTCAGTGCTGCCTGTTCATTCCATTCGCAGGTAGCATTGCTTGCGCTGGATAAGGGAGACTCATTTCCCTGTGGAGCAGCCTCCATTACGTATCTTATGCAGTGGCAGAGCACCTTTTGTGTACTTATGAAAAGATGCAAGAGCTTTTTAAAGTCTTTTCTTTTCTCTTCTTCCTTTTTTCCCTTCCACTGGACAGTTGTGTTTTTGCTTTGTAAAGCATATGTATGCATCCACGATCTAAAAGGACAGAATGTCATTGAACCCATCAGTTTGTTCCTTTTATGGTTTACACCTTTTCTTGTTGTTAAAGGTTTACATTTAAACTCATTCAGGCTATGTACCTTTTAGAATTTATCTTGGAGTAGACTTTTTCATATGGAGTCATACTTAGAAATATAATGACGGGGTAAGACTATTCATATGTAATTCCTTATGTGAATTATCATAACTTCATATAAGAAAATTAATATTTTCATATAAGAAAATACTCAGGTTAGTGATAATTGTATCACTAACTAAATACTAAGATTAGTATTTTCTTATATGAAACAATATACATTCAGTATGACTGAGAGCATGCGGGCTGTCACTTGCAGCAGGATTTAAAGCAGACCCAGAACTGATGCACTCTTGTGTTCCTTTGTTTCTTAAAATGACTTTCTGCATTAGAACCCTATGACCTTTTCACCTGAAAGATTTTAGGCCATACCTCTATACATGTGTATATATCTGTGTGTGCGTATGCATGTATATGTGTGTGTATATATATATGTGTGGTATATATATATATGTGTGTGTATATTATATGTATATATGTATGTATGTATGTATGTATGTATCTATCTATCTATCTATCTATCTATCTATCTATCTATCTGTCTGTCTGTCTCCCTGTCTGTCTGTCTCTGACTCTCTCTCTTTCTCTCTCTCCCTCTCTCTCTCTCTCATACATACACACACACACACACACACACACACACACACACACAAACACACACAGAGGCATATAAGATCATTGGAAAAATCTACATGTAAAAAGTAAATTTTTTTGATAATCATAAAATCTAAAGCTTTTTTATTTAAGGTAATCTAAAAACCACTTCTTAAAAAGTTTACATGTATGAATTACACAAAGGTTTTGACTGTAACTTTCTTCCAACATTAAGCTGTGTCTTGCTCCAGGTAGGAAATTACACTAACCATATACTTCCTTCACAATAAGAGCCCCTCTAGACCACTCAGCTACTATAAATAAATCTCTAGTGTGACAAACTGAGGTGTATTGACTTTTACAGTATCAGCAGTATCCTTACTATCATATTGCAAATAGGACAGGAACATGATGTAGCTGATATTTAACATAGACACCACTTGGACTGACAACAGAGGCTTCATGTCCATCCTGTTTCTCCCTTGTTTTGATTTACAAACTGAGCAATGGGTTGTGAATGTATGTGGTGGGTACATCTGTGTATGTCTGTGTGTATCTGTGTGTGTGCACACATGTGTCTGTGTGTATATATAAGCAAGTGTCAGTGTGTATGTCTGTATGTGTATGTTTATGGATGTGTGTGTATGTGTGTGTATGTGTATGTGTGTGTCTGTATATGTGTATCTGCATGTGTCCATGTGTGTATGTGTGTGTGTGTGTCTGTGTGTATGCCTGCATGTGTATGTTTTTGTGTGTGCTTGTATAGCAGGGAAAAGGAAGACTATGTCTTTTACTTTTTAAGAGTGGCCTATAGTTTCTTATGGTTTTCAGAAGGTAACTGTTGCTTTTTACTCTGTCCTTTTTAAGTTTTTCAACAGTTGAGACCTATAAAATCTATTATTTGAAGGAAAGAATTTTCAGATTTTTGTCTAAAACTAATTCCAAACAATGATTATGCTTACAAAGCAGACTCGATGCCCAGAAAAGCCATTTGCAGTTGTCTTAATTCTGTCAGGCTCCAGCCATCCAAACCACAGCCATGCTGCTTCTAAGTTCTCCTCAAGAGCTGGTCATATTTTAATTTGAGCATATAGTCTAAATATGGAGAAGGTGTTTCCCAGCAGTGTTAGCACTGCTCTCAAATCTTACTTTTTCCTAAGAAAACGCAAAGGTCTATAGTGATATCTTAAAGACAGAAAAATCTCTCAGCAACACCTGTGAACTGCAATGCCAATTCTCAGTCTAAAGCTCTTTCTCGCCCTTTTACTGTCTCTTATATACTGGTGTTCTCCCCCTCTCCCCTTCCCTTTCCTTCTCATGATTTTATGTGGTTTGACTCTGTTTTGGGCCAGTTCACCTTGGTTGAGATTTGTCTTTCTCCCGTGGGTTACTCATCTGCAGATCTAGATTTTTTTTCTTTCAACCGTAATAGCATTTCCCCCTGAGGAAATGCTATAATGAAATAATGAATAAAACCCATTTGGAGATGTGAAGCACCTTATAAATTCCATGTACTAGTAAAGGCATTTGTCTTGGGTCCCTGCTGCTTAAGAGTAGAATTCACATTGGCAAAGCTGTGTATTAAAAGTACTGTGTACCTTTTGTATATAAAAGTTAAGACAGGTGGTAAACTTCTAAGAGCAGTCATCTATGGCGTGAACCAAGGAATGTGTGCAGCAGTGTCCCCATGTGCAAATGGCATCCTCTTACAGTTAAAATGCAGTGACACTAAAACAGTCAGAAGTCAGACATTCTTGGGGTAATGGGACTTGGTGGCTTTGGGGTTAGAATTGGGGAGATGAAGCAAGTTTGCAGCAGGAGTTTCCCATTCTCTTGGGGCCTGTGCTTATTCACTGTTTTCTAATCTTTTCCTCCCCCTTGTTACAGGGTGAAGTGGCTCCATTTTCTTGGGCAGCCCTACATGGTAAATTCAGGTCTCTGCTCACAACAGAACCCAGGGAAGATTTGTGACAGATGGGGCTAAGTCGCAAACTTGCAGCCTAAGGCAGAATCTGAAGAACTTTCCAGAGTGTGCCCATATTTACCTGATCAGAGAGAAAAGAAAATCTGCAGAGGAAGCCGAGCCTGGCTGCTTGTCATAGCTGACACAGAGCCATCTGCCACAAACCTGTGGCGGCTTCAGATCTCCAATCCCTGCCACCACCCCAACTCAAATTAAATACAGATTCCTAGAGACGTTATGATGGTTACACATGTCCTCGGCATCACATGTAGGAGACTGTTCAAAAAAAAATCTGTGGCCTGTTGTATAACCGCACTCATGTATCCCATATGTGGTGCCACATTGAATTTCCGGTTGAATCCGTTTTTATCCTTTGTACTGGATGACATGGTGCCTGAATTCTTTCTTTCTGCCGACGAGATGGCAGCCAAACTGCAGCTTCAAACACTCACACTTGGCTGAGTTTCTACCTGGGTTGCCAGGTTATCATCGGAGCCTTCTTGTGTCCTCAAAGGGCCACGGGGCCTAGAAAAAGGATCAGAATGCTACTGAACTAATTGGGCAGCCATCTCAAAGCTGCTGTAGGCAAAGGGCTGCTTTAGCACTTTTCTTTTAGCAAATTAATGACTCTCTGGCAAAGGAGTTTTTAAGTGAAGGTATTAATAAGGGGTCTGGCAGGTATTCCCATGATTCACAGAGTTTCATTTGCATTTAATTAATCTTAAGGAAACTTGCAAGATAAACAGCTGTAATTCGGACAAACATGGCAGATTCAGTGAGTGAAGTCCTCTCATCCATAAAATGAACACGAGATCCTTCTTTTAAAATTTTTTCCCTGTGGGTAAAAATAGAAAAATCAGAACGCTTATAACAAAACAAAATTTGGTACAAAATTCTTCAAAAGTACTTGCATCCAACTATAAATATATTCTTTTTGAGATAAGTCACTTATGATTCTTGTAGTCAAGCTGCTCTGTTTGTTGGTGTAAAGATGTTTTAAATGGCTGGATTGTAAAATAAATTTTTAATAAACTGCCCGCTGCAATTTTAATTAGCATATTCATTTGCGTCTAAGTGTGTGCACCTATCTGTATTTCTTACTGAATGTTTCCTTGTGTCAGTGAAGACAGAATACAATTGTCTCTTGTAAAGATGAACAAGGATCTGTGTTGCAAATGTTTGTTACATATTATGACATTTCCAAGACTTTCTTTGCATTCTGGAAAGCAGGAGGTAAACATTTGTAGTCATTAAGGTAAAGTCTGTTGATAAACCCTCTTCTGTTTACTAACAGGTAAACTGTAGCTTCCCTGGCTATTGAAATGAAGAGCTTCTCTATACTGTAGAGCAAGAAAAAAAGCCAGAGAGAGGTGACTAGGCTAGGGCCAACTTTGTTCTCTAGAGGAACTGGGTGGTCTAACAGGCATCCAAGATGGAGCAGATGGTTGCACTGAAGTCCTACAGAGCCCATGTGATAGGTATCAAAATTGAAATCAGAAAATCATTCAGGGTTAGGAGCCACACCCAATCCTCAGGGTAAAGACAGTCATGTAGTTCAGTGAACCAGGAATGAGATTGCTGGAGAGCTGCAGATTTCAAAACAGGAAATAGAGGCAGCAATAACCACAAAATGTCTGTGAGCAAAGTCATTCTTACCTGCTATGAGAACCATTGCATGTGGGGGCTACTATGTCACTGTCTTATCCTTGCTATTTAGCACTCAGAAGCCACTACACAAAAATATACCACCCTTCCCTGCACATAACTTGTGAAGGCTCAGCAACTCTCACAAGTCCCATTCTGAATAAAGTAGGGATGATTCATTTGACAGCAAAACAAAAGATATCATTGTAAATAAGAAGCTTGTAGATACATCTCTTGGGCAAGGTTTTACTTTATATCCTCTAATGAAATGATCCAATCAAAAAGAAGCTTTTCACAAGTGGCCAAGAAAGAATGTATAGTTTTGCTGGTTTTCTATGGTGCTTTTTAACGAGTTAATGGGAAAAAATTAAGTATCTTCAGAGAGTGTGTAGCAAATACTTAAATAGTTCCTGTTTTATTTTTTTCCAAAATAGGGTCTTCTGTTCCCCTAGTTCATCTCAAACTCATTCTATAGTCCAGAGTGACCCTGTCCTTTTTCCTCAGCTTCCAGGTGCTAGAATTTGAATCACTATGGCTTATGTGGTATTGGGAGATTAGAACCCAGAGCTCTATGCATGCTAGACAAACTCTACCAACCAAGCTACATCCTTAGACCTGTTTCACTGATTTTGGGCAACTGTGATAGTCATAGTCCATTATCTTTTGCATGAATCATAATCATAATCACTTGTAAATCCAATCAACTTAAGTTTTCCCCTGTCCTCATAATTCTGTACAGGGTAAGAATCTACATTGTAGTTGCCACATATGAAAAACTCTACAGTCACATTTGATATTCTACATCTAAGTAATAAAAAGATTTGCTGATCCATGTACTTCTCAATAACTGTGTGTGACATGATGGGTGTGGTTCAAACAAGCCAGCCAATGCTCTAAGTCAGGGAATAACGGAATATATAGACTCTTCTGTGTTTTAGAAGAGAGGCTAAATAGCCCCAGTATTTCCTGGGCTTTAGTATGTTTGATTTGTTTTTTGTTTTTTGGAACTTTTGGTCTTTTATAAGCAATTCTATTTTGGTTTGTTTTTGTGTTT
>NW_022196897.1:32010601-32061201 GCF_008632895.1 Mastomys coucha | reverse complement strand
ACCTGCCTCTGCCTCCCAAGTGCTGAGATTAAAGGCATGCCACCACCACCCAGCTGGTGTTTGTTTGTTTGTTTGTTTGTTTTTTCTTGTTTAAAGAAAGGTAATAGGATATATATAGTTCTAACCTCATATTTTACATCATATTGGTCAGGATAGATCAAAAGACTATCTAAACATTCCTCTTTAGCAGGCATCTTTCAGATATAGTTAAAGTGTCCTGCTCTTATTCCCAAGTCTCAGACATAGGACATAGAGGGGACAGAAAAACCCATAATATAATGGAAACTCTTAGCCATGGAAGGCTGCATGGATTAATTTCAACACCTTGAAATGCATCTGGAAGCAAAGACTTCATTTTATGTTGAAAGTGTTAATTATATTTGATATTTTTAAAAGTAAAATCTGTTTTTGAGAAAGCATCTGCTACCCAGAAATATCATGAGCCACAAAAAAGATTTCATGTAAGCCTCAAGACACTTCCCATGAGTGGTGGAGCCAGTCTTCAGATGCCTCCCCGATGTCCTTCAGTGCTGGCATATTCTGTGGTTTCTGTTCTTCTCTAGAATGCTAACAAGCCTCACCTCCACTGCCTCTAACTCTGGCAGAAAACTGGAGTGTTCATTATCAGATGTGATATTTAACCATGAAGAAAGTATGTTATAAACGTCACAGGAGATGTGTTTCATCTTAAAACCTGAATTGAGATATAGGACATCTTCCCTTCAAGCATTCATTAAAATGCAACTGAGGAAGTTTTAAACCAAGTAGTTCTACCTGCTGTTCAAAGAAAGTAAATATGTGATTAAAGTACTACACGAAAAGGTGAGGATTAGCTCCAACTTTGCAATTGTTCCTTTGGAGTTCTGGCCACAAGGGGACAAACATGCAGTAGAAGCTCATTCACTCTGACTAAGATACTCCTTCTCTGCATATTTGTGCATCTTTAGTGTTGTTTAGATGTTATTATTTGGTGTCCCTTTTGACTGGAGCTCTAAACACTTGAGGCAGCCTGTGGTAAGTGCTTGTGCCCATTTTAACCTTTCTTGACTTCCTAAAATCAGAAAGTGGTCAAAAAATGATGCTTGAGAAAAGGTCCTTTTACTTACCAGGAGCTAAGACCTCACTATAGCCTAAACGTGAGTTGGATTGTGGACAAAGTCAGACTTCACTTTTCCCTAAGTATCTGCTTTTGTCTTGAACATACAAAGATCCTAGCAGCACTTCCCAGTTTCCTGTTTCCAGAACGATTCCATCTGATTTTCAACCCCAGAAGCTCTGCATTGATGGTTTTAAGATAATCTATAATGTTTCTATGACTATCTATCTGTTACTGTGTTTAAAGATATAATGTAGAGTGCTAGGTGTCACTCCTACTGGGAAAACACACTCCTGTGACTTTGGTTTTTGGAATGTGAAGTCATTTGTATTTGAAATTTTAAAATTCCTAGTATCAATTCCCAACTCAGAAAATTAAACCAGACCAGAATACTTAAGAACCAGATTTCCTTAGAGCTACAGAAAGAAAGAGAATTCGATCTTTAGAGAAACACCAAGTTCGCATTGCATTACTCAATTGGATCCTCAATTTAATTCCTCTCCCTCTATACAAAAGACAGCTGCTTTGTGGCCATAATGATGATGCTAAGGGGCACAGTAGAGACCATGAAGTGTGGCCAGTATTTTATGTATTTTTATGATTGTTGTTATCCGGCCCTTGAATGCACATGATGTCTGGAACAGTCTCCACCATTCTGTGTATTTTTACATTGTGCTAGATTCATCTATGTGAATAATTTATTGGCCCTCTTGTCCAACATCTGGAAATCTGGAGCCCTAAGGGGACACTGTGCAGCTTTAGGTCCCCTGGAGGCAGGGGCATGAGTTATGGTTGATTCTATTGATCGAGTCTGATAAAGAAAGGGAAGTAGAAAGTATCTCTCAATTATTGGCTTGTTATGTTCTCCCATCTGTGGCTGTCAGAAGAAGCATGGAGTGGTAAGTTGCTAGCACCTCACTACAGACATATTCCATGCTTGTTCTGGCCACGTATGCATTCTAAATGAACAAAAGGGGAGCAGTGCAAAAGCATCGATACCTGGCGCTAAGACCCCAAACGCCACCTGACATTTCTGAACTGACTCTTCTCTGTTGTCTTTTACGTCTAAAAGCATGAAGTCGCTCGTCCACAGGGATGGAAGCTGTGAAGGGCAGCCCCCATGACGTCGCTCGTCCACAGGGATGAAAGCTGTGAAGGGCAGCCCCCATTCTCTCACCGGGCTGCAGCCAGTGGGGAACGCTGATGCTGCCAGCGCCTTCAGTTGTGCATTGCTAGGTCTGCTTCCTCTCATCCCCAGTAGATAATCAAGGAACAACATCCTGAAATGTATTTCCCCAGGAAGAGAAAGAATGGAGGAGTAGCTTAAAAAGAAGCAACTTCTAATATGGTATTAGATTCTAATTCATAGGGAAATTTATGCCTGAGATATGAATTTCTGAAAATAGAGGTTATTTTTTTTAGAGGAAAACACTGACACATCCTTAATTATAGAGTAATAAATACCAACGACATATTATCTTCTGATATTTCCTTACACAGATATCAAAGCATGCAGCTGGTTTTGAAAACTGATAATCAAGTACAATGTAACTCTATTACATCTTGTTCTTACAGCCCACCCTCCACCACGCACCACTGAAGGACTGAACACTGAGAAGCAGAGCCGATCCTAGCAAAAACCTAACTGAACAAATTAGCTTTGAATTGAACTTAAGAATTACAGTCAAACCAAAATGCCTGTCCTTGCCAGGAAAGACATTCCAAAGAGCGCGCCAAGAAAAAGCTGTTGCTTCAAGATTATGGAGCAGTTCTGAAAAACCCAAAGAACTTAGTGATCAATCAAGGGAATGCAGAGCAGTAACTGTATAGCCAGAGGATGTATAAAACTTACAAAGCATTAATAGTGGTGAGGAGACATAGAACAAGATTTTACCAGAAAGTACCACATTCTAGCTCCATTCATTTTGCCTCCAATCCAGGCAGCAAGGAGAAAGAATCCTGGTCAAAGAAAAGTATGTGGACAGATGTGGGGGGTAGAAGAGGAAATGAAGGTTAAACAAGGCCAATGTGATTCAGAAAAGAAGGGAGGGTGGAAGTGTAAGGAGCCAGCTGCAATTACTAACGTTACATTAAGAAGAGCTGAAATTGCGAGGGGGAGTTCTGGGTATTTTACTAAGTGGATTAATGTCTCTTCCTTGAGTGTCTGAAGTTGCTGATTTTAATTTATTTGGTGCAGGGATTTATTGTGAAATTCTTAAGGGGAGGAGGGGGTAAATATGGACAGTTATAAACACTTTAAACTAGGAAAGAAAAACTGAATTTGAAGCCAGGCACAAAGTTGAGTGTTTAAAAAAAAGGGGGGGGGCAGGGGGCCATACAAGAACTTAAAGAGAAATAAGAAGTACATTCAGAAAAGAAAGAGAAATCCTCTCAATGTGTGAAGCTGCATTCTGAGTGGCTTAAGAGCCAGTTTTATTGCCATTCTCCTTTCTCCACCCATTAAACAATGAAGAAATCTTTACTCTGGCATCTAGAAACTTACTCTTGAGTATCATTTGTTAATATAAACTGAAGCCTGCCCCACTCTTCAGTGGGTGGTAAGAATTAACAACTGGCCTAAATCAAGAGCAATAGGATGGTGCGCCCAAGGGAGAGCTGTAAGAAAAGGCAATATCCCAATTTGCTTTTACCTTACTTTTCTGAAGAATAGAGCCAGAATCTGCAGAGGGTGTGGCTAGCTCACAACAGTGGATGCTAAAGAGGTTCTAAAACATTCACCTAAAGATGCGTCTGAGAGTGGGGAGTGGGCAAAACCCTGTGTGATTTGTTAATCTAGTCTGTTCGTGGGAAGTGAAAAAGATGCATCTCTGCCTTCAAACTGTTGAAGAAACTTAACTGTGCTTTATTCCAACTGCAGGACTGTCATCTCGCTGCAACCAGTCCACATACATCTTGGTCCAGGCATTTGCCTGCCCAATAATGTCAGGATCATTTAAATTGAAATTATGCATCAGAAGTTATTTAAGAATCACTGATATGCAGCTATTAATCTTGAATGCAAATGGTATGATTTGGGGTGTGGGCAAATCACTTAACTGGAACCACATGAAAAGCATTTGGATTTTTTTTTTCCTAAAGTACTGTGGGAAAAAAAAATAGTGTTGGAGGAAAATACAGTTAAAAAGAAAGCTACTCCTGTGAGGGGGGAGGTTGGTAAAATGACTAAGGAGTTGTGTGGCCTTGGTGCCTGCAGTGTAGCTGGTGATGTGCAGGCCGACCAACCCCTCTGCTTCTGAACTGATACAGCAGTGCCAGAAAATCCAAAAGGGAATGCAGGTTGGTGGTGCGATTTCAGAGGTCATTTAGCCTATTTTAGTATATTTTAGTATTGGCAGTCAGGAAGAAGGACTGGAGCTTTGTAAATGTTGAGCCAGGGAGTCTTGCACAATTACCTTCCTTTGCAGAACTCAGGACGCAGCTGAGAGAGAGACCTCTATCTTAAATCCCAGGGGCAGGGTGGAGATTGTTTGGGAATAGTGATTAATTAAAAGGAAAAGAAGCAAGAGTGTCCTTTTTCCAGTTGATCCAGAGAAGCAGAGAGCACTTACGCTGTTGTGCTTACAGCTACTTTCCCTAGATTTCAGTCTGTTGGCTTTTCCCTATATTTCTAGTAGGTGGTACCAAGCCAATAAAATGGAATCTACAGAACTGCAAAATAAAATCTGGTGTGTGTGTGTGTGTGTGTGTGTGTGTGTGTGTGTGTGTGTGTGTGTTGTAAGGATATTACTGAAGATAAATTGAAACACTTTAAGCACCAAATTTTAAAACTTAAAAATGTATGAATAATGAAGTTTTAAAGCAGCAAAATATGCTGGAGCACAGTATTTATAGTCTTTTCTGTAAGAGGTTCCCCGGACCTCTGGGTGCATCAGCAAACTGTCCTCCTTACACCATCGAATGTGCAGCTGCGATTTGGCCCCAGGCACCACCTACCCTAGTCACTACCTCATGCATTTTACATTGCACACATTATAAATGGGGGACCTCCCCCCTTCGTGTTCTGTTTCCTTTTGTCGTGGCCATTAGCTGACACGTGGAAAAATGTTGCGTACGGTTTTGTGTGTCTTTTATATGTAATTAAGGATTCCTTGTCTGGGGGCTTGCCACCTCTGTCTTCCCTCCCGCCCTGCACCAAGTCTCTACCCTCGGTGGGGTCTGACCCTTGCTGCAGTCTGGGACTTTCCGGGCCGCGTTGTGGGACGCTCCGCGGGAGAGTGGTGGTGGTGGAGCACTGCCTCGGTCCTCTCTGCTCTG
Organism: Mastomys coucha; assembly: GCF_008632895.1. NCBI lineage: Eukaryota > Metazoa > Chordata > Mammalia > Rodentia > Muridae > Mastomys > Mastomys coucha. Next base: position 32,055,830 of record NW_022196897.1, on the reverse strand, counting down.
CGGGCCTGGGGTCGCCAGTAGCAGGGCTTCCCCGAGGACCAGATGGCTTCTGCCCTTGACAGCTCGCTCGGCTCGACGGAAAAGGACGAGGGGGAGCAGCACCTTGGCGCTCAAAATCAGGGCACCGGAGAGTTTCCGCGTCCCGCCGCCCTCGCAAGCGCATGGCCGGGCGCCGCAGCCGCTGGAACCCGCGGGGCTGCCACGGAATCGCGAGCCCGGGGTTTCGCCGACTCGGGCTTCAGCATCCCTGCCTACTCACCGACACTGCACTGGGGACCGGGTGCTGTGTTCAGCCCTCGGCGCGTGAATCAGAAGATGCACTGGGCAGACCAGAACTGCTGCTTCTTCCACGCACACGCACACACGCACACCCATAGACTCAGTTGTTTTAAGTTTGGCCAATGCAAACCCCAGTGGAGATGAGCAATGGGCACGGGGACTGTAGCAAAGAGCCCGGGCTATAAGACTTCAAACACACCTCTCCACACTGGCCTTGTCAGACTCTGATTTAAATCACTCCAAAAGGAGTGTTGTTGTGTTGGTTTTCTGGTCGTTTTTTTTTTTTTTCTTCCATGTACATCTTTCCTATATCGGAGGTTATAAACTGTTTCCCTGCCTGTCCACCGCGGATTGTCTCTAGTAGGAGGGTAGGGGCACGGAGTATTTAAAGCAATTCCTTTAGGCAGAAAGTCTTTAGAAGCAGCTCATCAATTTGTCTTTCACTTGCTCTAAGTTTGGGAGAAATGGAAAAATTGTTTAGTATTTTGAAACTTCTAATTGCTTAAAAAGCATTTCCACACGAGGGCTAAGCCTCATATCATTACCTATTTGAGTGTGTACGAATAGAGACACACATGAAAGAAAAAAAAAGGTTCACATTCCATGGTACCAACAGTGGCCTTTCCTTCCCATCCCATGTAGCATTAATTACAATGTATATAGTCGACATCCGGTATGTTATCCTCCCTCTTTTTCACCAATATAATAATAATAATAATAATAATAATAATAATAATAATAATGATAGGTTGCATGCAAAAGTGAAGTTCAACTGGATCCCAAATGTTACCCAGTTAACCCAGAGTGCTGGTGATCATCTCTAACATCACTCAATATTTTCCTCCAGAGGATTTGAAATATTCCTCGAATTGTAGATTCAAGATATGATTATATTGTCAAAATGTGAGAAAATCTGCATTCCGTCCCTACACACAAAGAGGCCGAAAGAGGATGGCCTACAAGAGCCTACCCCAGGAGAGCTGCCCAAGAATGTGGCAAGCATACTTAGAAGAGACTATAAAGAGCGATGATGTGGCTTTCAGAATAGCAAAACAGAATGAAGTAGCTGATTCATTATTTATGCAGCACAGCAAACTTTGCAAACCTTAGAATAGTGTTTGGAAACGAAGCACCTTCTATTTTGTACATAAGAACAGCAGATGTATTTCCCTTCCAAGCTAAATAAAGGGTTAAAGCTATTATTTAGAAAAATATCTCAGGTAATGAAATTAAGATCTGATACATTTTCTTCTCTCTGGCAGCAATGTCACCAGAGAAAAGAAAAGTGTGTGTGTGTGTGTGTGTGTGTGTGTGTGTATTGATATCATATCCTGACAATGTTCCTCCTGAACACAAGCTTCAACTAATCTCTCCCCCCTCTCTGTCTCTCTGTCTCTGTCTGTCTGTCTGTCTGTCTGTCTCTCTCTCTCTCTCTCTATCTATCTATCTATCTATCTATCTATCTATCTGTGTGTGTGTGTGTGTAAAACTGAGAGTCACTTTCGCTACTATGAAAGCTGTCAAGCCAATGAAGGGGAACTTCTTTTAACTCCATAATAGCAGGTTACATAGTAAATGAACACTGATGGTCAAATAGCCAATTATGGAATAAATATCCGTTGTTTACAGAGAGGTGTTAAATGAGCCTTTGGAGTACTAAGGATTAGGCCTGCTAAGCTACAATTTGTTCTTCAACCCATTATTCCTTCCCTTCACTAGGCCAGTGCCACTGTAGGTGGTGAGCACACAGAGCGTGTTTCTCTGTTGATTTTAGTTTGCTTTATTTCCATGCACACTGTTGTTTTCTTTTTAAAATTTAAATAAATGTCAGCATTGTATAATTTCTATGTTAACAAAGCAGTGAGCAAAATCCCTTGTATGTTTATAAAATATTATTGTTTAATTCACATAGTTTAGAAATTCCAAATGCTGAGAATAGGAAGGAGGCCAAATACCATCTGTTTATAACTATGATGCATCGGAATATGTGTACTTTTAAAAGGAGTTTGGTCAATCATGCCACTATTTTATCTGCTCAGAATATGTTGAAGATTTAAAATGTAATTTACAGGATTACTTTGAGTATGTTGCATCCAACTGTGAGTTGTAAAGAAATCACTGTCTTCTCTTTCCCTCAAATTAATCCTGTAACGGCCCCCAATTAATGGGCGTTGTTAAACGGGGCACTTTTGCTTAGCTGCAGAATCATTCTAACTTTGGTTCAGTCCACATTCTTTATGCTGATAAAAACTCCAAGGACAAATGAAACAAAAAACTCCTGGCGGTGTCTTTCTGCCAGGAGATAGTTAGAATGAGAGGCAGGGAGTGGTAGCTAATAATTAGCTAACATTAACCCTGAGAAGTCACCTGTGAAACACCCTTTGGTAGTCAGTTGAAAAACAGCACTTGACACTGCCAGTTTTAAAGTAGTATTTTCTTGTCTATGAAACTTCTTATTTAACGTACCTTTTATTTCAAATGTATCTAATTACATACTATGTAACAAAGGAAGTAGACTGTCTTAGATTACAAAATCAAGTATTCTTTTAGTTGGTTGGTTTCTTTGTTTTGTTTTTGTTTTTGTAAGTTACAAGCTCAACTTGTTTTAGAACTCTGTGCAAACTAGGGAGACGAGAACCTGGGAGCCTTCTGCTACAGGCAAAAATAGTTTTTATGTCCAGAGGTGATTATAGAGTCTCACACCATAGAGTCTCTCCTACCCTACCACCTCCACCACCAAAGGGAGAATCAAAGTGGAGGCGGATGTCTTGAAGAGGGTTTGGGGAATGTTATTTTTTTTTCAAGTCCTTAGTGGATGATAGTGAGTTGTTTGGTTTTCACAGTAAGGGGCTGAGTCTTGATACTTTCAGCCTGTGTAGAGGCTTGACAGCAATCTCCCATCAACTGGGCACATTCTGGATGTTTTACTTCTCACTGAGAGTTCAGGGCTGTAAAGTCCTGTCTTTGTGCTCTTCAATGGTATCTGTCTTCTCAAACATTGTAGTTTCAGCAGATTAACTGAAAATTATACCAAGATAGATTACCTAGTTATGCATAACTAAGAACAGTTGGAATACTTTACCTGTGAAAACAAACTGACCTATATGTACTATGTTTCCCGCTTAAATTTCACGTGCTAATTTTTTTTTCTTTCATGTCGAATGTATCTCTATGTTCTAGAAAGATGATGAGGCTCCTCTGAAGGAACAATGAGAAAATATTCAAGTCTGGGGTGCGGGGGAGGGTCAGGAAGATGTGAGGGATAAAAATCAGAGTGTAGGAAAAGAAGGAAAAAATTCCAGATGGCATTGAAATAAAATCATTCTAGGACAAAACCACCAAGATTACTTTCCATGGCTGAGACCTAAGTATTAGGAGTGCCACCATTACCTGGATTGTTACATTCAGATACTAAACAGCTGAAAGAAGCATCCAGAGAAGCCTTTTGGATGCACATGGGCCAGTTTTCAAATTCAGCATTCTTTAGTAAGTGTGAACTAGATGTCCATATTCCCATTGTGCGAGACAGCAAAGAAGGCCTAGAGGCAAGCTTTGCTTCTAAAGCATTTACCATTTAGAAATGAGCCACTAGAACATAAAATGAATATGACTGTATAATGTTACCTTCCCTACTTATGAAAATGATGATTTTAAATGGGATGAATTATTTGAACGTGCTTTCCTACTGCATACTTTGGCTAGCCATTAATTCCTAAGCAAGTAAAGGAAGCTATAGAATGAATAAATTCTTGAGCACTGCCCCGTCTAATGAACCGCAATGGATAGATGATCAAGGCTGAAATTAGCAGGTAGGTGTACAAATCTTGATCTTTTTAGAGCCTTAGTAATGACCTACCATATTCATATATAAGCCATTGTTGCAGATATATATAGTTGATAGTCAAACCTTTTTATAAAATATACTTTAAAAGGAGCTGAATAGATGGCTCCATGGCTAAAAGAAAGTGCCTGTTCTTACAGAAGCCCCATGTTCTATTCCCAGCACCTACACGATGGGTCACAACCTTCCCTAACTCTGGTTCCTAAGGGCCTAATGCCACCTTCTGACCTCTTCAGGCATCAGACACTCATGTGCTACACATACATACATGCATGCATGCATACAGAACATGCTCACACAAAATTAAACTAATTAATTAAAATATATCTTTTAAAAACTTATTGAGCACTAAAGGAAAACCATCTAACTTAAGCACCACTATGTGAGCATTTATATATATTATATTTCAATTGGGTAAAAGATAAAAGAAAGAAACAAGAAAATATATAAGCAACTCCTGGCTTCTAATTATTCTAAAAATTGCCAGAAGGTTTATCTCATCTTGCTTTTTATGAGTACCTAACCTGAAGAAAAAAAGTACATCAAGGACTTCAGCTAAACAAACAATAAAAGCTATATAGATGACACAAGAACATATGGATAAAATACACAACGAAAACCACCCGTTTTTTAAAGTGAAGAAGATAAAATTTAATATGCATAGTAAATAATAAATGTTATTCCACTTCACGTGACATCTCATTAAGGCAAAAGTCCATGTGGACTCTTCAAGGGTTGGCTATAACAGTATAATTAACTGTTTGCTCCTTTTGCTTAGAGGAGGGAGAAGTCGGGTAAGATTTATTTTCTTTCAGACCTTCAGTAACCTCAGAAATCAAATCTGACTCTACAAAAGAAATAAAAGGAGGGGCTAGAAAAAATGGCTTTACCGTTAGGAGTGCATACTGCCCTTCCAGAGACCTGAGTTCAATCCCCAGCAACCACACTGAGAGAGAGCTCACACCTGCCTGCCTGTAACTCTAGCTCCAGAGATCTGATATCCTACACACACACACACACACACACACACACACACCTGCACATGTACGTGTATATATATAATCCTAATGTGTGTGTGTGTGAGAGAGAGAGAGAACGAATGAATGAATGAAAAAAACTTAAAAAGAAAACATAAAAGGAATTCTGATTGCTCTTCAGCTAGAGACTGCCTTTACCCACTGACAGCTGTCCCCCAGCATCTCAGCTCCTGGTTTCTTGCTTGTTAATAGGAATACCTTCGCAGATGTTAGGAAGCTGAGATCTCACATGAACTGTAGGACCTTCTCCTGTCTGCCTCTACTGTAAGGTAGCCATTCTACTGCACTTGTGTTGCTCCTTCTCCTTTTAGATGGTCTCTTTCACCTGTCATCTGATTTAGTGCTTATAAAACCTTTATGGTACTGGTAAATTAGAGCTTATCTGACAGATTTCAGAGGAAGCGACTCCAGACTGCACTGCTGCTAAGTTACAAAGCCAGGTCTAGATAATCTATTATGTGTTTCGCTCTTTCCCCTTAGTCTAAATTACACACAGTCCATCCTTAGTGTGGTTGTGTGCAAAGGATGAAGTTGCAAATACAGAAGGATAATAATGGGGGCTCAGGGGAAGAAATTAAAGAAAATGAAGTCTTCAGGCTTTTTCAGTGACAAAAACAAACTCAACGGCTATCAATACTCTTGTGTTTTTAAGGGATTTTTAAAAGTTTTTATTTTATTTTATGAGTGTATATATATGAGTATTTGCATGGCATATATGCCTGTGGACCTGCATGTAATCCTGGTGCTCTTGGAGACCACAAGAGGGCATCCCCTGCAACTAGAGTTAAGCCAAAGCATTGGTGCTAGGAATCAAACTGGGGTCTTCTGAAAGAATAGTAAATGTTCTTAACCACCAAGCCATCTCTCCAGTCCAACTCTTGTGTTTTAAAGGGTAGAAATCTCAAGCATATTGACAGGGCTCCTTTGAATAGAAGATGAAGAGTTTCTTTGCCTAAGAAATGAATAGAAGACCATTAATACAAACAAACAAAACAAGACAAAACAAAACAAAACAAACCTGGGAAGGAGGAGAAGAAATAGATTTCAGAATGGAAAAAAAAAATAGTAACTAGGATCGAGTTAACGTGGCCGACAGCAAGTTCTCCGTTTGGGATATGGTTGGCTTCGCATTCTTTCTGTTAGAGGGGAGCATTACCCAGTGTTTAGCTTGGCTTTCAGGTGTGTCTCCTGAGAGATTCCCAAGCCTGCCACATATGATGAGAACTCCCCATCACAGCTCCCTACTTGCACTGCTCCTGGCTGCCTTCCGATCTGAAGCCACGTGAGTCCACTGCCCCTTTGCTCTGTTCTTCACATCACCTGAGATTTTTCTCACAGGCAAAAAAATGTAGAAAGACTTACTCAATAGAGAAAACCAACTATTTTGAATGGTAAGAAATACAGGTGCAGAATAGCCGTAGCTTCCTAATCTACCTCCTGACGTGTTAAGGTTCCCTTTAGGTGGTCTCTTCCGGTTGGTCACCAAAAGGCTGGACCAATCAAAGCACGGCATTCCTAAGTATCACTTTCAAACACAGAACTGATGCTTTTTTACTTGTATTGTTCTGCAATCAAGGAAAGAGTTTGTGAGAAGTCTTCCAGAGAAGCCTCCCACATAACCCTTAGCATCATCCTGTGTGCATATACTGGAGGCAGTGAGGGAAGTGATTCGATCGCTCAAAAGCTGAGGGAGGAGATTGCAAGTTCGGTACCAACCAAGGCTACGCAGAGACTTCTACTATAAGCTAGCCTGGGCTATGTAGTGAGACCTTGCTTAAAAACAAAACAACAACCAAAAATAACCTTTAAAAGGAGAGCTCCCAAATCCTGAGGCTGATGGATAAGATAAATGAGATTCACAAAGATAGAAAGTGGCTGTGAGGTGGGCAGGGCTGCTGCAGCTGCAACTTCCAGCCAGTATGTAGGTCGGCTTGCGTCATACTTAGCTTCTACTGTGTTCAGAGACTTCTAAAAAAACATACTTTGTTGCACCCAGGCAGAGAGGCACATGCCTTCAATCCCAGCACTCTAGAAACAGAGTCAGGGTGATCTCTGTTAGCTTGAGGCCAACCTGGTCTATGTAGACAGTTCCAGGACAACCAGAGCTACGTAGAAAAACAACCTGTCTCAAAAATTAAAATGAAAAGGAAAAAAAGGAGTATTTGTTGCAACTACCACTGTGATCATTTGAACTTTAGATGTTTTGATGAATATAGATATAATTTGCTTTGTCTCTCAATTGTTGATTTTTTTTTACATTTTTAGTTTTTATGTAATATGGACAAAAATTTGAGTCTTAAAAATGTATTTTTACCCTTCTAGTTGTTAATTCTCTATTTCTTTATTTTTGGTTTGGTTTGGTTTGGTTTTTTCCTTTTCTGTGTTATCTTGGATGTCCTGGAACTCACTCAACAGTCAACACTGGCCTCCAACCCACAGAGATTTGCCTGTCCCTTCCTCCCAAGTGCTGGGATTAAAGACCTACACTACCACCACCCAGCATAACGTTTAATGATAAAGACTTCAAGTTTTCTAACAATAATTTCCCACATAGGTTTAAAGTCCTGTTATATACCTACTCATATATTTCCTGTTTACTCATTCATTTATGTTATGTTTCATTATCTTATCATGGAAGACATGACTTAGTAAGAAAAGGCCCGAATATAAAGAAAATTTATATAACCATAAATAAGGCAACCTTTCTACTTTAGAATGTCATTAAAGATGAAGGCATGGAAGAGAATAAGACTGAGATGGACGTGCCCCACTTTCATGTTTGATGCCAGCATTCTCCATTTCCCTGTATGTTTTCTCCATTGCTCCTGTTGTATGGTGAGTCTTGCCCAGGCAAAGAAAGACAGACAGTGAAAATTGGGAGGAAAGGGAATGAGAACAGAAGTTCGAAAGATTAAACTGCAGGGGGGAGGTTATCTTGATAGGAGGGTGGAATTTGAAGACAAATATATTGGAGCAGAAGCAGCTGTTGTGTGTTGGCCACTGAGTGGGGGTGGGGAGGAGGAAGTGAGGGCAGTCATGGAGTCTGTGCCCTTCACAGTGTTCTAGGAAGAAAATAAATGACTAAGTTGAGCTGCCTTGAAATTTGTGTTTGGCCTATGAACTGTTGTGTGTTCTTAACCATGATGTTGTCCGTGAGGGTTATCATTTTATAGGAGCCACCTCTGTATTTGACTGTCAATGACAGGTGTTAAATCACACTAGTCAGACATAAAGTGAGGCTCAATTCTATGTTGATAGGCACTGGGATATGATTTTGGACTTTATAAGGGACCAGTGCTTACCCTTCTAGTCACTTCTCTGGTGCATACACACACACACACACACACACACACACACACACACACACACACCCCTGGCTCTCCTATGACATGATCCCTTCTCTGAGGCTGTATCTTGTGATAGGAAAGAGTACTCTTGCGCCTTTCATATGACCCATAGAGCCTCAGAGGAGAGGCACTCTCATATGTAACATCCATATCAAACTCTAGCAAAAGAACATGGATCATTTTACCATACGTGAAGTAGGAGAACAACACCTGGCATTGTTTCAGATTTGGACGGGGTACTGCATTTGAATGGATGCTCCAAGAATACCCCAGCACTTAGATATAGCTGACATTGCCAAGCAAGTCTGTTAGTCGTGTTTCTTAACACTTTTATCACCATATGGGTATAATTTTAACTTAAATTTGGGTCTCTAATCATCCTTTTAAATGTCTCCCAGTGGATTACACTGCAAGGTAGCTTTGAAATGAAAGTTAGTATATGAGCAAAGAAAACCAGAAAGTGCTGAGGGGCAAGGGCTATACAACAAAGTTACAATAATTAAGGCAAGTACTGATGGTTGGAGAAAAGATGAGCTGACATTTAAATGTCCTCTGTAGACCCCACAAGAAGAGAAAATACACACTGGAAGATAAGCCTGTGTTTTGTTTGTTATTGAGACACACTCAAAAGAATTGCCATTGCATCCAGACATTACAATTAAAAGACATTAGAAACAGATTGTAGAGTTTACAAGCTAGAGAGGTTGTACACCCACTTCACACACTATGGACTATAATTCAGATGTCAAGTGTCTGTTAAAGACTACTTGTTGATTTCTATACAAAGGCTTTTATCCCCAATGATAAGAATCATTGTAGGGGGAAATGTCTGAACTTAACAAAACAGAGAATGCTGAGATTCCTTTTACACAATTGTTTCTGCATGTCTGTGCGCTCTGATTACATAAGCACTGCCAGTGGAATGATATGCATAACTGTAGATGGCCAAAAGTGACTTAGTGCTATAGGCTCTGACGCTGTACAGGAAGATACACTTTCAGTAGGGAAGCACATGGACAAGCTATTGTAAGGAAACAAACTAGAAATTGAGTTTTGTTATCATGAGATTGAACTATTGGCAATTCCTCATGGCATTGTGGCCTTTCCAATTGGCCTCTTCAATGTCTCCTGCTAGAGGGGACAGTAGTCTCCCCAGTGCACCAGTGTTGGGTTTAACCACAACCTTGCAATATTAGTTAATCAGAAAAGTTCGAAGGTAAGTGCAGAGTAGCAAACCCAAGATTCTGCCATAGTAGAAGCTCCCTCTGTCTTCTTCAACTTCTGCCTACTCCGTGAGGCTAGGAGGCCGAGGAGATGCTGCTATTCTGGGTAGAGAACTGGAAATATCTGAAGTAGTCCTAAACCTAACTTTACTAGACTCGAGCAGAGAGCTACAACCTGCATTTGAGTCCAATTGGTTCTAGCAAATCAAGCCACAGTCTCTCAAGAGAGAGAAACAACGGCATGTTTTCTATAGATACTAAATTTTGTGGTATTTTGAATAGAAGGTTGCCCTTTTTAAATAACTGATTAATAGAGTAGGATTTGTGCTTCTCCAATCAAATGTTCTGAAGCCGACGATGTATCTAACAACTAATAACATTGTAGAATGGAAGAATCTTAGTAAGTGCAAAATTAATCAATTTATTGGAATTCTGGGAAGAGGTATTGAAAGCATGCACATCTCTATACCTAGAGTTATAACCTCACCCTAGAATCAGGAAGTGTGTCTCTGGGGAAGTGATATCAAAGCTGGCATCCAGCCCCTGACTAAAAGAGTTGGGAGCTATAGTATACCGGCGTCCAAGGAAAGAAGCAGGGTCTGAACTTCCAAGCAGATTACTGAGGCAGACTTGTATGTGGAGAGAGAAGATGGCAGCAAGTGAGTGCCAGCGAGAAGTTCACAGTGAGAAGTGTGGTGGACTGAACTGTGTCTGCCAAGATTCATGTGCTGAACCACCAGCACTTAGAACCTTGAACTGTGACATGGAACCCTGTCTGTAAAATAGGCTGGATGCTGGTTATGTTCTCAGAAATCTAAAGGAATTGTTATCATACTTAGATAGACTACATGACCGATCTTTGAATTTCTGGGTGGGAGGGAAAACTAGGTAACTGAGGGAGAACTTCCTGCATAGAAGTTCCAATGATAACCATAGACTAGCTCATACAGGCACAGTGGAAGACACCCAACAATCAACCTCTGGCCTCCATTTGCATACCCGCATAGGTCCAAACACAACATCGAACAATAGGTCTGGGGAGATAGTTTAGTGAGTAAAATACTTGCTACACAAGCCTGAATCCTAGCATCCATGTAAAAAGCTGAGTATGATAGGGAGTGGGAGTACCTGTCTCTAATACCAGTTCTTGGAGCTAGGAAAAGGGGAACTGAAAGGGCTTACTGGCTGGCTACATTAGACAGTGAGCTCTAGGTTTTGCAAGAGACTGTCTCAAAACATAAGGTGGAACAATGTAGGAAGACACCTAATATCTAGCCCCTCACCTCCACACATGCATGCATAGGCTCCTAGACTCAACCCCACACTGCCTCACACAGAGAACAAGAAAGGAGGAAATCAGAAAGGTGGTAAAAGCACAAAACAATAAGAGAGAAGATAAGCAAGCACTAACCCTTGTTCACCACAGGCAGTTGGCTAGAGCTTGTTCTCTTATTTAGACTAAGGATTTAGACTACAGAGATCAAAACTGAGTGAGTGCCGAGCCTTTTGAAATGTAAACCTCCAGATCTTAAAACATGATTGATATCACAAATGTGAAGATTTGGGGAGAACAAACCAAAAAACAGTTTCATCTCCTTATGTTGCATAAGGACCCATCAGCTACTAGGGCAACAAGAGTGGTCAGAGGAAAGGCATGGGTTTCTGCGTGTTCCTGGTGTCTCTGTTGAAGTGCCTGACCTTCGTACAGCCATCTCGATGACAGGCTCTAGGAGCTGAGAGCTCTATGGTCTTGTAACTGGGAGGAGGCCAGGAGGCTAACAGCTTGAGATTCCCTGTGTACATATCACAGAGGTAGCTGTGTGGAGTGTTTGCGTAGCAGGTCTACAAGAGTCTCTGTGTTCACATGGTTTCTACAGGCCCAAACAGCAGGACGATATTTAGTCTAAGAGGCCTCACACTGAGCACACCAAGGCTAAGTAAGGGTGAAGGTGTAGACTAAAGAAAGAATAGAAGACCAGATTGGATAGTGACAGTTCAGATACTGCATAAACTGATGCTTGGGTAGGAAATGAATAGCATCCCAGCCCCTTGTTTCTTTGTAACCTGTCCTGAGCATAGTTGTTGCAAGTTTCTTAATGGCTGTTTTGTAAATATGGATAGATGGATGGATGGATGGATGGATGGATGGATGGATAGATGGATGGATGGATGGATGGGTGGGTGGGTGGATGGATGGATAGACATGTGAATTAGTGAAAAATAGAATGGGAGCCTAACTTTAAAACCCCCGACAAGGGTTTTTCCTATGGAAACCACCTAAAGACACACAAAGATCCCCAAGGGCATCATGTCCACTGCTCTTCAGATCTGCAGTTACTTACTGAGGCCAAGGAACTGGATCACATACCCTTCTCATCTGCAAGTGAAGTAGGCCCATGGTTACCAGATGAGCAACAGCTTTGCAAAACAGTACATTAGGGAAAAAGAATGTCACCGGTTGCTGCCGAAAAAGAGAATTGTTTAAAAAGTGAAATGACTTCCAAGCAAGTGTGCTTGTTTACTTAAAAAAAATAAAGAGCACTTGAATTCTTTTATGTCCTGTGTGGAATCTCCTTTTTACCCCGTCCTTTATGGGTTTTATACTTAGGGAGATGTAAGTGGGAACAAATTTGTGATTCCAAAGAAGTCTACAAATACATACTCACACAGCATAACCAATCCACAGTCTTAAGCAGATTTTTTTTGCTCTGTTTTAGTCTCCAATTCTTAGAGGAAAATGTTGGTGCAGTGATGTGTCACAGCTGCTATTAGAGAAGTCCAAGGCAGAAAGTGCGACAGGGCGATCAACCTTGGCAGTTCCCACATGCAGCACGATTAAGTCGTAATACTGTTTGATGCAATCGTATGTTTGATCAGTTTCAAGAGATGAGTATCACCTCACTTCAAACAATATGGTACAGTCTCATTGTATAGAATTATGGCTGCTGTCAATCAGCATATGGCATAACCCTTAAAGTGCCAGCTTTGGGGAATGTCATAAAAATGATTGCAACACTTGCATTAATTAGTAAGTTTTTTTCACTAAAATGAAGCAAAACCTGTTAAGACAATTTATGCGCTGTATCTCTTGCTTGTTTTTGTTATTGCAGAAATGTGTATGTCTCACATATGTGTACACATGCACCTGATTAGCCTAATGGTGGTTAGAACAGCTATTCTGATAAATAGAGCATGCCTGTGAGGCCCTTAGGTGCACAATGGAGTCTGTACAGTCTCCATGAACTTCCCACCGAGAACCCACTACTGCCTTTTGTGCATTAGTCTTTTGATTAAGATGTAAACCTTTAAGGTTTATAGTTCTTAAACTTCTAATACTAACTTGGTTCCATTGAGATAGTGAAGTAGCTTTTTATTCATGTTGTCAATGCTATATCCAAAGATACAGCTGTGTTATTTTTATAATCATCATATCACACCAACAGCTTGTTGAATTTAGGACTTATGAGAGAATTCATAATCTAACTACACTTTCAAGAGGCACTAAGACCTGGGTTTTCTTATCTCTGTGATTCCCGGAAGGAAGTGTCCAGGAAGAGGACAATGGGGTCTGCTTGCTAGTTACTGTTTACATAGCCACCACAGTAATAGAGAATAGCAGTGATTAAGATGTTAAAAGAGGTGCTAGAGAGATGGGTCAGTGGTTAAGAGCACTGACTGACTCTTGAGAAGGTCTTGAATTCCCAGCAACCACATGGTGGCTCACAACCATCTGTATTGGGATCAGATGCCTTCTTTTGGTGTATCTGAAGACAGTGACAGGGTACTCATACATAAAATAAATAAAATATTTTTTAAAAAGTTACAAGAGTTAGTAATCAAATATCTTTTATTCTGAGAGTCATTATAATTATTTGATTTTTCCCACAAGTACTTAGGCTAGTATTAAGCCCCACCCACAACTTGGATTCAAATCTACTTTTGCTGTAGAGGAACAATTACTGGGCAGGGAAGGAGTGTCCGTTTGGTGCCAGACATGTTCCATGGGAGTGGGGGGAAGTGTCCAGGTGTGACTTATTAAGAATTTATTTACTTAAGGGTTCTTAAGTAATTGAGACCTTGAAACAGTAATAAAAATGTGAGACAATTTTCCCAATTAGACTAACAACATTTAAATGAATTTTAATTAATTTCAAATAAATGATATCTAGTCTAGGTTAGAGGGAAAATGACTTATGTGCAGTTGGTGGAGTGTAAATTGGCAGAGCCTGTTGGTAGGGCAATTTAACAAAATTCTTCAACATTTTAAGTCCACTTCACATCTAGGAATTTATGCCAAAAAACACTTCTGAACTTATGTTTACTAAAACAGTTTATGAGAACAAAAATTAATGCAACCTAATACTTGTCAGTAAAATGAAATATATTGTGAAATAAACAAAATGAAGGTGATTATAGCCTGCTAAAAGAAAATATTTGTACTGGTACTTGCAATATATCAGTAATTTTTAAATTTCATCATCTACACATACAACACACACACACCAAATTTGTTGTTGAAAATGTCAACCCTCTATGTATACAAGTAAAGCTATTAAGAACATTATCAACACCAAATCATTAAAGGTTGCTTTCTCTAGTTGAGAAATTATTCTAAGATATTTGAATTTTTTTTTCAGCGGGTATGGTTAATCTAAAAGGCAAGGTGTTACATACCAAAGACAAAAATGAGTTTATTTGAGACAAAGTAAGAGTTGCTACTTAGGAAAACACTACTTTAGTTACCCAGAATAAGTGTTCTAAAGCCAATATCCTTGAGATTTGATGTTTATACAGGACAAAAGAACAAAGAATGAGATTCCACCCGACTGTACTGGTCAGTGAGAAGACAGAGCTTAAGGACAGTGGAGATGGCGCCACAGTTCCCTAACTGCAGAGGCTCAGGTTCAGTTCCCAGCACTACTTGGTGGCTCACAATCATGCATAACTCCAGTTCCCAGACATCCGATTCCTTCTTCCAGATTCTGTGGAAACTTGAGTGCATATGGTGCACATAACAGACAATCAGGCAGGCACATGTACACATAAAATAAATCTTTCTTAGAAGAAGGAAAAAAGGAAACAAAAGATTGCATATGGGCAAAATGCCAGTTTCTCTACCAATATAAAAATTTCAGGATAATGATAGTCAATAACAACCACAAGGTGAACGCGTTTGAAGAAGATAAGAGGAATATGACTTGAACCATGGCATCATGCCTTGTATGAGCCCAAAGAAGCCTGGTTTACTGATGCCCCAGACCAAATCAGAAGCTATGGGTCCAAGCTTGCTCTAAAAGGCTGCAGAATGTGCTTCACTGTCCTTATTGATCTATTGATATAAAACACACTCACATACGTGTGTAACTGCTATGAAAGGCTAAAGTAATACAAATTGAGACATTAGACACACAAAAAGTTTATTTCCCTACACCGAACCATGAATTGACAATTTCAGTTATGAAAGTATATGACATTTGAAAGAACAGATTGGTATTAATTATAAAAAATACTTAATTGTGGTTTTTGGTAGCTTATTAATGATGGGGCAATTAGCAGTTTGACACCATGAAAAGCAGTTAACCCCATCAAGATTAATATTAGCCAATTTTCAAAACATTTTTTTAGAAGTGTGTTTGGATAACATTGATCTTTCCTTGAAAAATGAACTTGTGTTTTGTCTCAAAATCATATCTGAACAGAAAAAAAAAATCAGTCTGGCATATGTAACAAAAAATAAAAGTCATCTAGGTGGGTGGGGTGGCATAATGTATGTAGCCCCGCTCACGGTAATGTAACTGGATTTCTCTTTAAATTAAGTGAATTTGTGTGTCCACTTTCTCTTAATGGAATCAGTTTCGATATACTCTTTGTTCGCGCTGTTATCCGCTTCAGTCTGAGGGTGCTTTGTATTAACTTTTTTAAAGTTACATTACAAAGAGGTTTTAAGATTTCCCAACAGGCTTTTATTTAAGCAGAGCTTTTGATCTCAAACCTGCTGAGGCCTAGTGAAATCCTCACCAATTCCCCAGTAACTCTTCACTATTGGAATTTGAAAAGACCCACCTGAAGGATTTAACTCCCTCTAAGGTTCCAGCTGCCCTTCAGCTCGATCCTCTATTCAAGCCAACTGTGAGGGCTCTGGCAACCCCTTTGTGATCTCTAAGCAGCCAAAGGTGTCCTTTGCCGTTTTATTCCCAGGGAAATAAAAACCAGGAGGACACAGACCTATATACCTCATGTCCTAGCATCTTCAGTTGAAGAGGACCGCAGGGAGTCTGCTTAACAACCTTTGCTACCAAAATACCTTTTGGACGTGGGAACTCCATAAAAGAACTTTCATTGCATCCATTACCCTACTGCGGTGCATAACAAATTAGATTTAAAAGGCTACCTCTTTCCCTTCCAGCCGTTTCCATCATTTCCTTAAAATTTCAATTTAGTGTCTAGCAACAGAATCTTCTAGCATGTACTTTAAAATCCTATAATGTCAATCATTCTAACGGAACATTGGTTCCAAAGACCTAGATTTATGTTATTATAGACAAATCACACTTCAAAAGATCAAGCAGAGGAAGAAATAGAAAATGAATGCTTAACGGATATAGATGTAAAACGATAGGCAGCAAATATCAGTTGGGGATAACTTCAAAATCAAAGTTTGAGTTAATTTTGTTTATTCCACAATCCCCATTTTTAGAGTTGGAAGTTGTATTTGAAATTTATCCACTCTATACATTAACCTGTTTAAGAAAGTGAAAATTAATTCCAAGAGAACTCTTGATTGTGTCATTTAAACATTTTGTTTATTTAGTAACTTCACTGTGCAGAGACTTTAGGACATCGAAACAGCAGGAAAGAGAGCCCTCAAAGTCTTGCAAAGAACATGGCAATTGCTGCCTTCAAGGGAAGAACTGATATAAAATATTTATCTTTATTTCCTATTAATATTATTTAAAACTTTTTTATTATTGGAGAAATGTTGATATATATGTACACACTGACCGTGTGAATGTGAGATATATATGTGACACAACCAAGCATCAAATTAGCCTTAACTTCATATCAGCTAACAGGGAAGAGATCTCTCTGGAGGGGGCTGTGTGTGTTGTTCTGTCCTCATGGCTTCTCCAGGGTACACTGTACACACAGCATGTATCACTGACCTAAGAGGCTCTTGGCACAGAATGGCTTTGTCCCCTGGGCTCCTGTGTAACTGTAGAAAATGAGTCTTGACCAGTTGGAATGTTTTCAGTTTGGGCAAATGGAAAACCACTACCATGCCTCTAGAGCATAGTTCATTACCCTGCTTTATCTATTTCTCCAAACATCTGATACATGTCAGGTGTTTGTTTTTGTTCTTCTTTTCTCTTTCTGACTAGCTGCCTGGTGGAATCCTGCCTTTTGTATTTGACAATAGTTGAGGAGATGAAGGTAAGATACTATGAATTTTTCTCAAAAGAAAGAGTTCTTGAAGACCTTGTAAGCCACAAGAATGGCAGGAGAATTAAAAAATATTTCCTGGTGTCTGTGGGTATTACAGATATCTTTCAGATATCTTATAGATGTCCTTCAGATATCAGTAATACAATTGTACTACAGTATTCAGATATCTGCAATTCAATTGTATAATATCCTTCATACAATTGTATTGCAAAAAAGATTCACTTTTTATGTGTAGACAGAATACTTTTTATGGATAGACAAAATTCATAATGTCAATAGCTAAAACTGTATTTGTCACTTTTAAAAGTACATTTAAGGGGCTGGTGAGATGGTTCAGCGGGTAAGAGCACTGACTGCTCTTCCGAAGGTCATGAGTTCAAATCCCAGCAACCACATGATGGCTCACTACCACCCGTAATGAGATCTGATGCCCTATTCTGGTGCATCTGAAGACAGCTACAGTGTACTTAATTATAATTATAATAATAAATAAATCTTTAAAAAAAAAAGTACATTTAACATTCGACAAAAAAAAAAAAAAAAAAAAAAAAAAAAAAGAAAAAAGAAAAAAGAAAAAAATACTCCAAAGGGCTAGAGAGATGGCTCAGGGCTTGAAAGCTCTGACTGTCCTTCTAGAAGACCAGGATTCAATTCCCAGCACCCACGTGGCAGCTCACAACTATCTATAACTCCAGTTCCAGGGAATGGGATGCCGCCATCTTCTGACCTTGTTAGGCACCTGCATGCATGTGATATACATACATTGGTGCAGGCAAAGCACTCATACATAGTAAGTTAAGTAAATAAATAAATAATAAAAATTATTAGATTAAAATTAGAGTCTAAATAAAGGCTCTAGAAATAGTAAAATATTACTAGTCTGGTTAGGCTAAACTGGTGAGCTCTGAGGGTCTTCCTGACTGTCCCCGACATATGTAATCCTGACTTTTTATGTGTATGCTTAGAGTTTTAATTCCATGCTTCATGTTTGCAGAGCAAATGCTCATATCCACTGAGCTGTCTCCTCAGAGCCTCGGTGAATTATTTTATCAACACACAACATTATGCTCACAATCTCAAGTGCTGACAGTCAGTCACACTGAACGTTCATTGTGTAGAAAGTTATTTTTTGCACTAAATGGTGTGTGTATGGCTCGTTCATGATAATGAAAGCCAAAATCCTGAAGGTATTTTTCTTAAAGAACAGATCGTGAAAGTGACTGGTATTTTAACTATTAAAAAAAAGCAGTCTTGGGCTGGCGAGATGGCTCAGCGGGTAAGAGCACTGACTGCTCTTCCAAAAGTCCTGAGTTCGGATCCCAGCAACCACATGGTGGCTCACAACCACCTGTAATGAGACCAGACGCCCTCTTCTGGTGCGTCTGAAGAAAGCTACAGTGAATGACGCCTGAGTGAGCGGGCCGGCAATGGTCCTGAGGTCAACAGCAGCCACACACGATAGCTCAGGGCCATCTGTACAGCTACAGTGTACTCATACACATAAAATAAATATTTTAAAAAAAAATGGCTTAAAAAAATCAGTCTTACACACACACACACACACACACACACACACATATATATTTATATTTATATTTATATTTTCTATCTTAGGACATAAAGATTTATTCTTTCCAAATTTCAGGAGGGGATTCTTATAACCTTTTTAGTACACACAAATCTGTACTGTATTGTCATTTATAAACACTGTATTCAAGACTACCAGAATTCTAAATGACACATCATAATCTATAGTCTCAAAATTAAGTTTGGACTGACTCTACCCCTACTGCTTGCATTTCAGCACTGAAACTTTAGAAAATCAAAAATCCTACTCCAAAGGTTTGGTTATGGCTATTGGGTTGTTTTAAAGGGTTATAGAGGACATTCTCTGTAATCAAGGATAAATTAAAAAAAAAAAAAAAAAAGGCGCCTAAGGGAATATGGCAGCCAAACAGAAAACTTGACCCAACACCAAGCTCACTGTGAGACTCAACAGCTGCCACAGCAACCAATGAGACTAGACTGGAAGAGAGGCAGCCAGGAAGTCAGGTGCTGAGGCTGGAAAGGATCCCTTCCACAGCCACTGGCAGAGGGCCCTTCAGCTGCTCTACAACTGTGCTACAGGCCCAGAGGTGTTGGATCGGATTTTGGACCCCAGCAGGGGAGTGAAGCACAACCAATATTGTCAGCAGCAAGACTGTCAAGTTAGCACAGATAATATATTCATGGAAGAGATATTGCTCTGTTGTGAGGATTCTAGAAGGAAAGCAGGCCAAGGGAATGCGCTGAGCAGCTCGGCAAGCATAAACCACCCCTCGTAGGAACTAAAAAGGAAGACCCCATTGGCCTCTGACCTTTCCATTCTTGTAGGAAGCAGGTCTTGTTAAGTGGGGTCTCGCAAGTATGAGCAGAGGCTCAAGTACCTGCGTAAGGGCAAAGTATAGTCAGGAAGGATGGCATATGCAGATTTCAAAAGAAAAGGGGGTTTGAATTTGGCATGAGTAACAGAGAGCTGTCATGTTCCTTTCCTTCAGTAGAGAAAGCAAGTGACCCAAAATAGGAAATAAATGACCCTTGCTGTGATTAGCAACTCATTGTGTTGGCTTCATGTCAAGAATGCTGTCAACAAACTAATAATAAATACTCACTGACCACCTCTCCAGACCAAAGCGAATAAGCAGAGAACACATCTGTGTGGCAGGTCTCGGATGACTGGCACGTTTGCAGCTCAGGGGCCTGGGGCTTTTGGAGGGTGTTGCCTGACTACTGCAGCACTTCTCCAGCGCTGAGCGGAGGGGTGGGAATTCTGAATTTTGAGCTCTCCGCACAGATATCCCGGCTAGCTGTTGGTCTGCTGTGTGGCCTCCAGACTGATACCACTATAACCATCACTGTGGTGTGGAGGCTTGGTAGGACCAGGGAAATATCCCCAGTTGACAAACATACTAGTTCTCTATAGCCAATAGCACCTGGTTCAGGACCCTGAACAGAGTGTGGTTTCAGGAAATGCTTGTTAAGTTAATAACAGCTACTAGGAATTGAGATAATTCAGAAGTTTGAAGCATAGTAAATTCTACCATTTATTCATTTATTGAAGACTCTATTTCTCTTTTTTAATTTTTCTAACTTTATTGAGGTATGAGTAAGAAATAGTAATTGTATGTATTTGCTGTATAGAATGCAATGTGTAGACATTTGTATATTGTAAATGGGTTATCATAATTAAGCTAATTAACATACCATTACTTTGTATTGTTCCCTGCTTCGTTTCATGTGCTCTCAGCACATGCTATGTATTATTACTAACTATACCTATGACACTGCCCACTAGGTTTCTAGTAATTTAATTTATGTGTATTTTTGTTTGCTTACTTGCTTTTGTTTTTTGAGACAGAGCTGCCTAAAACCAAGACTCCACTGGAGCTAGCTGGGAAGCACAGGATGACCTTGAACTTCTGATCCATGTGTTTCCTGTTCCCAAATGCTATGCTGAGGATTGGACTCAGGGCATTACACATGCTAGGCCAACATTCTGCCGATTGAGCTGCATCCCCAAGGTACAAAAGATTTATACCCCTTCATTCACCTTTTCCCTCTGCCTTCAGACTTTATCTTCTGGTGGGGGATATAGAAAGTATTAAAAAAAAACATGGCATGTTATGGAAATAGATTATATACATGTAACTAAAACTTCATGCTACACACATGCTCAGAGAGAGGTATTTGGTGTGGCCACAGGTTAACTGACCAACAACATGTTTTTGGTGAGGTTGATCAGTGTGACTTGTAACAACAGTCAAGTACTCACTCCAATACTTTCCTCTACACACAGTGTGAATTAACTTCAGATGTAAACTGTTTGATGTGCTTTTCATTACAAACTTAAGTAGATATTTTACATCCTACTGATATGAAAACCAAGGCTAACACTGTCAAAAACCATTGTATGAGTTTAGTAGAGACAGCAATGAGGTTTGGCATCAAGGGGCACTGTCTCAGGGTTCCAGGAAAGGATATACACCAATGAGAAAGAGCCTTCCAGCCATAAAGCTGCAACCTTGTTGGGAAAACCATAGCCCAGGTCTCATCATCATAAGAGAGTCTCTTTAGCCAAACACTAAGTGAAGCAAGGGGAATCTGGAAGAAGAGGAGGAGATGGAAGGAATCTAGGAGCCAGTCGGGTCAAGGACACCACAAGAACACAACCTACAGAATCAACTAAGCAGGTCTAATAGGGGCTCACAGAGACTGAAGCAACAATCATAGGGCCTGCCTGGGTCTGAGTTAGGTCCTTTGCATTTACTTTATGGTTGCACAGCCTGGTCTTCTGGGACCCCTCACAGCAGGAGTGGAGAGTATCTTTGACTCCTTGGTCTATGCTTGGGACCCTTTTCTTTCTACTGGGTCACCTCTGGCCTTTCTATAAGTGTTTGTGCCTCATCTTACTGTAATTTGTTTCTCCCTGGGAAGCCTGCTTGCTTTCTTCCTTCCTTCCTTCCTTCCTTCCTTTCTTTCTTTCTTTCTTTCTTTCTTTCTTTCTTTCTTTCTTTCTTTCTTTCTTTCTTGTTTTCTTTCTTTCTTTCTTTCTTTCTTTCTTTCTTTCTTTCTTTCTTCCTTCCTTTCTTCCTCCCTTCCTTCCTTTCTTTTTTCTTTCTTTCTTCCTTTCTTTCTTTCTCTCTCTTTCTCTCTTTCTCTCTTCCTTTCTTCCTTCCTTTCTTTCTCTTTTAAAGGGAAATGAGGAGGAGTGGATCTAGAGGAGAGGTGGGGAGGGGGGACTGGGAGAATTGGAGTTAGTGGAAATTGCCAACAGGTTGTAATATATGTAAAGAACAAAAAAAAAAAAAAAAAAAAAAAAAAAAAAAAAAAAGACTCACTGCAGAGACCCAGTTATCTGTCTCTCCAACAGTTAGTGCTTTTCTTCTGGGTGGATGTCTCCTCATTCTTGGTACCTCCTTGCTTCCTAAAGATTTTCCCAACATCTCATGCCTGCTTTACGTGGAGACAGGAAGGAGCCACACTTCCAGTTTTAAGTGCCCTCAGGGAAGGGAAGGACTGATTTGAAATCAAATTGGAGGATGAATGGATAATTTTGCCCATCAACTCTCCCAGCCTAGGATACCTACATATTTTTGTTAAATCAGATGTAGATGTTATTTGAAGGGCTTGAGAATAGCTTTATTTTGTTGTTTTGTTTTTTAGACAGTCTTATTGTGTAGCTCTAGCCAGGCTGAGAATTTTCATTATAGACCAGGATAGCCTCAAACAAAGTGAGATCCACTTACCTCTTCTTCTTAAGGGTTGGGACTAAAGTCCTGCATACCACCACACCCAGCTGTTTGTTTTTGATAGGATAGATAAACCTCTGAATAAAACACATTGCTTTTGATAATGTGGCTAGGTCTCATCTAATCAGTGGGAGGGATTAAAAGACCAAATCCATGAATAGAGTAAGAATTTAGTGCTGAGACCATATTTGGGTTTGATAGGTGATATTAAATTTTCTCTGCTTCTCCAACCAGTGGTCTGCCTGTCCGATTTTAGATTACTTTTGAGCATTGACAATCTCCCCCCTCTCTCTCTCTCCCTCCCCCTCTCCATCCCCTCTTTCATCCTTCTATCTCCATAGAGAACCCTCTACTAATGGACAAGGGCACTGGGTACAGGCACATAGCAACGGCTGATAAACAGACTGTATTTGATTATATTCCTTGTACTAATGAAAAGCAGTAAAAATGGAAAGTAAGCAGTTGATTTAAGAAATGACTGACAAGACTAAGAATACCTTAAATAAATAAACATGAGATTGTTCTCGGTTGGCACGTGGAGGATCAGACAGTCACAGACAACATTCCATTTTATCATTCTATTTAGAGCAAGCACTTCCAATGAGTGAAAACTGGCAGGATGGCTTAGTTAAAGCTCAGTGAGCAGCGGGGGTAGGAAGGTAGTTTATTTAGCACCTAGTAGATGACAGGGCTCGAGTGTGCTTGTTTCCACTTAAAATATCTTGTCTTGTTGAACCCTGAGTTTTAGAACCATGTCTGTGGACGATGGTTTCTCAGAAGCAAGGAGAGGGGCTTTCTTCTTGATCATGAACAGCCCTATCACTGTTTACTTGCTTGAATGGACTGAGCTTGCCCTCCCTCTGGACTTGCATGTCTATGTCACTCTTGGTATAGACAACTGCCTTTGTCCCTTGCTTCCTTGCCTTTTAAATTCTGTCCCGAATAATGTCTTGAGGAACTCATTTAGCTCTCAGCCAGGCCAATCCACACCAGCTTGCTCTGAATCTCTAGGTTCCTGGCACCCGTTTGCTTTAGAGTACATGTGATTATGGGGTTAGGCACAGATATCCCTTTAATACAGTCTTCCAGACTAGACTTTAAGGAACACTAGAACAAGAAATGCGTACGGTTTGTGCCATCCACAACATGAAAGTGACTGAAACATATGTAACACATCTATTTGAATACATTTGAAACCAAGTTTTTCTGGGGCTAAAATTTCCTAGATGCATCTAATCAATCACCTTGGGTTCTTCCCAAGAGAAGTTCCATATTTCTCAATTTTGGAAATATGTGGGAAAGCATCTTTCCCCATCACTTCCCTCAGACTCCACCTCAATTCAAATGCTACATATAAAGAAATTGATTTTAAAAACAATACTTATGTTATTTTGACATCTAAGAAACTTACCTTTTCTAGATATGAACACTTCGAATGAAATCAGCTTTTATCTTCTTATTTTAGCCTAGGCGGCTGAGTTTTGGAGTGTGTGTGTGTGTGTGTGTGTTTGTGTGTGTGTGTGTATATATATATATATATATATATATAATTGGTTTATTTATATATATGTTTTTCTTATGTGTGTGTTCCTGCCTGTCTGTATGTGTGCTGTGTGCATGTGGGGGCCTGAGGAGTCTGAAGAAGGTGTTCAGATCTCTGAAACTGTAGTCATAAGAAATTATAAGCTCCCCAATGTGGGTGCTGGGCATCAAACTGGGTTTATTTATTTAACTATTAAATACATACACATACATACACATATACATCCACACACACATATAAATATACATATATAAAAAAGTATATAGATCTACAGAATTGTTCTTAAAGAACTAGGAAACTAGTATTAGTTGAACCTGTATTTTTAAGGCATTCCAGCTAAATACATCAAAGCTCCAGTAAAAGTATATTTACTGATATTGAATGTCATGCATGTCTATTGTATCATATTGGAGACAGAATGCTCTGACTACCTTTAAACAGAATGCATCTCAATGGCTGTTTTCACTTCCTTAATGCTACTGAACTGTTGGCTCTCTAGCAGAAAGTACAAACTAAAAGTCAGAGTCAAAAAAAAAAAAATCATCTCCTTGCACCCTCTACTTGCCTGCTCATTTACTAGCATATCCCTCTGATCTTGATCCTGGAATGTTTAAGCTGCTTCGCCATGCCCAAGTATCTGCTTCCAACTTCTTAGCAGCCATGCACAGGGTTCAGGTATTAATAGCCTAGCTTCAAATTCGTACAGTCAGTGTCGTGGTACTCCAGGATAGACCTTTAAAAATGTATAGTACAGTACCTTCCATTTCATATGTTTAAGTGGTTTCAAACCTGACTTGATTTTCTAAATACACTTTAGTTTGTCTATAAGGTGATTGCTAATGCTAACTATGACTTCTGTAGACACAAATTTACACATTAATGCTTAACTCTTCATATGTAAATCTGGGCTTTACAGAAAAGATAGAAATGTGAGTTAATCAAAAAGTCTCTTCATCTTTAACAAATATTAGAGGTAAGTGGCAAACGACCGTGGGCCAACAGTTCAACATTGCTAGGACAGATATCAGCACGACTCTCTTCCCTTAACCATATTGCCTCTTAGATGGAAGGCAGTTACTACCCCTGTAGACGTAGAAAGCATCTATACTTGTCTTCCAACTATGTCTCAATGGATAAAATTATTTCAGGTGGTTATTCTCAGGGTCAAGAAAGTCAGGACACTGTTAAAATGGTAGTATTGCCAACATAAATTCTTTCGTATGGAGGTGAAGACAGGATGGGTGTCAGCGACTCCCTGGTGTTTCTCCATGGACTCTTTTGAAAGCAGAACTCTTCAGTCAATGGCCATCATAGTGGTCCAGGTATATAGATGTAGGTCTGCGTCTGTTATGTCTGCTGAGTGCTGGAACTAAAGGCATTCCCACCGTACCCAGCTAAAGTGCACAAGAAAATCTGTTTTTGTTGTTGTTGTTATTTTGGTTTTTTTCTTACAAAGGAAGGAAAAAGAATCTGAGTATTAAACTCCTTTGGATATACCTTGTGAAACTGTAGAATGTGTATTTGTGCTACCTAAGATCCTAGAAAATATCAAAGAAAGGATTTTTTTAAAAACAAAGATAAAAAGCATATAAGTGACTTGATTATGAGCCCTGACAGCCTGGGTGCCTATAGCTGAAACCTATAGCTGGAGAGTTGCTCACAGCACCAAAGTGACAAGCAAAGTGACAAACAGGCACTCCTTAAGGAAGACTGAGGATATTCAACAGGGGACCTATGATACTGTAATATGATAGAACAAACTATAAATATGTAGGATAATAAAAGAAGCAAAAGACAAAATGGCTATATAATGAAAGAATAAGACATTAATGACAAGGAAAGCTAAATCTGAAAAATAAAACTTGCAGAAAAAAGAAATCTGATGATTCAGATACAAGTCCTGACTTGACAGCTAATCAATAGCTAAGGAACTGTAACTGAAAGATGCACCTAAATAAGGTACTACCAGTTAACACAGAGCAAAGACCAAACAGAGGTTTTATGGATGCTCATAGACGTGAAAGAATGGCTCCAGAAAATACATTTATCTGTGAACAGATAATAGAGGCGTGAGATAAATGAAAATAATTCCATATTTAGAATATCAGAGTAAAAAGAAATAATTTAAAAGCAGCATGCATGTCTATCATATGGGGTAGGAAAAGAGCTCTAGAAATCACCTGCCAAGTGAGTCTGGAGACCTGGATTGGATCCTCAGCATCCAGGGAAAGAGCCAAGCACAAGAGCATGCATGCACTTGTGGTCCTAGGGTTAAGAAGGTGTGGTTGGGTAAATGCATGGAGCTTGCTAGCCTGCCAGCCTAGCAGGAACAGTGAGTTCCCTGAGAGAGAACCTGCCTCAAAAAGTAAAGTGGGAAGCAGCCAATGTGCAAAAAATAAGAATGTTCAGCTTTGGATGAGAGATCTGCACCACACCTCTCCCCTCAAGGCTCAGGGGTCATCTTTGAAGTGGGTGTGTGTGGAAAGATGATAGAAGACAGAAGAAGCAGACATCAAAGTCAAGCAGTATTTGTCAGACACTGCAGTGAGTCACACACATGCTATTACAACAGCCAAGATGGCAAGTGCATGACCCAGCCAACCAGAATCCCATCACAGATGAACTGCTCTAAAGTGCCCGCCCTGCCCCATCATTGAGGAGCCAGTAGCAAGTGACAGCTGTTGGAGAGTTAATATTCTTCAAGGATGCAGACCCCAAGAGGCTGCCTATGTACACGTGGGCAACACTGGTGGGGGGAGGAGAGAGGAAGAAGAGGGGGAGGGAGAGGGAGAAAGGAAGGGAAAGAAGGAGACTCAAAAATAGAGACAGAGACAGAATAGACAGACAGAGACACAGAGACAGAGAGAAAGAAAATGGGGAGAGAGAGAAGAGAGAGGAAGAGAGGGAGATGGGGAGAAAGGGAAAGAGTTAGAGATAGAGACAGAGACAAACATACATGGAGATACAGAGATACAGAGACAGAGATAAAGAAAGTGGGGCAGAGAGAAAGGGAGGGAGGGAGAGAGGAGGGGACACATAGAATTGGGCAGGGAAGTGATAGGAAGGGAAAAATAGGGAAAGATTCAGAGAAGAGGGGTGTGTTTTTACACTGAAGGCAACCCAAAGAAAAACTCAAATTATCTACACCACAGTAATAATTACTGGGCTACATAAAGTCCCAGGCCAGGTGGGGTTGTCTGATACCTAATCTCAAAATGAATGAATGAAGGAATGAATGAACAAATAAAAAACTAAATATTGATTATCTTTGCTCATCTGAAGAACTCTTCTAAAGTTACTTTGTCAGGTGTCAGTTCTATTTTTCGAGAGACTGTCATTACTTTTAAATATCTTTTTAAATTCTCAGCTATGTATTATATTTCTTTTTTGTTATTCAATGAAAATAATTTTCACGTCTTGAGAGAGGGAGTGGTTTTGTATGAGTTCAGGTTTCATGTTAGCAGAAATAAGAAGAGCATTGGTGTTGTTTTTATGCCTTTGCTCTACTGAGCTATCAAAAGACCACTGTCATTGCTGAGATTTTAAGAATGGAATTCTGTCACTGCTGAGATCCACAGCCAACTCACACTAAAATCTCTATACATGTGTTTTTTTGTTTTTTTGGTTTTTTTTTTGTTTGTTTGTTTTTTCTTTTGGAAGTGTAGATTAAACCCAGGTCTTCGAACATACTAAGCACATGTTATACTGCAGAGGTAAAGTCCCAGGCCTTCCATATTGTCATTGATTTCATATTAAGGATAAATAACTTATTAAAGTTATATGCTTACACTGCTTTGATTTTCTTTACTTAAATCATGCCAGAATTTTATCTAAAGAGCATTTGGGGTAGGGGAGCAGTCTTACCATGTAGTCCCTGACTAACCTGGAGCTCTGTAGGAAGACCAGGCTGGCTTTAAATGCCGACCATTTGCCTCCTATTATGATTAAAGGTGTTCCCTACCATGGGTTCTCAGAAAAGTGAATATGCTCTATAGGGTATTGGTTTTTTTTTTCTATTCCCAATATGACCCTCTAAAAGGAAAAAGATAAAGCCAGGCCTGGTCTTCATAAGACAGTCAGGGCTATGTAGAGAGACCCAGTCTCAAAAACAAACAAAAAGCAACAAAAGTTTATTCAAAAAGATAAAAAGATATTAAAAGAATCTGTGGGAAGAAACAAGAGATGGAGGGGGAAATCAAATAACAAATTGACAGAAGGAAGGAATTCTTAAAAGTTAATAAAACAAAACATGTAATAAGGGTGTGGAAAGAATTCTGGGATATGCAGCCCGTGCTCAAGGGGCTCGCTCCACTGTAACCTGCTGGACGGCTACGTCAGCTACACGTGACTCTTCCATTTAGTCAGTGAAATCAGAGAACTTACACAACTTATTGAAGACAGAAGGATTAGTAAAAGCTAGAAACGAAATCACACCCCAAATTATGTGTGCTTGGAAGGACTAGGCAGGCCACTCTGTCCTCTGGGTAGAACAGAGAAGACTGCCTTCTCTTTGGGCCCTTTCTTCTCCAGCTAATTACACAGCTGATTACTACAGAACAAAGGGAGACACAGAAGAGAAAGCTGACCGAGTGAGCAGGGCCTGGCAGGGGAAAGGAAGATGATTCATTGAAAAACTCTTTGTCCAGCCGAGCCTGCTGCTGTGTCTGTGGTGACATCCTGGGCCTTGAAGAGTGGGGACTCCAGATGTGAGGAACTGAGGCGTTTTTTAGAACCAGGCAAGCCACAAAACAGCCATAAAAGCTCTTCAGATTTCTTCATTTTCTTTCTCAAGACCTGGCCTGGTAGGGCCTGGCCTTAGGGAGGGAGCCTCCCTCCAGAGCAGAGGCCAGAGCCTCTTCCGCATCTGTGGCATGCTCGGGACTCCTTCCCTTTCTTATTAAGCTCCTCCCCACCCCCCATTTACCAGTTCCACTTTACTCACCTGAGAGCACAGGCACTAGACAGATGTGCAAAGAACTAAGGATTGTGACTTTGAACCAGCAAAGGTGACTGTCTTCTGTTTGCCAGCAGTGAGGTGAAAAATGGGTCAGATAGATATGGCAAGATAAACTCTAAAACATTTTTAAAAGTTTAAAAAATCAGAATCTTGTCCTTCTTAAGAAAATGCTCTGTACAGATTTTACCACATCAAAAAAAAAATCATTCCCATTTTGTGATATTTTTGAGAAAGAAATAAAGGTCATTTTAAATTTCCCAATTCTATTTTGCTGTTGTCTTGAATAATTCTGGATAGATCCATTGTTTAAACTTTTCTATTCTAATCAAAGATGGGTTTGAGGCTTTTAAATAAGACCAAGTGTTAAAGAATGACTATTTAGAGCCTGCTAAATATTTCAGTGAGGGAGTGGGAGTTTCAGCCTTTTGAGTTCTCTTCCTTCTTTCAAGTTCCTAGGTTAAAAATTAAGCCCCCGCAGTGAAGGGCACCTGCATTTGTTTGTCCCGCTCTGCAGCTATTCTGAGGTGCTTTACAGCTGTCTAAATTAGCATAATTAAATCCACATCAATTAAAAGCCTCAATCACCTCTCCCTGCTTCACATGTAGATGGTGACATTTGTCTAAGGTGGTAAGTAACAAAGAGACTTTTTAACAGTTGAAGACATCCCTGGATGAAAAGGTGGCTACTAGGATTGGTCCATTGTAAAGGGTTTACCTTAATGCTAGGCGAGTGGTCAATGAGAGTTATTTGGTCAAAGTAGTAGAAGTTTGCATTTCAATGCCCCTGGCCCTTAAAAAAAGTGCCTTTAACCACAGGCCTCTCAGGCGGGGCAGTGCTCTTTATCCTCCAGTAATGAAGGGAAACAAAGAAGCATTCTGACCTGGCCAGAGAAGCCTTTAATTTAAAGGAGGGAAGCCCTGTGACCTTAGGACAGAGAGAAGACCGCTCTGTGTGGTGCTAGCAAAGAAAATTCCTGGAGATGGAAACTGACGTGGGGTCCAGGGGTTAACTTCTGGAACAGAAAATTTTTGCATACAAATGAAAAATGATGGGATTTCTGTTCTCCTGCACTTTCAATGCCATCAGCATGAAGCAGCAGCCCATGTTTCCTTGACATCTGAAGAACATCCATTACCTTAGAAAAAGGGGCACCTTGTTGGTTATTCAGCTCAGTGCAGGTCAGCGATGTAATCTGCCCAATTGGGTCTGGAGCATGAGGTTTCTGGGCATCTTTGTAATCTTCCAAATACACTTGCATGTTGCTCATTTGTATAATCATGGAGTTCTCTATACAAACAGTGAACTTCTGTGAGCATACACTTTTTCATTGCCACGAGTTGCTTACATCATTTCTTCACACAACACCACGGATAGTGTGGCAAGTTGGTCTAGGTTAAAAACTCCAGAGACAGGACAAGAAATTCCCCAACGCACATGGCATTTCTTTATTCTTATTTTGTCTTGTGCAATAAACCCCATTAGTACATATCACAAATACCTTAATTTTTGTCGGTTATTTCTTGTTGTGACTATGGTTTGGCGAACAGAATTTGGAACCAGCAAGCCTAATAATTTGATGTCCAGATGTCCTGTCTAGACAGAAATGTATATTGATTCTGTTATCTTTTCACCAAATCTCACCTAGCCAATATTGCAGTGACATCATTGGAAAGGTTGGTACAATGTTAGCCCTGGTCTCCGTGTGTTGGAATTGTTTGAATGTGGAGTAACTGAAACTTGTTTGTATCACAGCGTGTTGTGAAGACAAACTTCAAAGGAAATAGTCTATCTCCCAACTCCAGCTCCTGAGTGTCTTCGAAGTATAATATTGGAAGCTTAACACTCCCTGCTGAGCAAGGGCAACGGGACACCACAGCTACTGTTAATCACTAGTGAAATCACTGTTTGCAAAAGGGCTCTTTATTAGATAAACAGGCAAAGCCCAAGAAAGGATGGGGAAAATACACACTTAGTCATAGACAAAATTTGGGGGAGAAAAGTCTTGAAAGTTAGACCGTATGTGTTGACAAAATTTAGGGATTTTAAAACATGTATCTACACGTTTATTTTATAAATTGTACATAAGACTGGCTCCTTTTCCAGTGTAAAATCAAATATTTAGATTTGCACAAACCTATGGAAGCCAGATTTTAGACAAAAAGGGATTTTTTTTTCTGTCAGACTGTCAGTCTGAATTCCATCACAATCTGTTCAGCTGTTTTTGTTACAGGCAGGCGTAAAAAAGTACTGGAGAAGTGCGTACTTGTATTTGGGCACATTTATTAAAATGAAAGAGCTCAATCCTGCTTTCTAATGACCTTCCATTCTTAAAGCCAATACTAGCCAATATTTCATGAAGAAGTACATGGTACTCGTGTGAACGCGTACAGAAAAGCAGAGGAAGAGGTCAGTGGTAAATGCCCATAGCTAAACAATTACAAAATAGATTTTTAAACATTTGTTAAGATGATACTGAAATCTTGCTGCAATCAGTTTTCCTGTAACCTGTATGATTTTACCTTGGTGAAAAACAGGAAAGCGATTTGCTGAAAGCAAAATTGAATGTTTTATTTAATGTCATGATTTCTTTACTCCATCCCCTCTGCTAATCTAAAATTAACTTGGGTTGGCATATTCAATATCATTTAACAACATACACAATTATATGCAAAAATTGCCTCTAAGAACTTTAAAGCTAGAACTCGAACCTATGGCAGATAGGCCATTGCAATAAAAACCAAGTATTATATTTTATTTAGTTGTTAGTTTACAAATATTTCAGCCAAGGCCTTTTGATACTTAGTGCTTTATGTAGAGAGCCACTTGTCACAGAAATGAGACTAGAATGTTACTCTTCCTAAGTGAGTCTCTCTTACAAAAGGGGGATAATAGTACAGTCACTGTCATTCTTGGCAATGTCCCAGTAAACACTCAGAGTCTATTTTCATAGGTTAAAATCTACCACAAAAGAATCTACCTTTAAAAGAGTGTATTGGCCTGCCTATGCAGGGTTAGGGTGACTTAATATAATTCCGGGTCTCCCAGCTCTAGATATGAGAAACCTATGCTTAAACCTTGATCTCTTCCTGAATTGCAAGGATTTCCTCTCTTCCTAAAAGAGCACACTCCTATTGGCTCAGAAACACTGACCATATCATGTAATACTAATTACCTCTATAAAGCACATCTCCAGCTATGGTAGCATCTTGGCTTGGAGCTTCAGTAAATGCTTCTGAGGAGACTCAATGTAGTCCACACTGAGACAAAACAGGTATAGAAACTACAGGATTCTTCACTTTCATGCTTATATCAACTCTGTGTAAGACCAGAGATTCTGATTTCAAGTTTGCATAGTTATGAGCAATAGCACCATTGTGTAGCTATAAAGAGTCCCAGGGGCTGCTAAGTATATCATTGTTACACACACAGAGGTATAAACTGAGTTCCTTGCAGTCAGTCTAACAAGTGTAGGGATTTGGAAGTGGTGGCATGTCTCATACAGTTGTCATCTTTGACTTATTCTGGGCTTCTAAAATTGTTATTGTACCTATCTGTCCACTGCAAATAAGGTCTAGTCCTCTGAAAACATGTTTTAAAATTTCTTATAACCCACTATACTACTCTTTCTCTTGGGTAAAATATAGCTTTTCATTTGGAGCTTTGTTTACTTCAAAGGTCAGGCTTTTGCTGGAATATATATGTAATATCTATATGCATTATATATTAGAAATTTGTATTGGAAATATTCATTGTATTTCCAATTCTAGTGAAGATAGCATCGACTAAGATTTAGTATGTTAAAAACCAAAACAATAACAAAAATCAAAACAAAACCAAAGACAAATACAAAGATTTAGTGTGTATATATATATATATATATATATATATATATATATATATTTCCTAGAATTACTGATCTACCAATAGATTTTTTACTTTTATTAGAACACTGATTGAATATTCTCAGCACTGGCAAGGAAAAAAGAGGAAATAAATAAATTAATAAATGGTAAACATTATGGTACATATGGTGTTTAAAAAGCAAGCACTATGTATTGTTTATAAGGGTGTAGATTGCTACAAAATTTCTAGAAATAAACATTGATACATAGAACATATTTACATTTTTACTAAGTACTTGTATATTTGGGCTTTGTTCTAAAAATGTCATTATACAATTGTTAATGAAGACATCAGTTGCAATCTCATTTTCTCTAGCAATAGTCACTATTCAAGATGAAATAAGGTGATGTGTTTACATAAGTAATCTCAACGCAATGCTGAAATAAGTTAAACACAACAGAAACCAATGTGGTCCTGTAAAGCTGTACATGTTATTACATGATGTAATAAGCATCAAAAGTTGTGGAACGTCGGGAATTATTCGATGTAGCTCACACAGGAGTGACATCAGTCTTAATGATATAAAGTATGTTAGAATTACTCATCTGCCATGTTTAGAGACACTGTGCATAGCATACAAACAAGGCAGCTCATTCAGGTGCATTGTACATTTTTGTACTGCCTGGTTCTTTTCAGGTTATCATTTTACTAGCAGGAACAGCATGACAATATTATTGTGAACAGTGAAGAAGCATCAGAGGCCTTTTCTCTTTTGTTATAATAAAACTAATACAATGATTTAAAATTTCTGTGTAATAGTCACAAATTCTTTAAACATCATACAATGTATAGTTAAGGTTGTATTTATAGAAACACTGCCTAAAGAAAATAGACACAATAATTGTGTGCTTTTGAAAATATGAAAAGGTACCCTAATTTCCATGGAAATAAACTGTTTTCTGGAGAATGCTAGATCAGCTGTACTAAATAACTGGAAAGGCACACTGGAAAGGGGAGACTGTGTCAAGATCAGTGTGTACAGAGGATGGCCAACCTACTGATCTTTACTTCCCTTGAATCCCCTACCCTGTCCTCTGGTAGCAGAAACAAAACAGTTGTTGGTCCTTTGTTTTCAATGATTGGCATGCCTTCCTCTGTTGTGTGGATGATGGATAGAGGACTAGAGCCATACCCATCCCTCTCTCTCCCAAGAGCTGGATGTAGAAACACAAATTAAACCTGAGTTGCTGGAGATTTGGTTTTGTTTTGTCTGACTTTTCAATGTCAATTCATGAAACGTATATGTTTATGCACTAAATACTGAGAAAACTTAGCATATGTCTTTTCTAATAATATTTCATAGAATCTGATCAATAGTAAACGTATGTCAGTATGTAAGCTAATGGTCAGTACAAAGGAGAAACCATGAAGGAGACCAGGAAGATCGGTTCATGGTGGCATAGCACTGAAGTTTCATTTTGTTTTGTTTTTAATTAATTAACTTTATTTATAATATGAGTGTTCCCTGCATATATGCTTGTGCTCCATCTGAATACAGCACACTTGGAGGCCAGAAGAGGACATCAGATCCATGGGGACTGGAATTACAGATGGTTAGAGGCACCATGTGAGTGCTGGGAAATGAACCCAGGTGGTCTTTCCAAACCCAGGACTGAGGTTTTTACATACACATCAAAAAAAAAGGCTTCTCTGAGATGATTATGAAAAATGATGGGCATTAAGAGTGGGAATGAGAGACTGGAGCGATGGCTCAGTGGTCAGATGGCCAGAGTACTGATGACTCTTTCAGAGGACCCAGGTTCAATTCCCAGTACCAATATGGCAGCTCACAACAGTAACTCCAATATCTAACACCCTCTATCACACAGGCAAACATATAGACAAAACACCAATGTACATAAAATAAAAATTAATAAATTATATTTAAAAAAGTGTTGAAAGTACCCTAACAGAGAGACCTGAGGAAAGATCTGCAAAGACAGTAATCTCACTTGGGACTGTGCTCTCTCAGTGCTCATGGGACAGGTGACTGGAGCCAAAAGAAGGAAGAAAAGAATGGAGACAGTTGAGGCAGAAACTCAGGCAGATCACACAGGGCTGGGAGGTCAATACAAAGGCGCTGGCTTTGCTTCGGGTGAGATGGGAGCCATAAATGGGATTAAGAGTGATCTTACTTGACCTATATTTTGGTACCAATCTTATATCCATCAGATGTGAAGATGGCCCAAGAAAGGCCAAAGGCAGGGGCTAGGGGACCAGTCAGAAGTTTCATGTGTTGTTCAGGTGGCTTGAACTGATCTTGATGGGATGGATACTGGTGGGGTTCTGGAAATAATCTTTTTTTCAGCTTCTTCTTTCATTTGGCCAATAGTTCCACATCCTTCTAATACATTTTTTTTTCTCAAAGTTAGGCAGACTGGATTTTTATTCTTATAACATGAGCGCCCTGCAAAATTGGGGATGTATATAAATAATTACAAAAATAATAACATTTAATAAACTCTGTGCCCTTGGACAAGTTACTTAACCTCTCTGTATTTCACTTACTCATGTCTAAGCCGAGCAAGTAATAACAAGATGAATCACTTGAAATTGATGTTTTAAGGGTCAACTTTCAACCCTGTCATATGGCTTACCTCTAGAACCGAGAAGATTGATTGCTTTGAGCATTAAATGAATGAATACATGTAAAACACATAGAACCAAGCCTAGCCCATTGTAAGAGACAAACTCACTGTTAGCAGTGGCTACTCTCACAGTTATTGGTGTTTCCATTCCTAACAGTATCACATGTCCTGACCCCCATCTGCGGTAGCACAGGGTGGGTAGCATGACCCACACTTTAAAAAGATCCTTTCTTGGTATGTTAAAGGATGACGGCTTACACTTCATGGCATTGTGTCTCAAAACAGCCCATGTGGTACATTACATGCCTGCCCAAGTCTATTTTGTTTTTGCATGTTTAATTTAACCAACAGAAAGCAAGAAAACTGTTTGTTTTTCTTCGGCCTACTGGGAGCAAAATTGGTCCATGTTATCAGTTGAGGATATCAATTTCTTTGATTCACTTATTTAATTGAGACAAAGTCTCACCATGAAGTCCTGGCTTGCCTCAAACTCACAGAGATCTGCCTGCCTCTGCTTCCTTAGTGCCATTACATGCAACGTATATGGATATTTTCATTGTCTACGTGTCTGAAGGCAAGTTCAGAAAGAGCCCTGAGTGTTCATAGCCCAGGTCAGTGGTTTTGTTCTTGCCTTGCAAAGCTTGTTGCTTGTGTCTGTTGCAAAGAGGCAGTCAGCGCACGGGGTGTGATGAATGATGCATTGCCAACTCCCTGCTTCCGAGTCTTCTCTGCTATCCACATCCTAAATTTATATTTCTCCACTCCTGCCTCCAAAATAGTTAGCAACTCATAAGGAGGTAAGTGAAGGAACGAATTGGTGAATATTCTCTATTTTATCCTTTAAAAAACAAGACAACACATAAGAAGTAGATCGCCTGGTTTCACACAACTGCTAAATGAGGAAGCCTGAAACCCAGGTGGCAGAAAACCACATCCAGAATGCCATCAAATCTGGGAAAAGCTTTAGACCAAAACGTAGCAGTAGGTGTGCTGAGCCTTGAATGTGCCTACCAGATGAACACCCACTGCAGATGGCATATCCAATTTAATCAACATCACCTGTGAGCCAAACTGAACAGTAAATGTTAAGACAGGATCACTAATAATGGGGACCTGGAATGTAGCCAGAATTAAAACAATGATCTGCTTAACAATCCCTCTGGGCTGGATGCATGTGGAGAACGGATAAATGCTGGATATCGAAACAGCTGTTCTATGGCAAACTGAAATGGGGCAATCAGACAGCAAAGGGAGAAGAAACACTTGAAAGTTGTCTTAAATAAAACCGTGCTTTAAATAGTATGTGACCTGGCTGTGGCCTTTTTAGAGTCAGCCACCACCCACAATGAACCCTGCCAAGCCTCTCTAAAGAATGAATAGCTGTTGGTGAATACACTTGTGTGATTACAAATACCCAGGACAACTAGCACCACCAGTGCCCATGTACACGGATGGCACTAGTCCACATGAAGACCTTGGATGCTTAGACTTTAAAAGCTCCATGTTGGAATGTCAACACTTCCTGCTTAGGTTCCAGAACTTTACTTTCTTCTCTGGACTCCCCCTAGATGTCGAATAGAATAGCTTGGTGTTATTTATACTGTCTGTCGATTGTTAGATTCTTCTTAGATTATAGTTCCATACATCTTACCAGGCTCACAGTTGCCTTAGAACAGAAAGCAAAATTGGTGCTGAGGATACTAAACAGCCAGTGGGGTGTAGATGAGGACCAGGCAGCCTGTTACTTGGACCAGAGTGTGCTCTCCTTGTGTGCTGGTGAGTACACACTTTGAAGGATAGAAGGACTGTGTACCAATGTTCTTGGAAAGCCTTGTCAATTGATTGATTCCCCAGGTGCATTTCTGTCTCTCATTTGGAAAAAGCTCACATCAGTATATAACTCATCATACTTACAACCATATTAAAATAAATAGGCCCCTTACAGAGCTAACAGGAGGAACTATCAACGAGTAGACAGCCAACCAGGTAAGATAAAAATGAAAATAAAATTTTAAATTAACAGTGATTTTAAAATATACATACTAGCCAGTGGTAGTGGTACAGGCCTTTAATCCCAACATTTGGGACAGGTAGATTTCTGTGAGTTCAAGGCCAGCCTCATCCGAATTGTAAATTGAATGACAGCCAGAACTGTATAATGGGACCCTGTCTCAAATAAACAAAAACAAAAAATGAAGGTACTTATTTTGTACCACCTTTCCTGATATTTGGGAATATATTTTAAAATATGCATATTTATCCTAATGATGAGTATGTAGATTGTAGAAATGCACATTTCATCATTGATTACTATCAATTACGGCCAAGTATTTTAAGAACAGGTCTGATTGCATGTACTTAGCAGCTGTACTGTCATTCTGAGGCTATTGAAGTGTGTGTATGAGGCTGAATCAACTCCTATAAATTCCTCAGTGCAGAAATTCCTGTCATAGCAGCTTGTTTCAGTGCTCACAGTGCTGAGGGGAGGTTATTGCTTCCCAAGAGAAGGCACATATTTTTAATAGGATGAGTTTTCTTATTTAAAAATTATCTTGGGTACTCAAATGATTTTAAGATATGTCTGTGTTTATTTAGCACTATTCTCAATGGCCAATTTATGGGATCAGCCTATATGTTCATCAATAGATGAACAGATAAAGAAAATATGGCATGTACATATACAATGGAATTTGTGTGTGTGTGTGTGATGTAATGTGTACATGGTGATGTTTGTGGAGGTCAGAGGTTAATGTTGCATGGCTTCTACTGATCTTCTTATAATAATTTTTTTAATATGGTCTATCACTAAATTTAGAACTCACTGATTGGCTAGAATAATTAATCCTCGAGCCTCAGACATCCTCCTACTTCCACCTTCCCATGCTTGGATTGTAGACATACAATGTCATGCTTGCATTTCCACATGGACGCTAGGATATGAGTTGCTCAATGAGAATTTTTAAGTCATATCCACAGGAAGCTTTTGTGTTGTTGTTTGTTTGATAGTTGAGACAGAGCCTATCATTGTAGTATTGACTGTCCTGAAACTCAACTC
Source organism: Mastomys coucha (assembly GCF_008632895.1). NCBI lineage: Eukaryota > Metazoa > Chordata > Mammalia > Rodentia > Muridae > Mastomys > Mastomys coucha. The sequence goes on along the minus strand of NW_022196897.1, from coordinate 32,017,325 downwards.
TGTAGATCGAGCTGGCCTTGAACAGAGATCCACCTGTCTCTGCCTCTCAAGTGCTGGAATTAAAGGTGTGCACTATCATCTATCTTCTACAGGGAGCTCTAGTCGGTCATAAAGAAGAATGAATATATCATTTGCAAATGGAGATCATAATATATTAGGTGGGAACAATGAGGGGTGGAAAGAGGGAGGAGCAACTAGGGTCAAACTTCATGCTGACTGATATGAAAGTGATTTCATGAAACCTCACACTATGTACAAAGACTGTATACCTTAAATGAACATATGGGGAAAAGAATAATTCTTAAAAGAATCATTTAAAATTATTACATAATTATGGTTTTTTCTTAATGTTCTTCTTATAACCACACACTACAGAGTTAAATAAATTGCAGCTTAAGACCCAAAAGGTTTTTAACTTGTCATCAAAATTTCATCATCTTTTTTTCTTTAATTCTTAGAGTTATCGAATCTAACTTTTATCCGATCTTAATAGTTCCAGAATTACATTTAAGAAAAGCATAGTTACCCAGTTGGAAACCTTCAGTGAAGCCAAGGGAAATTTTATCCCTCCTCTCTCTCCTTTCATTAAGTTGGTTCCTTTTTCACCAACTAGTCCATTTCCCTTTTTACAGAAACTTTCAGCCTTTGAGGTAGATAAATTATTATTTGGTAACTATCCAACTCCAATACTACAGCAGATAGACAGAGATCTACCCAGAAAACCATTCAGCTTTCCTGGAGCTGTCACATTTAAGAATGGCTGAGGTGTAAGTAAATCAAATGATGAGAAAAGTGAGCATCGGAGCCCTACGAAGAGTGAGATGCTCAGTGTTCTTTTCAGTCTTCAATGGCCTTCTCCAAGTTAACTGTTTCAATGAAATGAAAGTGTACACACACATTCATACACACTGCACAACACACATATACAACCACATCAGAACACCCCTCCACACACACACACACATATACAGACTCTACACCACATTCCCTAGCCTCAGAGACACCTATCTGTTAATGCTCCTTGTAGGACTTTTGTAGACTCTTCTCTATACCTGAACTCATTACATTTCTGTTGCTGTAATAAAACATCATGGCAGAGACCACTTATAGAGGAAAGAGTGTGTTTGGGTTTATAGTTGTTTCCAAGGGAAAAGAGTCTATCATGACAAGAAGGCATGGCAGCAATCAGAAGTATGGTACCTGGAGCAAAAGGCTGAGTGTCATCTCTTGAAATGCAAGCACCAAGTAAGAGAAAGAGAGAGAGAGAGAGAGAAAGAGAGAGAGAGAGAGAGAGAGAGAGAGAGAGAGAGAGAGAGAGAGAGAGAGAGAGAGAACTAGAAACAGTGTGAGTCTTTAAACTCTTAAAGTCCATCCCCAGTAACAGACTTCCTCCAATAAGACCTCACCTCCTAAACCTCTCTGACAGTGACACCAGCTAAGAAACAAATGTTCAAATAGACGAGCTTATGGGAGACATTCTCATTCAGACAACCACAGTAGCTTTCTAGTGGCTGGTACAGGCTTATACTGTCTCTGTAGGTTATGCCTACTGTGTTTCAGATGATTAATAAAATCTCAGGGGCTAGCCACTCCAGTACCACTAGACAGCATCCTTAAACACTCCAGTACCACTACACAGCATGGACATACCTTTCTGACTATTCCAGATACAGCTCTATCTATGTGTCCACATGCATAGGGAGGTAGTCCACAACCTAAGCAGTCTGGGGTGAACACATGAGAGTGATCACAAATGTTTCCCCTCCTCTTCTAACTTAGTTGTTTTGGGTCTGGTCTCTGAAAAACCAGGTGGACGAAATAATTCTAGTGTCTTTCTCACATCCCGTGACGTTGCTGCCCATTAGATACAACCATAGAAAAGCTTTGTAAGCCATGGCAGCTCTATGTTACACAGCACAGATGTAAAACTAAAGGTTCACTAATCTGGATAAACTTAAACAGAACATTCAGCTATGTCCATGGCCTTGACAGGAGAAAGGAGACTTTGTGTCTGTGTCATTGAAAAATACCAAGGGTAGGCTCTTTCATCGATATGGCAACTGAGAGAGTTTTGTTAGCAGTGTTCTGTGAACAAAACACTTAAGAGAATGTATGTATACAATAGTTAAAAAGAAGGGTTACTGACACAGATGCCAATTTGGTGGGGCATATGGAACATTTACACTTGCCTTTTTCTTGCTTGCTTGCTACAGCTGGTGCTGATTTAGTATGTGAAATTTTACTAGCAGGAGTGCTAATCAAGACAGAGATTCTGTAAGGGTTTAGTCATTTATGTAGGGGAAACTACAGAGACCATTAAAAAGTAGAAGATCGTCTTATGGAAGAACATTATCATTATCAACCTCATTTTTAAAGCAAACAGACACAATGGTACTGTAAGTGACACTTTGCCAGCCGAAAGAGTCAGGATGCTTCCTGGTAATGTTTAGAGAGAATGGCACCCACAGCTTAAAGTTTTGATAAAAAGCATGTTCTTCCAAGTTGGGTAGTGTCAGAGACACCCAGAAAGCAAGTAATTGAACAGTTCGTTGTTCAACTTTTCAGGCTGATTGTTTAGCAAGGATGCTTTGTGGAAACTCACTTGTTTGAAGGAACAAAATGTAATAACCATACAGATAAAGTGTTTTCCTGAATCACCTGGGGAAGTTGGCAAAAGATAAAGAGTGTAAGATTTGCTTCTTTCCCCCCACCCCCGCCCCATCCTACCTGAATACAAAGTTTTACAATATGAGGCATTGCACATGAAAATTCCACTGGCTGCACAAGAGTTCAGGGGAAAATTAAGCAAAAAATATCTTTCCTAAGTTGCAACAGAATTGTAGGGAGTACATTAAATATGTTGTGCAGGTGGCCTGGCGGAGTTGGAGACCTGAGCAGCAGCTACCAGACATCTGCTGCCTGAGGAAGCTCGCGCCGTGGCAAGTGGTGTTTGCCGCTCCCCGTGGAAGAGTGCCAGCTGCCCACGGCTCCTCTGCTATAGAGAACAGAAAGTCTTGTGGGTGCATCCGTGGAAGAATGCCTTGCCCATCCTCCACTCTCTGAGAATTCAGACGACAAGAAGGGGCTATAGCTAGAGCACACTTAGGGGTTGTTGGGCTCTTCAAATAATCCAAAGTGCTCTGTCTATCAGAAGGAAAATGGACATATGTCTGTAATCCAATACTTTGAAATTCTATTTTCATGATTAATTTCTATTACTTAGTACGAGTTGTTTTCTTTTTCTTTTTCTTTTTCTTTTTTTTTTTTTTTCAGGATCATGATTCAAGTCTTAAACATTCTCAGAAAAATATTTGAAGAAAAGTTTGGTTTGCTAAAGTGTAAGCAACAAATTATATAATTATGCAACAGTGGATAGTTATGAGCATTTAAGATGGCTACTTTGTCTTAGAATATTTTCATGTAAATATGGCACCTTTAAAGGATGAATATCTATTATGATTTATAAATACCAACTGAGACTGACCAATAAATTCACTTCTTAATTGAATTTTAGGACAACTGTTAAGGTAAAACCAAAGGAGCAATGATGGCATAGCCAGAGTGCAGTCCTAGTCATTCTGCAGAGTTAGGGAATCTCTTATTTTATTTTCTCAGACTTTAATAACTTTTTTTTTCCAGAAAAAAATATAAGATAGAACAACAGCAGAACAAAAAGAACCATCACCAGCTTAGCTATTTAACTCAAGTCAGAAAAGTTAAAGAATTATTCTTAAGGACAAAAGGAAAACCGTATGCATGGGTCTTATTGCATTAAAATCTGAAACACTGGGTCCTATCCTGTATTGCCTGAGAAATGGAGTTTCAGAGAAAGAGGGCAATTAGTAAGTGGGATAGCTGGGTGCTTAAACACATTTGAAAGAGAAACTAATAAACGTATCTTTAAAGAAGAAAATTAGATAGCACATATATTTTTCAGCCATCACTAGGTTGCACAAACATAAACACAGAGCACACAGTGTTTAAAGTGATGGGTTTTTCCTGAGCAACAGTGCATAGCCTTCTAAGACTTCTCCTATGTAGTTGAAAGAGACCATGTACTTCTGAAATTTCGTCTCATGAATATGGTTTGAGGATTTCCTCAATGAGGCCACCATTTAAGCAGAAAGCCTTGGTCCTAGGTTGGGAGGGGTGGGTATACCCGTTACTTCCCCTTAAAACCATTCAGTTACCTAGCACTCTTTTATTCTACTGTTTATACTTCTGGCTAATAAGGAAAAATAAAATACCGTATTTGAAAAACAAACAGGTATTCTTTTCCTGTATGATCCAGGAGGAGGTTAGTCAGCTGGAGAATAATTTATGAGGGTTCACAAACTGCGAGCAGTGACGGGGAGCATATGGCAGGGCTGAACGGTGTACAGGTCTGCTCTCACAGTGTCTGTCTGTCATTGTTAGCATCCAAGGACACGTGTTCAGGGGCAAATTCAATGAGAAGAAATCATTTGGCAAATCCTTAGAAATGTGATTAAAAAAAAAAAAACTAAATAACTTTTACCGTACAACCCTCATTGAAGCAATCTTACTGGATCCAGATCTTACCTGCAAAGAACAAAGCCCCGGAAATGTATTGTTGTGGGTTTTTGTTTTTTGTTTTGTTCTACTAGGAAAAACTGAATAGTCAAATGTTCCAAATAATCAAAATAATAAACCTGTGTGTGTATGAACAAATAGATGTGTGAATGCTGGTATTCACATGATGAATATTTTCTCTAAATGTTCCAACTGGTGAGTTTGCCACCATTTTGATGAACTTTTTTGGGGAGAGCCACTTCTCTGTTTCTCTCACTCTAATGGAGAATCTTTGTGCTGTAAATCCAGTAATTTCTGGTATGGGACACAAATGGTGGTTAGCTTACAATGTTCATGATTGAAGTGGGGTTCCTGGGATATGCAGGCAGGAAGCAGAGAAAGACACGAGAGAAAGAGCAGGAGGAGAGAAGAGATTTGAAATATATGAGCATCTTAGAGATGAAGCAAAAAACAGCCATGGGGATCAGGCAGCGACGTCAACAAGTGTCCTGGAGTGGGTAAAGAGCTTGCTGTATGTACGGGCAATGACAGGGTCTGCCTCAGTTTTGAAACTCTTTATTCAGAACAAATCCAGTGCTGGTTCTGAAGGGATTGTGAGGCAAAGCAGTGAAAGTTAAGAAATGCTAATCCTTTCTCTGGGGTCAGAAGAGTTCTGATCATATTATAAAAGTTTCAAATCACAGTGACAAAGGATGCAATGATATTAGGACATTCAATTTTTCAGGACTAGAATACTCTATATAGCCTGACACCAATGGCAGGCAATTCCATATGATTAAGAGTGTAGGTCAGGTAGTAGGACCTGTCACCAGGAGACCCAGTTACTATGACAAGTAACATCAGAATGGCAGAGTAGTGCAGGATGGCAGGCTGTTACGTGGATGTGCTTCTCTGGGGGAAACTGCTACGGCATCATGGTAAAAGTGAGCACTAGCTGTCGCCTGATACCCATGGAAATGGATGAAGTCTTAGCCATCCCTGCAAATGAGCCACCTAGACCTGCAAAAGCTCAAAGGAATGGAAGTAACAGCTATGCATGATGGGAAAGGAGCTGGTCAGTGGCTATTAGCCACCTCCTCGGGATTATTATCAACTGCTGTGTGCAGTGGTCGTTTGCCCTGTTAATCTTCTTCATACAGTTTTGGAAATTCTGACCAATCAGAACCTGAAGACTCCAGCTACGCTGAAATGCCTAACCATCTATAAAAACAACGTTGTCCTTGTAAGGATGATTTTCTGAGGTCTCTTTTGTGTGATCTAGGGTTTTTAGAAACTTCTGACAAATTATTTGGCCCTATGGCAGATCATGCATATGTAATTGTGTATTTCAGACATGATAATATTTTCAACCTTGATAATGGCTCAGTGATGACCAAGGTTGCTGGAGTAGGTCATGAATCATGCCAGCTGGCTCTGCAGCCAATTTCTGCCATCCGGCCTCAGCTGAGCTTGCTTTACTTTTTTTTGGCACACTTTCTATTTGTCTCTGTTTTCTTCCCTACTGTATTTCTCGCAGCTACACTTCCAAAAGCCTTAAACCCTTTGCATCTCAAGATCAGAAGGCGGTTCCTGCCCATTTCATGCCAGCAAGCTCCAATCAAACCTGCTTACCAGAGATTGAAGCTCTGTACTCTCTGACTTCTTAACTCTTCTGAACTTGGGGTTCTTTCTCTTTCCTAACTCCTACCCTCCCTGAAGCCCTTCAAGTCAAGAGTACCCCTGGTAGGGGGCAGTTCTCATGGTCACTATTGCCTTCCTAATAACAAGAGAGACTCAGAAGATAGAAGCATGAGCCCCCCTCCCTGCCTCCCTCTATCAGATGTTCACAAGGCTTCTCTTTTAAACATTGCCCAGGTGAAAAACTCCCTCCTCCCTTCTGGTGAGCTTGCCTTCTAAGGGAAACAGAGTAGTCTTCCTAAAACAGACTGGTCTAGTTTTCCCACCTAGACATTCCCACTGTTTTTACTTTCCATCATGAATAAAATATTTTATATCTCAGGGTGAACATTTGAAATGCAGTGTGCTAGGATGTTTATAATAGATGATAGCATTTGCAAACTATAAAATGATGGCTGCTTAGAGTTGTCTTAAGAAATCCAGCATTCTGGTGGGATTGCAAACTAGTACAACCACTCTGGAAATCAGTTTGGCAGTTCCTCTGGAAATTGGACAT
>NW_022196897.1:32000221-32009664 GCF_008632895.1 Mastomys coucha | reverse complement strand
AAGAAAAAAAAAAAAAGAAAGAAAGCATTCCCTTTACTTTTGAAAGTGTTTTTGACTTCCCGACCAGTTATCACCTCCCTCCTCCAGCTCACTGCATTGTCTCTCTTGTGCCCTAATGGAACCACTACCCTATTCTGTCAGCTGACTCATTTTCCTTAGGGTCTACTGTGTATAGTGTATGTGCAGTATATGTAGTATATGTCTATGCATATGTACATGTATATGTATGTACTTATTAATTTATGTTAATGGATAAGGATGGATATGGATGTATGCCATCCTGCTGCCTCTCCTCCCCCCTCCTCTTCTCCTCAGTCTTCTTCTCTGACATAGGGCCTTACCATGTACCAATGACTGGCCTGAAACTTTTTATGGAGACCAGGCAGGCTGACCTTGATCTCATAGAGATCTTCTTGCCACTATCTCCGAATGCTGGAATTAAAGGTATATGTCACTCTTGCCTTTAAAAAATATTTATTTAAAATTTTATTTATTAAATTATGTACATATAAGCACCTCTGTGTGTAGGCATGTGCAAATGCTCCAGATCTAGAAGAGGACAAGATCCCTTGGAGACAGACTTATAGGCAGTTCTGAGCCACCTGACTGGGTGCTGGGAACTGAACTTTAGTCCTCTAAAAAGAGCAGTGTTTAAGGTTTCAGCTGCTTAAGCCAGGTCTAGTGTCTCACTCTCTTTTCCTGTCAGTCAATCGAGATGTCTTTCTCTCAGCTACCTCTCCAGCATCACATGTGCCACTGAATCACTCTTTGCCTTTGTCCTTTGAGGTAGGCTCTCTCACTGAACCTGGAGCTATTGTAATGGTTAGCATACTAGTCAGGATTCTCTAGAGTAACAAAACTTACGTAATGAATCTCTATAAAAAGAGAACGGATTCATTAGAATGGCTCTCAGACTGTAGTGACAACTTTGGAATTTTGGTTTCTGTAAAATACACAGAAATATTGTATGTTGCGTTACCTGTTTTTGTTTTTGTTTTAATTTCAGGTGTGGAATACGGGGCTGCGTCAGGTTGTTCAGAGTAGTTGACTAGGGTTTGCTTAGTGCTCCAGCCTGGGAGGGATATTGCCAGCGACAGATAGTTTCTGTGAATGTGTGATGTTTGGAATTCTGGGGACTTTTCAGAGGGTATACAAATGCTAGGGTCCCTGAAAGAGATTGGTGAGTTTTTTGACTGGTTGCTGTCCATTGTGGCTTAAGTAGTTGTGCACAAAGAAGAGACAACAAAAGGAAGAAATTAGATATCCTGCTATCAAAGATCAAACTTGACTCAAGGAACTAGACTCCCCTAGTCAGAAGGAAGTAGTTTAAGGATAATTATCACTCCATTTCCCCTCTATCCTTTTATCCCTCTCCTATTTAGTGTTAGACACTGAAATAGTTGAAAAAGGGTAGAGAAAGGTGGAAGAAAGAAGCTACAAAGTAGACAAAGACTAGCTACAATAGGCTATATGATTCAGATAATGCATCAATAGCTATCTATCAATGGAAGGCCTAAGCATCCAGTAGCCTTCAATCTACAAGGCTGAATGTCTCATCTTGTCTTTAGCATAGAATCCCAATAAGAAGGCTCTAGTGCCAGTGAAGGAATGGAATTGCTCTGAGGTGGGAACAAGCAGGCAAAGAGCCAAAGGTTCCCTCTTCCATATCCTCTTTAGATAGGTTTCCAACAGAACGCATTGCCTGGATTAGGGGTGGGGTTTCCTACCTCAAAAGATCTAGATTAAAGGCTTATCTTTCCACCTCAAAGATCTGGATTAGAAGTGGGTCTTCCCACATCAAATGTTTTAATTAAGAAAATTAATTACAGGTGTGTGCCGTCATTTTGGTTTTAGTTAATTCCAGATATAGTAAAGGTGACAACCAAGAATAACCATCACAGGCAGTAAATCTCAGAAATTATCATGTATCCTATAGCACTGGAGTTATAGGCCTGTGTAGCCATGGGGTATTTTATGTGGGGGCTGGTTTAGTGAAGACATGAATAAATGTCTACTCATCTCAGACAGAGGATTGATGACAGACCAAAGTAATGATATCACCAAACTCCACATTGGTGAACCCACTCATGTGATGGTATTGCTTACAGGAGCAGAAATAACTCAAAGGCAGCTACATCAGCAAAGCCCATGCAAGCACAGGTGGAAGCTAAAAAGCTCTAGTGTACTGAACAACTTGCAGGCAGCTCCACATGTTGAAGACTGCCTTTTTTTTTCAGGTTCAGCTAGTCACTGTTTCTTCAAGGTAACTTGGCTAGTCTGCAGTGTGATTTGTGTGAGAGTGTTTCTCAACAGTCCTTACTGTTTATATAAACATCGGATAGGGGACTAGTGAATCAGTTTTAGGGACTTCCTGAAGCTATTAAGTTATTTTCTGAGTTTAAGGAGGATCCCTGGCAGAATTGGAATGATTTTATTTCTTATTCAAACATCTTGAGTCTTAAGGAGTTTCCTTTTAAGATGGTATGATTTAGTTTCAGAGAAAATTGATATATAATAGTTATGGGATCTGAATCCAAGACCCCATGTTTGCATAGCAAGAACTCTTATCTATTAAGCACTCACCCCAGCCTCTCTATCTTGCTTTTGACACAGGATCTTTCACTAACCTGGGATCAGCAACCCTTAGGAATCCATCTGACTCTGCATCCTCAGAGCATGCACACCATACTTGGCACTTATGTGGGTGTTAGAGATTCAAATTCAGGTGCTCATGCTTCTATAACACTTTAACAACTGAACTGTCTCCCTAACCCTTCACCTTAGATCTTAACTCCACTAATTTAGATGTTTGTTGTCTTAATTTATTTCATCATTTTTGAGATATTTAGTGGGTAATGTTTTTGGCTGCCATTTTTTTTTCCTTTCAGCATGTTTAATATGCAAATGTGTCATTCTAGAGCCTGTGGCCTCTATAGTCACTGAAGAGAAATCAGCTTATGATCTAATTATTTTTTTAAAATCCTTTGTATATGATAAGTAGCTGTTCTTGAGCTGTGTGTATGGGGGGTGTGGGGAGGAGCTTAGAGTTGATTCAGAACACATCCAGAAACCAAATTCTCAGCACAAAATGAGAAGGCTAGGTTGACTCCATGACAAGCTTCAAGTTAGCAGTTAAGGAGACTAGGCCTAAATCTCTGTCTCCAAGAACTGGGCAAGTCCAGGCAAGTCCAGGCCTCAGAAGCTGCCCTGCCACCTGACCTGAAGCATGGACAATGGGTCAGCAGCAGTTTCCAGACTTCCTCAGTAATTTCCTCACTAACAGTTTCCAGCGCCCCCCCCATCCAGGTAATGGAATGTCCGCAGAGATGGACCCAACAGATTAACACAGAGGTCACCTACTCCGGAATTCTCTAATGTGGTTTAAATCAGACCAGCAAGCTCACTTGATTGTCTCTCTATCTTGGTAGTGGGGAGACCCCAGCATGCTGGACTTCTGCAGAATAAAACATTCTGAGTCCAGGGTATCATTCTTCAGTGAATCATGGATGGACCCTACAAAAGAAAGATTTATTATCCCAGAGGAGCCAGAGGGTGGTGGAGGGGTGCTTCTGGATTGGGCAAAGGCAGACAGTGCGTAGCAGGTTTTTGTTTGTTTGGTTTGGTTTGGTTGCAGGAATAGGTTTTTAAAGAGAAAATGGGAAATCTGTGCTAGGGTGAATTGGTAAGTCCTGTATGGCTAGCCTGTATAGCCAACAATGAATTTTGATCTCTGAACCTTGGTATTTAGTCTCAGGAATTAGTCAGTGGTTAAATAAGGGTACAGACCTTGAGTGCTAGCTTTAGGAATATAATCTAATGTTGAGATGTGAGAGGGGGATGAGAAGGGGGAGGGGGAGGGAGTGAGAAAGGGGATAAGGGGGGAGGGGGAAAAGGAGGGAGGGAGAGGAGAAGAGGGGGAGAAGGGAACAGGGGGAGAAAAAAACCTGCCTACAATGCTTAGGCCTGCTAGAGAGCTCTTCACTATCTTTGAAAATTTGGCTCTAATGTCTCTTGGTACAGATCTTTTTGCATTTATCCTGCATAGACCTCATAGATACAACTGAATATGTAGGTTTATAGCTTTCATTAAACTTGGGATGTAAGTGGCCTCTATTTACTCAGGGTGTCCCTCTGCTCTGTTTTCAGCTCTGGAAATCTCATTTTGTCTATTTAGTACCATGATGGTGTCCTAAAAGTTTTATTGTTTGTCCATTTCTCTTCACTCTTTCTGCTTCTAGAATGACTTGTCTTCAGGTCTCCTCACTTTCTTCTGTTATCCCTTCTGAGGTAGAACACTGCAGTTTTTTTTTGTTTTTGTTTTTGTTTTTTTTTATCTTAGTCAAGGTAATTTTCAAGTCTATACTTTCAACTTGGTTTTCTTTTAGACCATCTGTGATACTTTCTGTTTGTTGAGGCTCTAGTTCTCTTTCTTTAATCCCCTGCCCATGCTCCTTTACCTGTTTGAATGCATACAATAGACTTTGGTTAGCTTTTTAGTTAGCCAAGTTGCTAGACATTTTGTTCCTGTTTAGAAGTCCATATTCTATAAGCTCAGTCATCGAGTGCTTTAACGATGTAATCTTGGACACCTGGGCTTGGAAAAAAGAAAAGAAAAGAGTTGTAGTTCGGTCTTCGTTGCATTTACTTTGTATCGTAGCCCTTCCTCTGTGCTTCACTTCTGTTACTCTCTTTAAGCCTCACTCACATGTATGGGGATTGGGAGTTGCCAGAAGTGAAATCTTAGGTCTTCCAGGTCTTTATCGAGCATTCATCCCATCCCAAGCCCACACATGGATTTCTTGAGCCTCTGGCATACATAGAAGTGCTTTCTTTCTTAAAGCTCTGCCTTCCCAGAGACTTTTTTGATCTATGTATTGATTGTCTTAAATGTTGTTTATTGCCTGCCCTAGGACACCCCAGCCAATACTGTGCTTTTACATGACTCATCAAAGCTGTCTAAAAAACCAGAAAAACTGAGTTAGTTGAAGCATAAAGCAACTTTTTGCACTGGTTGAAAAAACTATCAGATAGGTGGATATCCACACATACAATCATTTGAAAGTAAGTTCTATATTGCTAACTCTGGCACTGGGAGATTGAACTAAGTGTACAGAAAGCCTGTGAGGGCATAGCAGACATGGACTTTCAAATATCATAACATCCATTCTCTTACCTACAAAGCAGCAGCCTGTTCCTTTCCCAAGACACTCCTAGGTTTTGTTTTCTTTTTTTTCTAAACTTAGTTGTTATTTTTTTCTAGATTTCCATATCCTTCAGAAGTTGAATCTGATAGGATTTACTTGCTTATTTTCTGTTCTAAGGAGGGGGAGAGAACCCTATATTTCTTTACTTGTATGTTTGTCCATCACAGTTATTGTATACTTTTGGTTTTGGTCATGCTGGTTATGAAGCCTAAAGCCTTGTCCATGTTCATCAAGCACTTAGCTGCTTATTTACACTCCTAAGCCACTACATAATTTCTGCCTCACTTTCCCACATTGATTTAAATTAAGTTTTCAAGTTCCATGAAAAAAATCTGTTTCCAATAAAGCTTTTTAATTTTGAGATAATTATAGATTTACATGTGGAAATAATAGAGTCCGCATGTACCATCTATTCAGTTTCTCTAATATTTATATTTTTAAAAGTACAGTACAAATCACAACCAGAGTGCTGACATTGGTACAACTGAGAGAAGAAACATTCCATCACTGTAAGAACCATTCATATTGCCTTTTATAGCTATGTGTTTCCCTGCCGTGATCCGTTAAGCCCCGGACAGCCACTAGTTTGTCTTCTGTTTCTATAAATCTGGTATTATGTAAGTGTTGTAGAAATGGAGCCATGACATGAGTGACCTTTGGGCATTAACATTTTGCGTGCAGCATCATTCTCTGCAGATCTATTGACATTGTTTCATGTTGACAGTCTATTTATTTTATATTGTTGAGTAGTGTATGTTCCATGGTATGACTGTTTCACAATTTATTCTTATTCACCCATCAAGGGCACACAGATCATTATTAAATGTTTGTATGCAAATTGTAGTGTAGACATATCTCATTTCTCTGGTATAAACACCCAGTAAAAGAATTGCCACATTGTATGACAAATGTATATTTAGCTTTTAAATAAATTATCTTTCCTTTTTTTTTTTTTAAAAAGGGTGATGGTAGAGATCCTTATTTTTTACTAGTGGTCTTCATGTGCCCTCTCAGTCAGAAGATGGGGGAACATTGAAATTTTGGTAGGTGAGGAACAAAGGCCTCATGAAGCTCAAGAAGAAGGAAGACCACAGTGTGGATCCTTCAGTCCTTCTTAGAAGGGGGATCAAAATACTCATGGGAGGAGATATAGAGACAAAGTTTGGAGCAGAGACTGAAGGAAAGGCCATCCAGTGACTGTCCCACCTGGGGATCCATCCCATATACAGTCACCAAACCTAGACACTATTGTGGATGCCAACAAGTGCTTGCTGAAAAGAGCCTGATATAGCTGTCTCCTGAGATGCTCTGCCAGTGCCTGACAAATACAGAGGTGGATGCTTGCAACCCACCATTAGACTGAGCACAGGGTCCCCAGTGGAACAGGTATAGAAAGGACCCAAGGAGCTGAAGGGGTTTGTAGCCCCATAGAAGTAACAACAATATGAACCAACCAGTACCCCCAGAGCTCCCAGGGACTAAACCACCAACAAAAAAGTACACATGGTGGGACTCATGACTCCAGATGCATATGTAGCAGAGGATGGCCTTATTGGTCATCATTGTGAGGAGAGGCCCTTCGTCCTGTGAAGGCTCGATGCCCTAGTGTAGGGGAATGCCAGGACAGGGAAGCAGGAGTGGGTGGGTTAGTGAGCAGGGGGAGTGGGAAGGATAGGGGGTTTTTCAGAGGGGAAATGAGGAAAGTGGATAACATTTGAAATGTCAATAAAGAAAATATCTAATTAAAATAAAAGAATTGACATTAGCATTTGATGTGTTCATCAGTTCTAAGTTTGATATATAGGAATAAAGAAAAGGCCTGGGAAACACAGGTACTTCCTTTTCCCTCACGGTTTGTGGTTCTTCTCCATTATACTTGTTTCTTAAAGTGATTATTGATTATTTTAAAGCTTATACCAATATGGGCCGGAGAGATAGCTCAGGGTTCAAGTAAGTACTGATTTTGCAGAGGATCTAAGCTCACTAGCCAGCACTTATGATGGGATCACCATTGCCTGCCTGGGCTACAAAGACCTTTTCTGGACTCTATAGGCACCTGTATGCCACATGCATATAGCCCTCCCACCCCATATAGGTATGATTAAAAATTATACAATAAATATAAAATGGCTTTTAAAGGAAACTGCATCTACACTTTTTTTTTTTTTTTAAACTGGTAAACCAAGTTTTCCATGAACTATTCCCAAGAACAATTGATTGGAACATAAAACATCCTAATGATATTGAACTAATTTGTTCATAAACATAATATATCTTTGTATTTAAGTAATTTCATTTTCTTACACATTTAAAAAATTATATATCACTCATGGTCTGGGCTGATCCGAGTTGATCCTAGTCCTTTCCTTTCTATGTCTTCAGACTATTCTTAGTCTTGTAGCAGCCTGTTTGAAGGAGCCTCACCTTCCTTCTCTTCTTCCCTTCCTCCCTCCCTCCATTTTCTGGGTACTCAGCCTTTCGGTGCAGACCCACAGTCCTCCAGCCCTTTCATTCCTGTTTCTCCAGACTTATTCTTAATGCTAAGCCTGTGTGCCAGAGGCCCTACCCTGTTTGCGTTCACTTGAGACTCTGATTCTTGGTGCAGATTCCAGTCCCTTTAGCTCTTTCCTGGGGTCCCTCTAAGCCTTTCTTCCTTCCTATCACCTTTTTGTCACCTGCAGATTCACTGTAGCACTCTCTACCAGGGACTAACTCCATATCTACCACATAGGATTAAGAGTAGACAATAGTAACCAGAGAATGACTTACCCAACAAAGATAAGACCAGATATTGACACCCAGAAATATTTTCAACACCATATCTCCAGATGCCTAGATCCCAATGAAAAAACATAAACATAAACAGTTTAGACAGAATGTCTTCTCAAGAAACCTGCAATCCTATTGCTGTTTGCCCTGATAAATGTAAGTTAGCTGAAGTACAAGATGAGAACTTCAAAATAGAATTACTAATATGTCTAAGAACCTTAAGAGAATATAAATAAATACTTTAATAAAGTCTGTGTAAACAAGAACAATTGAATGAAATAAAAAAATTAAGAGATGGAAGTAGAGGTTAACAAAGAAATAGAATCACTAAAGAAAATCCAGACTAAAATGATACTGGAAAAGAAAAATGTAGGTTGTCAAACAAAAATCCTCAAAGATAAGCCTTGCCAATAGAGTAAAAGACATTGAAGAGAGAATTTGGAGCACTGAAGGTAAGGTAGAAGAAATGGATAGCCCAGTCAAAGAAAATATTTAAATAAAACAATCCAGACACAAAACACCCAGGGAATCTGGAATACCATGGAAAGACAAAAATCTATACACTATAGAAATAGAGGATGGTGGGGAAAAAAAACAATTTAGAGGCACAGAAAATATTTTCAACAAAATAATAGAGAAATTCCATAATCTTAAGAGGTATCTATCAAGAAGCATGCAAAATACCAAATACATACCAGTGGAAAAGAAATTCCTCATTATACATGGTAATTAAAACACTAAATGTACAGAATAAGGTGAGAATATTAAAAACCACAAGAAAAAAAGACCAAGTAACATATAGTGGCAGGCCCATTAGAACAACACCTAGCTTCTCAATGGAGACTCTGAAAGTCAGAAAGGTCTGGGCAGATGTTCTACAGACTCTGAGGGAGCACAGATGTACTATACCCAGAGTATTATACCCAGCAAAACTATCAATCACAATCAATAGAGAAAGAAAACCATTTCAGTATAATACCAAATTTAAGCAACCCAAACTAACAATTCACCTCTATGGAAGGTGTTAGAAGAAAAACCTGTGTGAACATGTTAATTACCCCACGAAGACACAAGGAATATATAATCCCAGAACAGTACATCAAGAGAGGGGGAAAGGTGGAAATCCATGACATAACAATAAAATAACTGAGCTCAATAAACACTACTTATGGATAAATCTCAATATCAAAGGTCTGAATTTGAGCTCTGCAGCCAGTCCCACAACACACAGAGAAAGCCACACTCCCAGGTGATCTAACAAGCCCAGGATCCCTGGATCCCAGAATCACAGGATCACAGAGACAGCTTGACTCTGAGGAGTTCTGACACAACCAGGATCACAGGAAGGACAGGCTCCAGTAAGATTTAACAAGGGCAGGTAGCACTAGAGTTAACCAGATGACTGGGGGCAAGCGTAAGAAAATAAACAACACAAACCAAGGTCACTTGCCATCATCAGAACCCAATTTT
>NW_022196897.1:31999045-31999315 GCF_008632895.1 Mastomys coucha | reverse complement strand
CCAACATTGTATAATCTATATACACTGTCAGCTTGTTTGTTTGTGACAGTGTCTTGCTGTGTACAACACAAGGGCCTTAAAATCTTGCTTCTCTATTAGTAGTATTGTTTATTTCATGTTTTTACACTATACTATGGTTTTAAGAACAGCTTATATATTTCAAAAGTATTTATATGCTCAAAAGAAACATAGATGATTAACAAGGGAGGTGGCTTGTAAGAGAACAACAAGGTGAGACTGAATGCTTTGCTTGACATTTGTAACTCTTGT
>NW_022196897.1:31998142-31998680 GCF_008632895.1 Mastomys coucha | reverse complement strand
TATGGATAGACCATCTTAATACCTACACCATTTCTTAAATGAATGTAACCTGTTCTCTGTGGACTGAGGATGAAGTCACGCACTTAAGTCAAATAGCTTTGACCATAGCAGGAAGTCTGTATCCAAAAATCGAGCCTACAATTCATTTCTTGGTGCAGCAGAACTATCAACTCTCAGCTTAGCTACGATGGAGGTGGAATCCTTTGGTGATGTGAGGGTCATTGAAGTACAGCCCTATTACAATGGGACCCAATGTCTGGAAATTGTTCTTATTTTGGGCTTGTACCACAGTAAGAGCCACGATTTTAAACTCTACTAAATACAAAACCAACAAAGACTTTATATACTCATGCTCATTTAAGAAAATACTAGTAGTGATGTATTATTTTTAAGTATACAGCTAATATGGTTGGAGTTTTTTAAAATTTATATTGAGAGGAGTGTATTTTCACTATTGCTGTAGACGAACATCTATATAAGACTGTTGAATCGATTGTTGTTTTGTATGAAACAACTTTTATAATACTTATTTTTATTT
>NW_022196897.1:31973366-31998132 GCF_008632895.1 Mastomys coucha | reverse complement strand
CATGCTTCCCTCAGACGGGTACCAGATACCGCAGTGCAGACAGACTGCGTCTTCGGCTACAGAGTTCTCAAATACTTGAACCACAGACTTACAAATGTAACCCATGGCTATCTTTCTGCCAGACTAAACTGGGGAGGGGGAAGGGTTGCAGGGTTCCTCCCTGAGCAACTGGCAATCAGAGAAATCTTTTGACTCCCTAAGAACAAGACCAGTCTTGTTCTGTAGACCAGGCTGGCTTCGAACTTAGAAATCCGCCTGCCTCTGCCTCCCAAGTGCTGGGATTAAAGGTGTGTGCTACCACTGCCTGGCAAGACCAGTCTTAGATAACTTTAAACTAAATTCTATGCCCAAAGGTTTGGGAAGATATAATATAAGCCTGTAACAAATTCTCTGTTTCATGAAAATTAAAAACAGCAAGATAAAAACACTAAAAAAAAAAAAAAAAAAGGTCTGAATTTCCCAATAAAAAAGATAGACTACCAGACTGGATTAATAAGTTTGATCTTTCTGTTGCATCCAATAAACACACCTCAATCATGAGTAGACATCACTGGTCATCATAAAGTTGAGTGGATAGGGAGATGCGAAGAATCTGAGAGGAGTTGAGGGAGGTAGAAAATATGATCAAAATATATTGTATGGTTTTTTCATTAAAAAAGAAAGAAAATGAACATAAAAAATAAAAAATTAGGTATTAGCATTTCTGATGAGTTAGGATAACTATATTTCTTCCTTCCATTTCTTGTAACTCTTGTTATTTTTCAATATCTTACTGTGAGACTTTTCAGTAAAATTCTGAATAGAAGTAGTGACAAAAAGATTAGACTTATATGAGTCTAAAGGTAGCTTCATGGTTATTGTGGGTTATTCTGTAGGTATTTATCAGGTCAGATTCTTATAACCCAGGTTATAGAATCATAGATGATACATAGATGTTATATATAATTCATATGTAAATTTTATGACACTTCTACTTCTATCTAAAGGGGTAATATTTTCTCTCTCTCTCTCTCTCTCTCTCTCTCTCTCTCTCTCTCTCTGTGTGTGTGTGTGTGTGTGTGTGTGTGTGTGTGTGTGTGTAGGATAAAGGTCGATGTTAGGTAACTTCCTTTTTCATTCTTCACCTTGGTTTTTGATATAGTTTCTCACCAAATTGGGAGTATACCAGTTCACCTAGATTGTCTTGCCAGAAAGCTCCAGGATCTTCCTGTCTCCATCTCCCCTGCACTAGAATTATAGGTGCATACCACTCTGCTTGGCTTTTTAATGCAGGTGCTGTAGATTAAACTGAGTTTTTCATACTTCTGTAGCACATACTTTATGAACTAAGGAATCATCTAGTTTAACCCAGCGGTAAATTTTAACTTTTCACTTTAAGTTTTATAGTGCTGAGATAATTCAAATTTTCTAATTATACACACACACACACACACACACGTATGTATATATGTACATGTATAGTATTCTAATATCAAATGTATGCCTCTAGTATAATTGTATTTTGGTAATAATATGTTGCATTTTGCATGTTGGATTTAGTTTATAAACAGCTTGATATTTTTCATTTATTTTCTGAAATTGGCCATATATATATTTTTTCAATATGACTTCAAATACTCTTGTCAGAAGGAATATATTACTCTCTTCAAATACATCAAAGGATCTTTCTTTCTTTCCTCTTAAAGTTTGAGATGTCTGAGCTTTGGTTTGTTGGAAAAATATATCAAAAGAAATGTTTATCTGTATAGGAAAATTTAAATGTCATTTTGTGTTTCTCCCAGGATTTCTAAGGTCTTTCAGGTCTTCTAGGTGTTTATGTGTATACTACTTTTTCACTCAGCAGAAGGACTTTCGTGGCTCGCAAGCCAGTGCAATGCTCATTTCCAATAGTCATCTTATTCTCAAGGAGCAGGACAATTACCAGGCCACATAAGGAAGCCATTCTGGAGGTGGTGGCAATCTTTTCACTACATCTGTAGAAATTCCTAGGCAAAAATTGGTCTCACCACTTGCAGGCTGTAAAAATGCAACCAAATGACCTGTAGGCTGGAGGTCCCCTTATATTGAGGTAAGGCAACATCTCCAAGGACATCAAGTCCACAGGGTTGTACTACTGTTACTGAATTATCAGCACTAAACTCTGAGTTTGGTGCTTACATCCTGGACACCCGAAAGCTTTTCAACAATGCCAAGAACAGGCAAGTAGACCTTTTGAAACATCTTGTATTCTTATGAGAAGACAATTACCAAGGCCCAGGTGAAATCCATCCTAGTAGGAAAAATGGGGCAGGACCTGGAGACAATTGGTCACATTGTATCTACAATCAAGAATCAGAGTACAGGGACTAGAGAGATGGCTTAGTGACACTGGCTGCTCTTCCAGAGGTCCTGGGTTCAATTCCCAGCATTGCATGGTGGCTCACAACCATCTGTAATGGAATCTGGTGCCCTCTTCTGATAAGTAGATGAATATACTCATACATAAAATAAATAAATTAATTTTCTTTTAAAAAAGAAGCAGAGTGAGATGAATACAAGTATACTTTAATAAACATTTTTTCTCTGAATTATTCTCTTGGTTATCATTTACCTAAAGGCTAATATCCACTTGTTAATGAACATATACCATATTTATCTTTCTGGATTTTTGTCACCTCACTTATAATGACATTTTTTGAGTTCCATCATTTTCCTTGAATGTTTCATGATGTTACTTTTTAAAAAGAGCTAAATATTCCATTATATAAATATTCCATTGTTTCTTTATTTATTCTTCTGTTGAGAGACATCTAGACTGTTCCCAGTTTTTGGCTGTTATGAGTAGAGTAGCACTGAATATGGTTGAGCAAGTGTTCTTGTGTTAGGAAGAAGAATCTTTGGGTACATGCTCAAGAATGGATCTTGAGGTAGATTAATTTCCATCTTTCTAAGGAGCCACTACACTGATTTTCATAGTGGCTGTACAAGTTTGTACTTCCACCAGCAACAGACGTGTGTTCCTCTTATTCCTCATCCTCTCCTGCATGAGCTGCCACTTGTGTAATTGATCTTAGCCATTCTGACAGGTATAAGATGGAATCTCTAAGGAGTTTTGATCAGCATTTCTCTGATGGCTAAGGTTATTGAACATTTCTTTGTTTCATAGCTATTTAAGATTTTTTCTATTGAGAAATCTGTTTATATCTATTCCTCTTTTTAAGTGGGTTATTTGCTTTCTTTTGTTCTTGTTTTTTGATATTTTGTTTTATATATAAGTATATATATATGTATATATGTGTATATATTATATATATATGTATGTATTGGATATTAGCCCTCTGTAAGATATGTAGTTGGGAAAAATCTTTTCCCATTTTGGAGGCTGCCACTTTTTCCAAACGAATGTGATCTTTGCCATGCAGAAGTGTTTCAGTTTCATGAGGTCGCATTTATCAATCTTAGTACCTGTGCCGCTGGTGTTCTGTTTAGAAAGTTGTCTCCTGTACCAATGTATTTAAGGGTATTTACCACTCTCTCTTCTATGAGACTTAGTGTATCTGGTTTTATGTTGAGGTCTTTGATCAACTTGGACTTGAGTTTTATGCAGAGTGAAAAATACGGGTCTATTTTCATTCTTCTACATATAGACATCCAGTTTGACCAGTAGCATTTGCTGAAGATACTGTCTTTTTCCTCAGAGTGTATTTTTGCCTTCTTTATAAAAAAAAAATCAGGTATGTAGATGTATGTCTGCATGTTCAATTCAATCCCACTGATTAATGTGTCTCTTTTTATGTTAATATCATTCTGTTTTTATTATTACAGTTTTAGAGTATACCTTGAAATCAGGAATGGTAATACATCTGGAAGTTCTTTTATTATATATAATTGTTTTAGCTATCTATTTAGCTAGTTTCTCCCATTCCATATGAAGCTGAGAATTGTCCTTTCAAGATCTGTGAAGAATTGTGTTGGAATTTTGATGAAAATTGCATTGAATCTGTAGATTGCTTCTGGTACGATTGCCATTTTTACTATTTAATCCTACTAATCAATGTGCATGGGCAATCTTTCCGTCTTCAGATATCTTTTTCAGTTTCTTTTATCAAAGACTCAAAGTTTTTATCATACAGTTTTTTCACTTGCTTGGTTAGAGTCATCCCAAGATAGTTTATATTATTTGAATCTTCTGTGAAAGGTTTTGTTTCCCTGATTTCCTCCCCTTAGTCCTTACATTGTTTGTGTATAGAAAGACTACTTATTTTTGTGTGATAATTTGTATCTAGCTACTTTGCTGAAAGTGTTTATCAACTATAAGAGTTCCCCATTTGGAAATTTCAGTTTCATATATATATATACACACATATATATATATTATATACATATATATACATATACATATATACATATATACATATATATACATATGTATATATGTATATATATGTATATACATATATATGTGTGTGTGTATTTCATATTATTAGCAGACAAACATACTTTGACTTCTTTAATTTCAATATATATCCCATTGTTCTCTCTCAGTTGTATTATTGCTCAAGCTAAAACTTCAAGTATTATATTGAATATGTATAGAGAGAGTAGGTGAATTTGCTTTATTCCTGATTTTAGTAGAATTGCTTTGAGTTTCTCTCCATATGAGTTGATATTGGCTATAGGCTTACTGCAAATTGCCTTTATTATGTTGACGTATGTCCCTTGTATCCCTCATCTCTCTAGGACTTTTATGATGAAGGGGTGTTGGATTTTGTCAAAGGCCTTTTCTGCATCTAATGAGATGATCATGTAGGTTTGGTCTTTCAGTTTGTTTATATGGTGGGTTACATTTGTTGATTTTTGTACATTGAACTATCCCTGCATTTCTGCGATGAAGCATACTTGATCATGTTGAATGATCTTTTTTTTTTTTGATGTGTTCTTGGATTCAGTTTTCAAGTATTTTATTGAGTATTTTTGCATCTATGTTCATAAGGGAAATTGTTTTCTTTCCAGATATTTATGTGGTTTAGGTATAAGGGTAACTTTGGCCTCATAGAATGAATTAGGCAGTGTCCTTCCTGTTTCTACTTTGTGGAATAATTTGAGAAGTCTTGCCATTAACTCTTCTTTACAGTCTGCTAGAATTCTGTGCTAATACTCTGTCCCTGGGGCAGAGAGTTGTTTTTCTTGGGTTTTTTTTTTTTTTTTTTTTGGTTTTGGTTTTGGTTTGGAAACTTTAAACGACTACTTCCATTTTACTAGGGTTTATATGTTTCTTTAAATTGCTTATCTCTTCTTAATTTAAGTTTTGGTAAGTGAAATCTGTAGAAAAAATATCTTATTCTTTCTCATGTATTATAAGAGCTACCCTACCACAGCTTCCCTCCCTCCTCCCCTTCCATCTGCTCCCCCATCTCCACTCCTCTTACATTTCCCTTTAGGAATGGGCAGGTCTTTCATAGGTTTCAATCAAACATAGCATATCACGTTACAATATGACTAGGTACCTCCCCTCATATTAATGGTGGAAGTAGGAGGAAAAGGGTCTCAAAAGCAGGCAAAAAGGTCAAGAATAGCCCCTTGTCCCATTATTAGGAGTCCCACAAGAAGACCAACCTGTACAACCATAACATTTACAGAGGGCCTAGGTCACACCCTTACAGGCTCCCCAATTTTCAGTTTAGACCCTATGAACCCAGGTTAGTTGATTCTGTGGGTTTTCTTGTCATGTCCTGGACTCCTCTGTCTCCTACAATTCTTCCTTCTCCTCTTTCCCAGGATTCTCTGAACTCTGCTTAATGTTGGGTTGTGGGTCTCTGTGACTGTTCCTATCAGATGGATGAAGCCACCCTGATGAGGATATGCTAGGGTCTCGTCTATGGATATAGAAGATGAGTATCATTAGGAATCACTTCATCGACTTTTTTTTTTTTTTAACCAGTTGTGTTTGGTTCTATCCCAGGTCTCAGGGCTATCCAGTTTCTAGGTCCTGTCTCTCCAGGTCATTTCAGGGGTAGGCTTCTTTTCCTAGCATGTGTCTCAAGCTGGTGCAGTCATTAGTTGGTTGGCCAATCCTACAATCTCTGCACTACCTTTACACAGCATATTGCGCAGGCAGGACAAAGTTTTAGGTCCAAGATTTTGTGTCTGGGTTGATGTCCTGTTCCCTCCACTGGAAGCTGTGCCTGGTTATGGGCAATGACTCCTTTAGGCCCTATATCCTTCATTACTAGGAGTCTTAGGTAGGCTCATCCTAGTAGATTCCTGGAACTTATTTAACCCCCTTCTCTCTTTTCTAGATATGATTTCTCTGTGTTTTCCTGGTTGCCCTAGAATTCACTCAGAAGACCAGACTGGCCACAAACTCACAGAGATCTGCTTGCCTCTGCCTCCTAATTGCTGGGATTAATGGAGTATGTCATCACTGCCTAGCTTTTTTCTTTCTTTCTTTTTTTTTTTTTCAACATAACATTTTTCTTATTGATTCTCTGGGAAATTCACATCTTGCATCCCGATCACTAGACTCCCTTCCAGGTCTGCCCCCTACCCTTGTGATCTCCCGCCCCCCTCACCTCCAAATAAAAATGACATTAATAACATTAATTTTAAAAAGTCCAATTTGCATTATCTATATACTCACTGGAGCATGGTCAAATTCAGTGGCTTACTCTTTAAATAGAAATCAGTCTTTCCCCTCCTACACCCCATCCAGAAGCCACTAATTATGGAGAGCTACACTTGAGCATCCCCATCACATATATCTGGAGTCTGTGGCCTATGTTAACACCAAAAGTCATGTCAATGTCTGTGGTTTGGGCTTCAGCTGGAGCTTGCTTTGAGGTCCACAGGCTGTGTTGCAACTACCATATTGATATGGGTGGCCTACACTGCTACCTGGGGCCTTGGTGATGCCCTGTTCTGGGTAACTGCCAAAGACCCCTCCCTGTCTGTGGTCCTACTGCAGCTCAGGTCTGTTGATGTCTATGACCCTTGTTATCACTGAAGCCCATGCAGATGGCTGTGGTTTGTGCTGCCACTGAGGATCATCCTGGGAGTTTCCATTGCACTACATTTCTAGCTTGTCCTCTAGATGCCCTCCCAATTCTGGTTCTCTCTCTCAGTATTCTCTTCCTTCATCCTCACCCTACCTGATTCCTCCTGTTTCCATCCTTGACTCCAGTCCCATGCCTGATATCTATTCTACTACTTCTCAGAGAAGTTCATGCGTCCCGTCTTGAGCCCTCTTTGTTGCTAGCCTCTCTTGCTCTGTGGATTGTAGCATGACTGTCCTTTACTTTACAGCTAATAACCATTTATAAGTGACTGCACGTCATGTTTGTCTTTCTAGGTATAGTTTATTCACTCAGATAATTGTTTTTTCTAGATCTATCCATTTACCTGTAAATTTCATAAATATTTATATATATCCATATATAAAACTCTTAGGAATGGGAATAGGCTAAGTGTCTGAGGGGATTCACAGGAGGGAGGAAAACAAAGTGTTCCATACAATTCTTTGGACTTCCTCGGAGTCTGTTCTTATATCTCCCTTTTCAATTATGATTTTGTTAATTTGGATATTCTCTCTCCCCTTTTTAAGTTAATTTGTATGAGGGTCTGTCAATCTTATTGATTTTCTCAAAGAACCAACTCTCTGTCTCATTGATTTTTTTGTATTGTTTTCTTTGTTTCTATTTCTTTGATTTTTAGCCCTGAGTTTGACTATTGCTTGCCATCTTTTTTGTGTGCATTCTTCTTTTTGTATTGGAGCAATCTACATGTACTATTAAGTTGCTAGTAGTACAGGATCTCTCCAATTTTTTCATTGCAAGCATTTTGTGCTATGAACTTGCCTCCTGAAATAATTTTTATTGTGTCCTATAAATTTGAGTATGCTGTGTATTCATTTTCATTGAATTCTAGAAGGTCTTTAATTTCTTTTAAAATTTCTGTCCACTTTTCCATGAGTGTGTAAACCTTCTGTTGCTTCTGTTACCCAGGTTTAAGCTCTGGTGTTCTGCTAGGATGCAGGGAGTTCTTTCAATTTTCTTATCTCTTTGAGACTTGCTTTGTGTCTGAGTATGTGCCCAATTCTGGAGAAAGTTCTATAAGGTGTAGAGAAGAAGGTATATTCTTTTTTGTTTGGTTGGAATGTTTGGTAAATATCTGTTAGGTCCGTTTGGTTTAAAACTTCTACTAGCTCCAGCTGCTGGGAGTTCCAGGTAAAATGTGTTTCTGGACATTAGGATCTAACACTTAGGAATGGGACAGGCAAGGGTCTGAGGGATTTCACAGGATGGAGGAAAACAAAGCAATCCAATAGGATCTGATTATTTTGCTTCCTTATAAGGGGGGCAGAGAGTGAGGCGATATCACCCCAGAATGTCTGCTATGGTGCCTGCTGGAGTTGGGGGCTTGGATAGAGGAGCAAGTGTTTCGAGGGAAATTAGAAGGGAAAGATCTGTGGGATCCACAGATGATGGGGCCAGGGAGGCAAGGGAAGGCTGTGGCGGATGCTCTGTTGCAGAGCAGAGGGGTGAGATTGGAGGATTTCATGTAGAGAAACAGAGGCAGAAATGATGATCTGCAGTCAGCTCTCTGGCTTCCCTGGCAGGAGAGGCCTGTGGGTTAGTAAGAAGTGCCTGGTGGAGATGGGGGCTGGGATAATGCGATGAGTCAGGGAGGAGGGGAAGATGTGTGGGCTCTATTAGAGATAGAGTGGGGAGAGGCTGCTGCTGGGCTTCTGCTGCAGAGTTCTACCTGGTTCCTTGTCCTTAGGGGGTTCTTAGTCACTACGTTCCCTTTCATTCTTCATAGTGTTCATTTTGATTTTTTTTCTTGATCATTTTGTGTCAAAGATGTGCTCCTTGTTAGCTTCATAACAAAATATATGTTTTTAGTTGTACTTACATCATATCTTAAATTTCCAGTTAGTCATTGTTGCCCTTGACTTTATTGCTTTCTTCCATTTGTCTTTTGTGTCCCTGCCTCCATCTGCTCTGGCCTCAGGTTTGTGCCTTGCTACTAATTTGAGGCACTGAGGTTTGTGTTCCAGGCCACCAGGAATTGATAGAAACAATAGGGCCAAACTCTCCAAACCTCCATAACCCCTTCGTTCTTCCTCTCGGGTTCCTGTGGCCACTTCTTACTACAATAGCTCACTCAGGCATTATAGAACCTTACCTAGTCCCACTTATCTGCCATTTCTAGGTGTGCTTTCAAGAGAGGTTTCCCAGAAGTCACTCTGCTATACCATCCTCAATGTCTTTCCCTGGTCACTTTTGTCTAGGACATACTCTTACTCTTTTTAACAGGATTTTCTAAGGTCTCTAAGACCTCTGACACCAGCTTGTTTGTGATGCCCTGATTTTCTTCCAGGCAATTCCCCCTTTTCATGTGGAAACAACTTTTTATTTCTTCTAAACGTTGGTTAGTGATGGATTCCTAAAGTCTTAGTTCTTGATATAAATTAATATGCTGTTTGGTAACACTGTGAGTAGGTTGTGTTGACAGTTCTTCCTCTACAGCAGCAACAGGTATTTGCTTGTAGAATCAAGTTTTGCTTACGTTTCTTGTGGATTTTGAGTTTGTAAAGAGCAGAGATTATATCTGACATAGAAGCTTACTCCAGAGTCAGGAATAAGTGGGATGAATAAAGACAATTTTGAATTTTTCTCCTTAGTTAGCATGTATTTTTCCAAGTTCAACCTTTGGTGCTCTGGTCCATAGAAGTAATTATCAATAAATTAATAAGCTATATACTTAGCAGAACTTTTTGTTTTCTGTAGATTGAAGCACCTGCAACCAAGATTCTAAATGGTATTAACAAAATTAAACCAAGTAGTTTGGATGTACTTTTGAGTTCCGGAGTCTAATTGCCTATAATGAAACACTGGAGTTGTAATTTGATGGTCTGTAGGTTTCTCAGCTGTTTCTCTCTACAAGAAAATGTATAATGGGAGATTTTGCACGTGACTGTCTATATTTTATATGCAACACATCAGTGTTGTGTAAATTCTCTGAGCAACTTCTATTATCTTTGAAACCACAGAAGCAACAAGCAGCTATAATTACAGTCTGACGAAGCTATAACATTTCAAACATGCCTACAGTAGTGGTACTACAATGGGAACGTTCATCTGCCTGCAGTTTCTCTGTGCTCGGTGACATCACAATTACACCGTTTTAACAGAAACGTCTGTCCTTAAACAGAACCAGCTTGCTTGAAAAAGCTAAGAGTTTTTATTCTTCTGACTTCTTTGATTCCTCACTGAATAAAAGTGGTCGGGATGGTAAATATTGCTGCATAGCTATCATGTTCCTGTTACTTCTCGGCTGGTTTCACTATTGGAGAGTTCCAGGTATTCGCCTTCACTCCACATGGGGAGCGAATGCGGCGTTATTTAAAACTTCTTTTGTGCATCTGCTCCTTGTCAACTCATGATCGTCTGATCCTTGAAGATTTGACAACCCTGTGATTTGCTGTAATGGAATTACTGAGAAGTTATCAACAGAGACGTTGCACTAGAAGAATGCAAAGTAAATCCTTAGATGTTTAGAAGGAAATGAACTTCAAAAGGGAGTGGTAGCCACAAAGAAATACCTGAATCATACTTCTTCCCCTCCTTGAGTGGAGTGGGTCTGTGTCTTTAATTTTGTTGACTGAGAGAAAGGATGTTTATATTGACTTCCTGCATCTTGAGCTGTGACTCTTTTTTTTTGTTGTTGTTGTTGTTAAGTTTATATATCAGCACTGCACAGGCAATGAACACATCTTATAGGCTCTGTAAGTATATTCAAAGAACTTGCTCTGTGGGATTCAAAGAGTTAGGCTCTAGTCCTTCCTTATTCTGCCACTCTGCCACTGAGCATAAAAGAAACATGGAATCCATTTGTTTTCAATGTTTCTTCAACATTGAAGTTTTCTGAGCCACTATTACTTTTCTTTTCTCCTTTTAGTTATTCTGCTCTCATACAATACATCCTGACTCTACCATCCTCTTTCCACTTCTCCCAGTAGCCCCTCCTACCTTCCCTCTCTCCCAGATCCACTGCTCCTGTTTCCCTTCAGAAAAGAGCCAGCCTCCCAGGAATATCAACTGAACACAATACACAATACACGGTACAATAAGCCTGGGCTCAACCCTCATATCAAGGCAGAATAAGGCAAATCAGTAGGAGAAAAAGGGTCCCAAGAGCAGACAAAAAAGTCAGAGCTACCCAACTCCCGCTATTAGGAGTCCCATAAAAATCCCATGCTAAGTAACCACAGCATATATTCAGAGGACCTAGTGCAGACCTTTGCAAGGTTCTGTAATTGGTGCTTCTGTCTCTGTGAGCTCCTATGAGCCCTGCTCAGTGGTCCATGTTCTCCGGGTGCCCTTAACCCCTCCTGGTTTCTATAATCCTTACTATCCCCTTCCATTGGGCTCCCTGAGCTCTGCCTACTGGTTATGGGTCTCTGTATGTGCTCCCCTCAACTGCCAGAAGAAGCATCTTGGATGACAATTGGGCTAGGCATTGATCTATGGATATAGCAAAATATCATTAGGACTTATTTCATTGATTGTTTTGCTTTTTTCATGTTTGACTCTACCAAGCTTCTGGCTCTTGGTTATCCAGGCAGTATTGGACATGGGCTCCCTCGTGGCATAGGCCTCAAGTTAGACCAGTGATTGGCTGGCCACTCCCACAAGCTCTAACCTACCGTTGCCCCAGTACATCCTGCAAGCAGGACAAATTGTGGAGGTTTTGTGGCTGGATTGTTGTCCCAGTTCCACCGCTGTATGTTGTGGTGGTCATCTGATAGAGGGCTAATATACAAAATATATATAGAACTTAAGAAACTAGACATCAACAAACCAAATCATCTGATTAAAAATGGGATACAGATCTAAATAGAAAATTCTCAGTAGAGGAATCTCAATGGCTGAGAAGCAATAAAGAAATGTTCAACATCCTTAGCCATCCAGGAAATGCAAGTCAAAATGACTCTGAGACCCCATCTTACACCCACCAGAATGGCTAAGATCAATAATGCAAGTGACAGATCATGTTGGTAAGGATGTAGAACAAGGGGAACACTTTTCTATTGCTGGTGAGAGTGCAATCTTGTATAACCACTATGGAAATCAATATGATGCTTCCTCAAAAAAATTGAGACTAGATCTACCTGAAGACCCAGCTATTAATTACTTTTGGATATATACCCAAAGGATGCCTCATCCTACCACAGAACACTTGCTCAACTGTGTTCATTGCAGCTTTATTCTTAATAGCTAGAAACAGGAACCAACTTAGATATCTCTCAAGCAATGAATGGATACAGAAAATGTGGTACATTTACACAATGGAATAAATGGACTAGAAAAAAAGATATCATGAAATTTGCTGGCAAGTGAAGAGAACTAGAAAAAACATCACTCTGAGTAAGACAAGTCAGACCCAGAAAGACAAATCTGTTATGTACTCTCTTGTGAGTGGATATTATCTGTGAAGTAAACAATAATAACACTACAATTCACAGATCCAGAGAGGCTAAGTAACAAGCAGGGTTCTAGCAGGTATGAATGGGTCTCCCTGGGTAGGGGAAATATAGATTATACAGATGGACTGGCAGTGGGTGGGGATGGGTGGGATGGGAACAGGAGGGATCAATTGCCTAATAGAGTATGAAGAGAGACAACTGAAATGGGGGAAAAGAGGAGGATTTGGAGGCATTTTGGAGGCAATGTGTAAACCTAGTGGAGCAGAGACTTTCTGGAACCCAGGAGGGTGACCCTTGGGAGGACTCCTAGTACTGGATGATATCAAACCTGAACTGGCCATCTTCTGTAACCTTTATGACTTTTCAAACTGTAATACGAAGTACATGGGAGGTCCTGACTCTAGAAGTATAATATCTGAACCAGATATGTCAGTATGGTCAAGAAACTCATTAAGAGGTAAAATCTGAGGCCCACCCCGTCATACTGAATCAAACTCTAAGAGGGAGATCTGGCAATCTCTGTGGTAATAAACCATGTAGGTGACTACAATACACTTCAAACTTTGAAAACCATGGAATTGCATAACTTTAGAATACTTTTGTCTAGAAACTTCCAAGAATCTGTGTGTATGTAAAATAATTTAGGTCTACACTGATGTTAAACAGGCAAATTTCTCTGCTTGTAATTAAATGTAAAAATTGGATTCCAAACACAGATGTAGAGGCATATGTAAGAGAAAAGAAAAAAGAACACTGAAACTGTTGTAAAGAAAGTAATTACACTTAAAAGGTTTTTGAAATAGGCATTTACAGAATTTGCTTCCTTTTGACACTGTCAAATGAACTTGGTGTTTCTGTCATACATGCAGTGTGGTGAATGTTTCCACTGATCGATCATTAGTACTTAAGGCCTGTGATTTCATAAAATAATTTCAAATTATTCATAATTATTATAATTTGATTCTTGTATCTATGGAAGAGAACAGCTAATCTGTTCTACATGAGTATACATATGGTCAAAATGTTTGTGATTGGATACTTGGGCTTTTGGACTCCCATATAGGAAAATATACTTACATGTAACCACTTCTGTTCCTTATTAGCATATGCTTGACATAACAGCCTGTTTGCTCTCTATTTTTTTAGAGTAGCAACATTTTTTTTTGGTAGTTATTAGGGTAATTATATGAGTATCAACATTTATACTTTGCAGGGCTTCTGAAGGAAAGAGCTGTAGAATACTTTACTTGTGGTTTAAATAGGTTGATGAATATAAATATGTGACAGAATATAGAAATGATCATATTAAATTTAGAATATAATATGAGAAACAAGGAAAGGAATGAGAGAAATATTTCTATTATAAGTTTTATTACAAAATCAT
The DNA here is from genome assembly GCF_008632895.1 of Mastomys coucha. Lineage (NCBI taxonomy): Eukaryota > Metazoa > Chordata > Mammalia > Rodentia > Muridae > Mastomys > Mastomys coucha. The sequence continues at coordinate 31,984,282 of NW_022196897.1, read as the reverse complement.
GTGAAGTACAAAGGACATTTTTGGAAGTTGTTCTTCACCAAATATTCTTTGAGCACCTATTGATACTAGGTTCTAACAGATGGTGGGCTAAGAAAATTTGATATATGAGGCTTACCTCTAGGCAAAGAACTACAGGCAATAAAAGAAATGCTGAGAGTGGGTGAAATAGTCTTCCTCAGGAAAGGGCATACCAATCGGTTACACATCACTAAATGGTAGCTGCTCACTCTCTATCTGTCTGTCTGTCTGTCTGTCTGTCTATCTATCTATCTATCTATCTATCTATCTATCTGCCTATCTGCCTATCTGCCTATCTGCCTATCTGCCTATCTGCCTATCTGCCTATCTGCCTATCTGCCTATCTATCTATCTATCTATCTATCTATCTATCTATCTATCTATCTATCTATCTATCTATCTATCTATCTATCTGCCTATCTATCTATCTGCCTATCTATCTATCTGCCTATCTATCTATCTGCCTATCTATCTATCTGCCTATCTATCTATCTATCTATCTATCTATCTATCTATCTATCTATCTATCTCTGCCTATCTATCTATCATGCATTCATCAATGAAACCAATGTAAAAGGGACACAATAGCAGAGGAAATGGAGTCAAGGGAGGATATATGGGATGGATATAAGCCAAGTACAATAGTGTACTATGGAAGTGTCAAGTGAAGCCATCATTTACGCTTTATACAACTGAAGAGAAAGAATCAAAAAATAAAACACTGTAGAAAAATCAAATAGGAGATCTGTGTGCTTTCCATGTTGTAGATTAGGATTTAGGAAAGATAAATGTTTAAAAGTGCTATTATGCAACTTGTGATTAAATGAAGGACTTGTTTAATAAAGGCAGTGAGAATGATGAAAGTGACATATGGATTGCAAAGAAAATATGTGATATATAGCTGAAAGCCTACCTTAGGTATCAGGATAAAGTTTGATAGATGTTTTATTTCAATGATGATCATTCTGACTACTATTTTGGTAAAGGAAGTTTGTGGTAAAAGAACAACAACAACAACAACAAAAAGAAAACCAGGAGGTCACCGAGGTATTTTTTCAATGCCTCTGGTATAGTCCCTGTACTAGTAGATCTTACATTATAATGTGAAAGTTGTACATGAGGTGTTGTGATAGTGTTGTCACCTTGCTGGGGTATGGAATTACTCAGGAGTCAAGCTTGCAGGTGCACTTCTGAAGGATTATTTAGCCTCTGGTCATGCCTGTGAGAGATTATGTTGATTAGGCTATTTTAGATGAAAAGACTCATCCTTAAAATGGGTAGCACTGTACCTGGGCCTTAAGTTTTAGACTGTATGTGGTGGTTCGGAAAATAATGGCCCCCATAGGCTTATATGCTTAAGTCACTAGGGAGTGGCACTATTTGAAAGGATCAGGAGGATTAGAAGGTGTGACTTTGTTGGAGGATGTGTGTCACTGGGGGTAGGCTTTGAGGTTTCCAAAGCCCATGCCAGTCCCAGGTCTTCAGACTCACTATTGCTCCCTCTCTCCCTGACCCTCTCTCTGCCTATGGAGTAGGATGCAGCTCTCAGCTACTGTTCCATGCTTGCCTGCCTCCATGTTCCCTGACACAATGATAATAGAATAACCCTCTGAAACTGTAAAAATGTCTCTAAAATGTTTTATTTTTACAAGAAGAGTTACGTTGGTTATGGTATCTCTTTACAGCAATAGAATAGCGACTAATACACTATACAAAGAGGAGAGAGTAAGCTAAGCGCTGGCATTCGCCACTGTTTCTTGATTGTGGATACAGTATGACCAGCTGTTCCAAACTCCTGCTACTCTGACTTTTCTGCAACGATGGACTATGTCCTTGAAGTGTGCACTGAAATGAACTCCTTTCTCATGAGTCTCAGGGTGTTTGTCATAGCAAGAGGAGAAGAAATTAAGACAAGAACCAAGAGTAAATATCAAAATTTGCATGAATTTTATTCTAGTTTTTGTTTTGTTTTGTTTTGTTTTCTGTCTTTATAACATCCATATCAACTTGTGGTAAGGGAAGAAAGCAACAGATTAAGTCTTATAACCCTACCAGATAGTTAGGTTTGCTTGGTGCCTTCAGTATAGGGGTGAGCTATACTCAAAGAAAGCAATGTCAGAAGGGAAAGGCCATGACTCATGCTTTAGCATAGCAAGCACAGAATGGTCAGTCCTAAGTGATGAGAAAAATCTCTACTTGGCCTAATTTATACATATGCCTGATATACTAAGCCATCTTCATGCAGCCATTCTCATCAGAGCAGCCTGAACTTCTTAAGTGGAGGCCCAGGACTCTAGAAAGCACTAAATTCAAACTAGTAGTTGGACAAGTCTAAACAATTCCAAAGTGGCACAGCACAACTTCTCCTGGATTTAGCTGGTCAAAGGATCCACAGGCCAGTTTAGATTCAAGCTAGCCAAACAATAAATTCCACTTCATGATAGAGGGAGTTATGAGTAATGGCATGAGGAGGGAGAACAGCCTTGGATGGCATTCCTTTCTGTTCACATGTCCTTGTCGAGCTCTTTCTCGTTGCCTAGGACCGAGCAGTCTCTGACTTGCTCTGCTGGAGCATGAGTCACTGTGCCTTTTCCCTTCTTTTCTGAGACTGCTTTCTTTGGGTAGAGCCAAGTGCTATATTGAGAATCTCCTGGAAAGCCCAGGGGAAAGGAAATTAAGACATTATAAACACTTGGTACCAACTTGTCTCCTATGTGAAAAGTCACATTAAAAGTACGACACCCACCTCTGCTTAAGCCTCAGGTGACTGCAGCCTCATGGAAAATCCCAAGCTGGACCGGCCAGGTAAGTTGTTCATGAATTCTGCTCTACTGGGACCATGTGCTATAAAATATATTTATGTTTGAGGACTGTTAAGTTGTATAGTGGTTAGTCAAAGAATAACACAGAAATAATATAGAGACCATTTTGGAGATAATCTGGGAGTTTCATCTATGTTTGCTTCAACTAAAGAAATTCCAACAGGAGTCTCTGAGTCATAGATCAACAACATTATGCAACAAAGGTCATGATATCCTAGTCACCCACAGGTTTCCCATCACATGACTTCTTGGAACAGAGATAGGACAAATGTCAGATGCCATGAAGCATGATATGTTAGAAGAAAGATTCTGGGTTCAGAAAATACACAGTCTTCATGCAAATATAGACTTCTTGAAGCATGTAGATGGTCATCTTTGTTGTCATATGACAGAAATGTCAATAACACTGTAGGAATATAGAAGTAAACCCCCAGAAGTTTCCTGAAGAACATCAAAGTTGTAGTAAAGTTTCCTGAAAACCTATGTATAAATTAGTATTTTCTGTTCAAAGAAGCCATGGGCATTTGCTGTTTAGTTGCCAGTAATCTGGTAGGATGGATACCTATATCTTCCTGATCAATCTGTACTCGTATCTTTTCAGTACACTTACTCCTTCAAATCAAGAATAAACATAAATTTTTTCCCTGAGTATTTTAAAGAAAATATATGAAGGCAATCCAAATGACATCTTCAAATAACGGGACAGACAGAGTCCCAGTCAACTATCTTTTGTCACCAAACAAACCTTCCAGTGGCAGAACTAGGTTATATCCAGTTGGGTTGTTGGTCAACAAGTTCCATAAAAATCCCCAAAGAACCCAGGCTATTGCTAAGACAATAGGTTGCTGTCTATAAACTGACAGCAAGACCCAACTGGTGATTATAACACTTATACAATTCACTGAACACAGAGAGGGTGAGCTGATGCCTACATAGAGCCTTTACCCCCATGTGCTTAAAGTCTTTGTTACAGAAAAGTACTTTGCATGCTATCAAAGACAAATGTAAACACCAAGTCAGCCACAAACCCTTTGATCTACAAACTGTCCTGCCTGCAAATATGCTAGGATGATGGTGGCACAAAGCTCATGGGAGTAATCAACCAACATCTGATTTGGCTTAAGGACCACTCCATGAGATGAAACCCATGCCTGATACTGCTAGAATGACCAAGAACCAGAGGCTAGATAGCCAGAGACCTAGGGCAAAACCAAATATTATTGATCTGGAAAAAAAAAGTAGCGACAAAACAACTTCTCATGTTATTCTGTTATACTCAATGATCAGTGCCTTATTCAGTCATCATCAGAGAATCTTCCTCTTGCAACAGACGGGAACAAATACAGTGAACCACAGCCAGCCATTACACACACACAGAGAGAGAGAGAGAGAGAGAGAGAGAGAGAGAGAGAGAGAGAGAGAGAGAGAGAGAGAGAGAGAGAGAGAGAGAGAGAGCGCTCAGGGAGCCCCCTTAGAAGAGTCAGAAGTGTAAGAGTCAGAAGGGATAGAGGTCATGAGGAGGAGAGCAAGGCCTTTTAAACCAACCGAGCAAGGCTCATATAAATTCACAGAGACTGAAGCAGCTAGTACAGGGATGACACAGGTCTGTACCAGGCCTTCTGCTATAGCTTTCTGTTTAGTACTTTTATGGGACTGCTGAGTGGTGAATGAATGGGTCTCTGAGTCTCCTGAGTGTGTGAATGAATGGGTCTCTGAGTTTTGTGCCTTTTTCTTGGTGCTCTTTTTCTTTTATTGGTTTGTCTCATCTACCTTCAATATGCTAGCTTTTGTTTTATTTTATTATTATTTTATTTTGTTATGTTTTGTTGTTGTCCCTTAGAAGCCTGTTTTTTTTTTTTTTTTTTTTTTTTTTTTTTTTTTTCTAGAGAAAGACAGAACAGGAATTATCCCAAAGGGAGGTGAGATGAGGGGGAACTGGATGGAGTAGAAGGAGTGGAAATTGTAATTGGGCTATATTATATGAGAAAATAATCTATTTTCAATAGAAGGGGGCAAAAGAAATATCAATTGGAAATCAGAAGAAAAAAATACTCCAAACAAATCGTAGAACTTCAAAAGTGTTGTAAAACCACTAACCCTGCATCTTATAGTTCACATGTCTCCTGTATATCTTTGAAATTTCTATAAAGATGGCCAATATAATGAACCCTAAACATATTATAGTAATCTAATCTTGGCAAAATATTTCTATATGTCAGTACTTTCTAATATATACTGGTAGGATAGAAAATGATAAGAAATTATAGAGCTGATGTGGTTTTGAGCTGGGAAATTTTGGAGGAATGTTTTGTGAGTAAAAGCTGTGTTATAACTAAGACATATGTACTAAGTTCTTGTACAGTGTTTTATAATAGGCCTTTCTAAGAACAGATGCATAAGAGATTATTCTCCAGGCATGGAGAGACAGCCGTGGCAATAGTAGTATTTTATAAGCACTGATGAGGCAGAAGCAGGAGTATTGGAGGTTCAGGACCAATCACACAAATGCCGCATAAACACAAAGTTGCTACATTTTAAAATCAATGTTAATATGAAATTTTAATAAAAAGTTAACTAAAAATGGTGCACCTTTTTGAAGAAAAATTGAAAGGTACAGAAAGAAGAAAGTGGGGAGGGCAGGAATAAGTAAAAGAAGAAATGAGAAGAAAAGGGCAGAAGAAGAAACTACTCAACAAATCACCTCCCTTATTTGATGGATTTTCTTCCTGTAGGTTCTGTGAATAGTGATTCTATAAATAGTGATTTACACATGCACACTCACATAAATAATTCCTATAATCAATATATAACCATGACTTTTAAAAACCATATAAGTTTAAAAATTATTATTACTGTTTTTGGCAAATATCACAAGAAATAGCTCTATGTTTTGTGGAGTATAAAAATGTAGGTCTCAGTGACCTAACTATTCTGCTGCCTCTGAACATTTCAAATGACCTGGTGCATTCAATATGATAATTAGCAATATAGTTACCACAGTATAGTATTCTGAGTTATTTATGAGCTTCTGAGTTTTCTTCTACTTACATGGTCAATTTATAAAAAATGACTACTTTATCAAACTTTAGGAACTTCATATTTTCACATGTATTTCATATTTTGTATTTACATAAGCATTAATTTGATTTTTTGACAAAGTGTTGTTTTTCCTCATAACTAGCAGTCAAGAATCCTTCTTATATAAAAGATGGTCCATTAAGACTGGGGCTTTGCAGTGTCATTGACTGTTTGTATCCTGGAATCCATTGTCTATACTGTATGGTTACAACCATTGAATTATGGGTAAATTGAAGCAATCCATTTCTGAAAGATTTCTTATGAAAGAAATGGGAGGAGAGAGAACAATACAGGTTTGAAACACTATCCATACTGGTCAATTGCTGTTCTTTGCAAAAAATTTTATAATTCATTAGATCCAAAGTATTATGACACAGAATTTTCTTTCCATGTTATTGACTAAAATAAAAAGAAATAATATGTCCAAACAGGAAAAGATGCTTCTCATCCATTGTTATAGCCTGAGTTTCTTATCTGGAACCTACATGTTGGAAAGAGACCTGACTCCTGAGAGTTGTCCTCTGACTTTCACATCCACACAAGGTGGCATGTGCATATCCCTTCTAAGAGGTTTTGCTGCTTTGAAGGAACACCATGAACACCGCAACTCTTATAAAGAGATATATTAAACTGGGGCTGACTTACAGCTTCAGAGGTTTAGTCAATTATCATCATGGTGGGATATGTGATGGCACACAGGCAGACATGGTGCTACAGAAGGAGCTGAGAGTTCTACATCTGGATCTACAGGCAGCAGGAAGAGACCCTGAGCCACTAGCCTGACTTGAACATCTGAGACTTCAAAGACTGCCTTCAGTGACACCAACTAAACCACATCTACTCCAGCAAGGTCACACTTCCTAGTAGTGCAACTTCCTGTGGTTCTATGTGGGCCATTTTCTTTCAAATCATCATACCTTTCAACTAAATCAATGTAAAAAAATTATTTGAATATGTTTTTCTTTTAAAATACTACTGAAATAACTTCTGTCTAGGATTTTAAAGGACATGATATGTTTTGATAAAAGCATATAATAGTAGCAGCAACATTTACCTATTTCTCTTTCAGAAGCCCATCTTTTAGAAAGAAAATCCAAGTGTTTTTTATTCACTTGCAATGTTTCAGACTGTTTGCTTCTCACTACCTTTTATTACTATATAAATATTTTCATATGTGGTTAGGAGTGCATCCTCCCATTAGTTTCAAATTCAGTAATGCCATAATCACACAAAAGGCTGAGGCCCTGATTATGCTCAGATAATGTAGTTGTTAATGATCAACTTAATGTTGAAAGCTATTACTGCTCATTGACACAATTCTGGGAACATTATACTGTAGAAGTGCACCTTTTGTGTGAAAACAGAATGACAAAATTGAAATGTTAAAAGTTGAGTGTCTGAATAATAGCCTGTGAAATCATTTAGACAAGACCATTGTTGTCTCTATTGTTCAAAGACTAGAGAGTGACAAGAGGAGACAAAAAAAAAAAAGGAGAGACACCACAAGGGCTCCCCTTGCAGGTTTGAAGTGAGATGGGAAGGAAAGAGGTTGCCTATTTGTCTTTTTTTTCCTTGTTCCTGGACAGTCTTCTAACAACAGAGCACCCTCCTCTGGCCAACTGCCAAAAGGGGGATGCTGCCTCATGGATGACTGGCAGCTGAGCCAGGCAGGAGCTTGCTGCTAGTGCCCTGCAACCATTTTCTTTTTCCTAATAGCATATTGCTTGAGAGGGGTTCCAACTGGTTGCTCAGGGGCTTCAGGATGCTGACACAAGGGTTCAGGTCAGGAAACATTTGAAAGCTGGAGTGTCTTTAGGAAGTAAGTGGACAGTCACCTTCCCAAACAACCTGTCAGTTCACTCTGGCAATGTGTCACTTGGTTCTATTTTCTTGGGCAATGGTGAAGTTTGTTATAGAGTATAAAGGGCAGTCAATGGAATGTAGAGGGACTGAAAATAGTTGTGTATATGTGATAAGATGAATATGTGTGAGTCTTCCTAGTTGATTGATGGAACCAGTTGGATTTAAACAGGAGTACAGGCCTAAGGCATGTAACTCAGTGGAAGAATACTTGTCTAGCATGTGCAAGGCTCAGGGGTTAATCATAAAAAATTGTAAAACAAAACACAGGGCTAAACCCAAACCAACCCCCCAAAACAAAAAACAAAATGAGAACCTCAACAACACAACCCCCAAGAGGATTTTATTGTTGGATCATACGGATTCAACCTTTCATTGTCAAAGGCACAATTTCTTACCTAGCAGTCTTTTATATTGTTTACATTTGTCCCACAGCATCAAATGAGCAGTGAGAGATCATGATTAGTTCATCATAATTATTTGGGATGCTTAAAAGTCGTGATCTATATATAATATGGAAGTGTCAGTTGCAAAGTTTCTATGCTTCAGGTGCCTTCTGGTGATTCCAATTTCTCAACAGGAGGAAATTTGTTGAAAGTAGGGACCAAAAAATAATAATTGAAAAAAAAAAAAAAAGAAAGAAAGAAAGTAGGGACCTGATTCAGATTGTCAGAGAGCAAGGAAGAAATATCTTACAGGGGTAGAAATTAATGTCTAAAATGCAGTCCAAATTTAGACAATGAGATTGTCCTTGTAATTATTATTTGAGAAAACCAAGATATTTGTTTAAGAGGTTTCTATAAAAGGTGGATTATTTTTAAAGTTTACTTCACAGTGAATTTTTCAAAATAAACTTTCTTTATAGGAACAGTTGAAAATGCACAAAAATTGAGAACAACGTGGAAATGAGTATACTAATAAGTGTATTAATCAACAATATTGATGAAGCAGTGTTATTATATAAATAATATTAATACTGACTGTCATGGCACATATAGATTTTTCTGTGGCTCATCTCTAAGGTACCACCTTAAAGTTAGTCACAATCTCTCCATGCAGGCTCTTCTTGGATGTTGCAATTGTTCCAATGTTTCCTTTTATATTCTCAACAGTTTGCTAAGTACTGGTCAAGTGTTTTGTTAAACATCCTTTAATGGAGCCTTGTTTGATGCTTCTCTTATAATAGAAGGGGTAGTAGAATAACTTTTTATATCAATGAAAAGGTTTCCAGATGGTCTTAGTCAGGGTTTCTATTCCTGCACAAACATCATGACCAAGAAGCAAGTTGGGGAGGAAAGGGTTTATTTGGCTTGCTTCCACATTGCTGTTTATCACAAAGGAAGTCAGGACTGGAACTCAAGCAGGTCAGAAAGCAGGAACTGATGCAGAGGCCATGGAGGGATGTTCCTTACTGGCTTGCTTCCCCTGGCTTGCTCAGCCTGCTCTCTTATAGAACCCAAGACCTCCAGCCCAAGGATGGCACCACCCACAAGGGGCAATTGAGAAAATGCCCCACAGCTGGATCTCATGGAGGCACTTCCCCAACTGAAACTCCCTTCTCTGTGATAACTCCAGCCTGTGTCAAGCTGACACACAAAACCAGCCAGTACACAGATTTTTGGGATCTTATATCTTGGGTATGCTTTAGTTATGGTTTCTATTGCTACAACAAAACACCATGACCAACAATCAAGTGGGTTTTATTGGGTTCATACCTCCTGTTCTAGAAATTTTTAATCCCATTTTTTTTTTATTTATCCTGCTTTGATCATTCAGTTCTAGGATAAAAGACAGGCACAACTTTGAATATTTACAGTAAGCCTTAAACTGCACAAGAGCTGGACAGATATCTTCCCTCTATATTATTAGAATCTGCTTTCCCATCTATAACCCTAAGTTATTACTATATTTCATCTGGGCTGCTTTTAACTCCAATTGGTGTGCCCTCAGGACCATTTTTAATGACTCACCTAACCCATGGCAGCTTCTTACTCCCCTTCCTCTCCTTCTCCCCCTCCCCTCCCCTCTCCTCTCTCATGGTTTTCCTCTGCCACCCTTCCTCAGCCCCCAATCCCAGGAAACCTAGACCCTGCCTGTGTCTTCTGCCCACCTATTGGCTGTGAGTGCTCATTCACCAATCAGAAATAACTTGGGGGCAAGGTCACATAGCTCACTTGAGTCTACATGCTGACTCTCTTGTCTCTGGGGCAACCAGGCCTTAGAATTGCAAAACACCAAATACTTAGTATTTGCAAAAGACCAAACCTCAACAACTTCCACATTCCAGTTCATCACCAAAGGAAGTTAGGGCAGGAACTCAAGCAGGGCAGGAACTTGGAGGCCAGAGCTGATTTAGAGGTCATGGAGTGGTGCTGCTTACTGGCTTGCTTCACATGGCTTGCAAAATCTGTTTCCTTATAGAACCCAGAACCACCAATCCAGGGATGGCCCTACCCACCATGGGCTGGGCCCTTTCCCAGTGGTCATTAATTAAGGGAAAATGCCTTACAGCTGGATCTCACGGAGCCATCTCCTCAGCTGAGACTCCTTTGTCTCAGAAGACTCTAGCTTCTGTCAAGTTGACTCATAAAACCAGCCAGTACAGGTGTTGACCTTTTAACTTATCCTTGGGGGATACTGTGTTGGGTGTGTCTGTGTGTGTGGTGGATCCTCCACGAGGAATTCATTCAGAACATGTCAATTCCTTTCTGTACCCAGTGCATAGTAACAGAGGGGAGGTGGGAGAGGGAGGAACTGGGAGGAGAAGAGGGAAGGGAAACTGCAGTGAGGATATAATAGAGGAGAGAATAATCAATCAGTCCATTCATCTGACTTACCTTTTTATATGAATTATACTGTTAATGGACTTTCCAGATCTCTGGTAACAAACTATGTTTAAAGAAACCAAAACACTGAGCCCTCTGGATAAAATTCTGAACTGTGGGGTAGCACCATGGGCTCAGTGCTGGCTGCTCTTCCAGAGGACTCAGGTTTGACTCCCAGCACCCACATGGAAGCTCACAAACACCTGTTAACTTCAGTTCCACAAGATCTGATGCCCTCTGCAGGTCTGATGCCCTCTGCAGGCCTGATGCCCTCTGCAGGTCTGATGCCCTCTGCAGGTCTGATGCCCTCTGC
>NW_022196897.1:31966852-31973265 GCF_008632895.1 Mastomys coucha | reverse complement strand
GTCTGATGCCCTCTGCAGGCCTGATGCCCTCTGCAGGCCTGATGCCCTCTGCAGGTCTGATGCCCTCTGCAGTCCTTAGCAAGCACTGCATGCACATGCTTCTCACACACAGACAAAAGACGCTCATACCTGTAAAATAATAAGATAAAATAAAAGTTGAAAATATTTACTGTGGTATATTTATGTCTGAAACTGGAGACTGCCCTGTGAGGGCTTCCCATTAAAGCACAGGAAAGAAAGATTCCGCCCACACCCTTCCAAAGCCTCTATAGAGTCTATATAGTTGCGTTCCTCAAGGAAAACCTACTTCTTAGGACTGGGAGTGTAGATTAGTGGTAGAGCATTTGCCTAGAATAAGAAGGTCCTTGGTACCATCTGTAGCACTATAAAGCTGGTATAAAAACCCACTTCTTTATTTCTCTCCCAGTAGCATTGGAAATGATAACAAATGTTCCTTTACATTAGTCTATAACCTCAAAAGTAAGATATAATAATAAACCAGATGATGATGTAGTTCAGTGGTTAAAAAAAAGTTTGCCTAGCATGCATTAGTCTCTGCATTTAATTGTCAGCAATATTGGGCAAAGAAGAACAACAAAAACAATGAAACAGTCACCTTAATAACAAATTCAATAGTTTTAAAATTCTTGCTCACTTTCATTATTTTTTTGTCTACTTTCTAAGCAATGATTGTAAACATGTACAACCTTATTTGTATTAGATTTTGTTTCTTTTTATCATTTAGAAATTATTTTGGAATTACAAAAGCATTGCAAAACTCCAAAGCTCCCTGTGAAAGAGGGAAGTGAGGAGGAAGAGGAAGGGAGAAAGGAAGAGGAAGGATTGTAAGAGGCAGAGGTGCTAAGGGACAGAAAGCCCCGAGAACCAACTAACCTGGGCTCTAACCTCCAAAGTAAGATACAATAACATCCTGGGCTCATAGGGGCCCACAGAGACTGAACTTATAACTAGGGAGCCTGCGTGGGTCTGACCTAGACCCTCTGCATATATGTTATGGTTGTGTAGCTTGGTTTTCTTTTGAAACTTTTAACAGTGGGAGCAGGAGATGGTCATGGGGGTGTGTGGGTTATCTCTGACTCTTTTGCCTACTTTTTTCTCCTATTGGGCTGCCCCATCTGGCCTTACTATTAGGGGAGTTCTTACTGCAACTTGACATGCCATGTTTAGTTAATATCCTTGGGAGACCTGCTCTTTCTAAGGAGAAATGAAGGCTGGGAGAAAAGGAGGGAGAGAAAACTGGGGTGGGGATGAGAGAACTAATTAAGATGAATATGAGAGAATAAATACAAGCAGTCCCCTCCCCACTCGCCAAATACCCAGACAACCAACCAACTCCAAAGCCGGGCAGTGGTGGCGCACGCCTTTAGTCCCAGCACTTGGGAGGCAGAAACAGGTCAATCTCTGAGTTCAAGGCCAGCCTTGGTCTACAGAGTGAGTTCCAGGACAGCCAGGGCCACGCCACACAGAGAAACCCTGTCTCGAAAAACCAAAAAAACAAAACAAAACAAAAAAAACAACCAACTCGAGAGCCTAGTGGAGCATTTCCACAGTTGGTCCTGAGCCTGACATTTGCAGATTCATTTATTATCATCACTGAAATCTTTCGTTTCTCAGGAGGACATTTAGCTTTCTTCTTTACAATACCCTATCTGTCCCAAGCAGTCTGGGCTAATGCTATGGGAGTGAGGAACTTTAAAATCAGGCCTGTATCCTACTGGTGGATTAGGATGTCTGAGGAGAGAGGGCCCTAGATGGATCCTAATTAGCAGAGGAGTACAAAGTGCTTTGGGAAAAATGTGGCTTGAAGCCTTCTTTTTGTTATGTAATTATATTATTTTCAAAGTTAATATTTTTATAATGGCCCTCTGTTGGGACTCTCCTGCTCTTCTTATTAAACCCTGGCTCTCTCCTTCAAACGTGTCCTCTGCGGAGTGAGCATCTTCACAAATGATGACTTGGGCTAAGTTCTCACCTTTCCTCACTCTTCTCTAAGGGCCTCCGGGCTTTTGGTCCCAAATGTTTTTGTTTTTTTGTTTTTTGTTTTTATCCTTGTAATTATCTTTATGCACAGCCTTTAGCTTTGAAAACCTGTTTCTATATTGGTGTTATCCTTGTATTATCTAGTAATATATTAATATTCTGTCATTACAGTAACCCCATCCTTCAGCTTTCATTCAGTTCGTTTCGATCTTTGCTAACTTGAAATGTGGGAAATGTGACTACAAGAAGTCATACCCTGTTCATAAAAGGCTTAGTCCACAGGAGAACATTTTCAGAGAGTATCCTCTTTGGCTCGCTTTTGAATGAGATCTGACATTTGGGGGGTGCCCGTAAATACAAGTTATACTCACAGAGGCTAAATGATTGCCTTGAGTTCACAGGACACAATAAATTAGCAGCTTCTCTTGATCACTCTTCAAGTTCCTAGGATCTCATGAAAGCACAGAAAGAGGAAGACAGAGGGAAGACAGCGAGAGTGTGATCTGAGCCTAAGTTGTGCATCTCAAGGAGAATTTAGGAAGTGGACAATGCTCCTTGGAGGGGCAGAAAGGGGGACAAATGAAAACACTTGCTATATACAACGGGGTAGAAAGAAATAGCTTTGTTTGTTGGCATGCTCCTGAACCTTCCTTCACCTGCCACTCAGAGGCAGTGGGAAATCCAGATGTGGTTGTTGTCACTGAGCCTCATTAGGATCCCATCCAACCCCAGCAAATGCATCAGGAGGCTGTGTTGGCAGCAAACAGACCTGCTCCTAATGGAAGTTGAGGGAAAAACTGAATGCCTTTGCTCTGTCATCTGAATGTTTTGTTTGAAAGAGCATATAGATTATTTATAGTCCATCAAGTAAACCTGAGGGTCTTTTAATAAAATCATAGATTATCTTGCTCAAAGGAGTTTATTGAAATAATATCTGAACTCGCCCGTGACAATGACACTTCATGAGTTTATGGCTTTCTCCCATGTGGAATAGGATTTCCCACTTACCCCAGGCTATCTGCATATCATCTTAGCATTCAGCAGGAAAATGGAAGAATGACTTCAGGTCACTGGGCCAGCTTCTTATACACTTCCCCCCACCTCTGAAAAATACAAACACAGATCAGAGCAGGGTGAGTAATGAAAGATAGGGAAGAGGCCAACAAACTGCCTTCCAAAGCAGGTCTGGAGAAACCCTTTATTCATATTCATTTTGGGAAAAACAATCTTTTCCCTTGTAGTTGTGTTTGAAAGTCACCCCGTCTCTCCTGGTCAGAATATTAGGGACTTGGGGAGTTTGATTTGGAGCTGATCCAAGAAAGCAATGGGGAAGTAAGAATTCAAGTGACAAGATCCCTTGTCTTTGTTCTGAGTCCCGCTCCCTTCTCGATGGGCCGGAGATGTCATTAAGTGTCCTGGAAGTGTGGGCCTATTGCTCACCATGCTCTCAGCACCTCCATGGTGTTCCCACACCCCCACAGGCATTTATTTTGTGTCTCTTTCAGAATTACGGTTGCTTCCCTTCTCTTGAAATTAAACCACTCAATTACATGGTATGATTGGAAATCCAAAAATTTGAAAAGTGCCTCGCTTTCCCCTGGTTTCACCTTTACATTCTCCCTGTCTTCCTTTGACCCCCAAACTCCTCTAATTCCTGTCAGAGCCTTCTTTGCTCCAGCTGTCTCTTCAAATCTCACTTCTCACTTGAAATTTCATTTAAAGTCTCTGGCCTCTCCCTGTATTCCTTACTCATTTCTCCCTCAGCTGCCATTTATTTAACTTTATAGTGACATTTACTAACTCCATAAAGACTTCTGAGGTAACAACAGTCTTGATGAAACACACATGATTCTATTGTATTATTACTTTCCCCCCCAAAGGAGAACATATCCAGAAAAGAACAATGGAGAATTGTTTTCTTTCAAATAGGAAAAATTAATAACAAAATCATGGAGACTCTCTAGTGAGGAGACCATCCTGTCAAGATCTTTAGTTCCGTTATGAGAACCAGGTCCTGGAGAGGTAGGGTGTTTTTTTCCCAGTGTGACAAGTCTCATGGAGCCAAGGCTGGATTTGGGTTCTCCAGTTCTCATGATAATGTTCTTTTCATCCCACCATGTAGCCTGTGCTAGACATTGTCATCCTTTATAGCCTAGAGCCCTCTGTAAACACTAAATTCCTGGATGTGCAAGTCCTTATATATCCTGTATTGTTGGCATATTCTCCTGTATAGTGCAAATCATCGCTAGCGCATTTATTGTCCTAGAACAATGTAAAAGGTATATGAACTCTTGTTTTTAAGTACCTGGAGAATATCAAGAAAAAACTTTGTACATTTTCAATAAAGATGCTGTGCTTGTTTCCTAAATATTTTTTAAAGATTGATTTTGTTTTGAATAATGTGGAGTGTGTGTGTTTGTTTGTGTGTGTGTGTGTGTGTGTGTGTGTGTGTATGTGTGCGCGCATGCATGCATGCATGAGAATGTAGGTAGGTATCTGAGTTGGTCCGGAAGAAGACTGTTGGTCCCTGAACCTATAGCTACACCACCTGACAAGGGTGCTAGGAAAAGAACTTGGGTCTTCTTAATTGCCTTCCCATCTCTTCAGCTCTTCATAAATATTTCTGATCCATGCTTGGTCGCATTTGGGAATGTGGTGCCTGTGAATAGCAAGGGCTGGGTATTTGCTTAGAACTTCAGATGGAAGAGTGATTTCCAGACTGATTTATTTCACTATCAAATACTCAGTGTATGTATTGGTTGGGAACCAAAGATTCACAATGACTGGTGTCCTCCCCATTGACATTACACTTAACCCAATGAGTTCTCTGTTAAAGAAACAGGGACAGATGTCACGCCAGGGAGTGGTATGCATTGTGAGGAAACATGAAGCTGTACAGAAGAACAGAGCGTGGAAAAACAGCAGCTGTGTGGGATTTGGGAGCATGGCCAGAATGGAGCATCAGAAGAGGCGGTACTGGAGCAGTTAACATGCAGTCACGGAATGAAAACACCCCTACCCGAATGGGCAGCAAGTCCAAGCACCCTTAACAATCTACTACTTATACCTCCTCACACGCCTTCATTGATTCTAACTGTAGGAACACAGGGAATGAGGCATCATCTTCTTGCTACAGGGTCACAGAAAACTCTTCTTGAATGTGAAAGTTCTGTAACCAAATGGAGTCACATGAAAAATTGAGGCTGTCTTTTAGTTAAGTGGTTCTGGAAAAGTTATGGAGTATATAAAGAGAAGAGTCAGCTGTTTTCTTGGATGCCAATAGTGACTTTCCATAAGGTAATCCGAAGCACAGGAGTTTTTGGTGAAGCCACACTGTCTTACAGAAAGACTTCCAGCACTAGGGAGAGGGGAAATTAGGGAATGCGCTGCTTCTCATGTGAGCACGAGTTCTGAGATGCTTGCTATCTTACTCAGGAAGAGGCTAGCCCACTTTGACCTCTATAGCTGATTGCAAAGTCATCGCCGAACCATTATTTCAGAAGACTGAGTTATAGTAATGTTCAACTCAGCTTCCCGGAGCCACATTTGGAATGCAATTAATTGACTGCTGTTAGTTGTCAATTAACATTTATTATCAATTAGTTCATCAAATTGATTAGTTGGCAGGACCTTAAAGTCTAAATGCACTCCTTTCCATTATAAATATGTCTATAAGAGTAAAAGCTACTCACTAATTGATGTCAAACTGGAATTGCTTATGTCGGACTCAGGTCTTATCCATATCGCATTTTAAAATCTATATCAAGTCAACTTGAGCAATATTTATAAGGTTCTCAATATTAAAATGTGCATTTTGTAGCTGTTTATTTCCAGAGGTAATCAGTAAATATTATAAGCTGAAACCTTATATTGATATCAGAAGGTCTAAAACAGATTTTTATTTTGTGAACATATCTTCATTTTCCTCTGGAAGCCAGTATCTCATTTCTCAGTGGTACAGACATTTTGTTTACATGTAAACCTTTTATGTATCAGCTTCCACATGTTGTGAATCAACTAACCTAAAGATAGAAGCATTCACAACAGTGTATAATTGGCTAATATTCCTGTTTGAAAGAGGTATACTTTTAAATCACCCCCTCTTGCCAAAAATTTCACTACATATACCTAGGTTCCCAGGTTAGTCTGCATTTTATCCATTATCTATGGACTGATTAATAGTTTTTAATTTCTTTTCCTATAGTTTGCTTTTATTAAAGACAAATAGGCATACTACTATTTTTTGAAGTGTGGGGAGATGACTTATAGACAAGCGCTTAACATTTAAAGTATATTTTCTCTTTTGTACAAGTTGGCATGATGAATGGAAGAAAGCTGTAGAGCCTACCCTTCTCTACTTACAAAGCAAAAGATACCTACAAGAGATTATTCATTTTTGTTGCCTTTGTGCA
>NW_022196897.1:31917672-31966842 GCF_008632895.1 Mastomys coucha | reverse complement strand
AAAATCCCTGCTTTCTCCTACCTCAAATTGTGACCTAAATATGGCTGAAAGACACAACATGTGACCTGCTTAGCACGGCCTGCCATGGCCTGGAGCCACAGCAGGATCGCTATTAGAGGCACTGGCACAGATGCTACCAGATGGCCAACATATTGTCCAGAGATGACCCATGTATAATTGCAGAAAGTTCAATACATTCAGGTTTTGAATTTAATTGCGTTGACCACCTTACCTACTGTTGCTGCATTTGCCAATGATTTAAGGTGGAAACGCAGTTTAAGAGAGCAAGAGAACTCCTTGGAGCTTTGTCTTTGTGCCTTTCCCCAAGCATTGATTTGTCCACAGGTGGGATTCCAGGTATTCCTACTACCTGAACTAAGAACGGATTGGGACACGTTAGCTCGCAGTGTGGGATTTGGCTCCTAGGCACTTTGCTTTCCAGTCAGCTTAGCCATGGATAGAAGTTTCTAACAGAGTACATTTTCTTGGTTTCCACCCTTTTGTGTGGTGTGGGGAGATGAGACTGGATGCCATGCAATGTTTCCTTCACTGTTGCTGAGTGACTTGGTAGGTGTCAGATGAGTTTAGTTTACCTCATCCTGCTCAACCTTTCCAGCTCGGAAGCTTCAGTTGGAAAGATGTCAGCTGACACTGGATGATGCAGTTTACCCAAGTCTGTATTTTCAATAATATATCTGACTGGGTGCAGGCGGGGCATTAATTTGATTTTGTTGCACATGTGAATATACAGACACCAGCAAACAGGAGTCTGGGCTTTAGTTAGAGTGGGTTTTGAACCCCTTCTCTCTAGAGAAAAATGACAATTATGTGCTATGGAAAGGCAGAGGACTATTGTTTCAGTTTCCGTCTACAGGCTGTTATTTCTTAAAATGTTTCTGCTAAGCAAATGTAATCATGATGGCATGCGTTATTAATTCAAAATAGCTTCTCAAATGGCTCAAGCTTGGGACGGCAGCATGCCTGGTGCAATGTCATTTGTCATAATTCTTTGCTCTTCTGTTGTGCCTTTTCTCCAAGCCATTCACAAACTACATTTGCTTTGTGTCTACATGAAAGACAAAAGATAAGCCCTCGTTTGGTTAGGCCTTTCCAATCCACTGCACTTTTCCACATTTACACTGTAGACAATCTACTGGTATTCCCGATTGACTCTCTACATATGTCCTAGAAAGAAAATTCATACAATTGTCAAGGAAAATTAGATTCCTCTGCTACCATCTGATTTGAGAACAAATTTTATGGTGGAAGCCATTTTACTCCTGATACACCCAATGACGCTTTTCTGACACTTGTCACCATCAATTATGCTTTACAAAGTCCATTACTTGTTTAAAATCTGAAGCAAAATAATTTTCACTGAAAAAGCACATTTTAGTACTTCAAAATAATCTTTTTGCTTTTCCTTCAGGAAAATTGTGACATTCGGAACACTGTTAAACAAGAAAATAATATTCATAAAATCAAAAGGAGATTCCAAGTTACTGCTCTATGGTTTAGAGTTGCTGATTTTAGGATGTCACAACCCTGATTTGGTTGGTGTCCCTTTAAAGGGGAGCGTCAGCTGCTGTCATATGGAGTGCACCCCCAAAACTTGCTATTTATTCATACCCCAGTTAAAGCCGAAACAAACAACTGAAGCTAATCACGCTTGAAGTTGGGTATCGCCTTTGTGGGCTTTATGAGCCTATTTTTCTGAAATTAGAAATTGCCTGAGTGAAATGTTTCTAGCTAAACTGCTTTCTACTGAAGTCATGATTTTTACAGTCAGATAAATGCCCCTTAAGCTCCATTTATGTAAGCGTCAGTGACATCCAGTGGCTAGCAGGCTGATCACAAGTGTGTCTCCCAGTGTGGGGGCCCGTACTCAGGCATGGCGCTCGAGTCTGCTCTACACTCTGCATCATTGCTGACACTTCGGTTCTAGAAAGTTTTTTGTTTGTTTGTTTGTTTTTGTTTTTGTTGTTTTGTTTTTTTTTGTTTTTTTGTTTGTTTGCTTTACCAAATATGGTCCTCTGACTGGGATGACTGTACATTCTACTATGAACTTTTTGAAACAGTGCTGATAGAAATGAGAATTGAAATTTGGAGATAAAGATGCATACAAAGATTACCCAGGAAAGTACCATTGCTTGGAAAACATAATCAGCATCAACACTAAACCCGAAGCTTGAAACTCTGCAGGTGTTATTTAGAAATGGTTATCAGGGAGCTTACACAGCTTCCAGTGATACAGGGAGGACTTGTAAATTCTAGCGAGATTGGTTCATTATGCAGAGTTGGATGATGTTACCGTTAATGTTTCAAACACATATGCTTCATAAAATGGTCCACCTTAATTTGAAAAAAGGCATTACTTGCAATTATGTGAGCCACATAAATTTATTTGCAGACAGTCAATTCATATTGATCATAACCCGACCTCACAATGACCTTGAGGAAAGGTAGTCTGTGACTGGTATAGATATTGGGATCAATACCAGAGTGCAATTGACTACACCTAGTTACTGATAAATGAAGTAAAAAGGTACACTATTTTCAGAAACAAAGATAATAACAGCTCATTTAGTCAACTGTTTGCAAAGGTTTAATATTGATACATGTAGTTATAATGACATCCTCGGGCGTTTTTAAATGGCAGAAAACAATAGGGTGCAGAGTCACTGAGCACATTGAGGAGAAAGAATCATTACTTTCCAACCCTGAATAAGAAATGCCACACTATTTCTGTCAACATCACTATGAACCAGGGCATTCTGTAAGCAGTACAGGCAGATCCTGATCCCAACACACAGGGCTGTTTGCTTCAGTGTTCTGTATGTGCCAGTTCTTGTGAAATGAAGCACCCTATTATGTGGGAACAAAGCCTCCAGGACCACACATTGTACGTTAGTACTACCCTCTCTTGCACATTTGCAGTGGAATTAGCTTGCCTATCCACAGGTAGAACCAACTGTAATCATGAGGAAGAGAGCATTTGGTCTCAGCGCATCTGCTCCACGTTGATGCATGCCCTTCTGCTATGGAAACTTTAAAGAAAGGATGTTAACAAAAATTTTCCCCAATTGTTCCTTTCTCGTTGCTGGGAATTCCACAGAGTGAACAGTTGGCAAGTTATGCAGAACCTAAGTAAATAGCGTCCATTGGCAGAGCGCTAACAGGTTGTGCAGCTTAATTGGAGGAGAGAAGTTCAGGAGCCGGCCAGTGTCTGTTATACCCAGTTGGTGAGTGGTGCCTGTGGAGGGAACCGTGATTTTACAGTGAGCTCATTTTGGGTAACTAGTCAGCTTG
Organism: Mastomys coucha; assembly: GCF_008632895.1. Classification (NCBI taxonomy): domain Eukaryota; kingdom Metazoa; phylum Chordata; class Mammalia; order Rodentia; family Muridae; genus Mastomys; species Mastomys coucha. The sequence continues at coordinate 31,963,533 of NW_022196897.1, read as the reverse complement.
CAACTGTGAGCCAGAGGATTTGCATTCCGTGTGTTTTCCCTTTTCTTCTGTAAAAAATTGTATGTCTATATCTCGAGCTTTGTTTATCTTTTGCCAGTACAATTTTAAGAAATCTGTGCCAGCACTCTGATATTGTCTTTCTGAGGATGGGGAGTGCCGAGAGGCATCGGTGGCTATTAAAACCTGCAAACAGAAGGAAAAGGCTGTTAGCATCGCCCAAGTTTCTTTGTTGACCGTTTACACTTAATCTTTGGTTACATTTCTTAAGCCACGTTCTTTTCCACACTGCCTTCCTGTTTCCGGTGCCTCTGCATCTTTTGGTACCTGCTTTTTCCTTTTCTCTTCTTATGCTGCTACTTATCAATAAACCTAGGTTTTCAAAGCGGTGCTCCATCAATAAGCCTCTCACTGGTTCCGTTCGTCAGTGTTCTGGGAAATCCTGTCTTATACTGGAAAACTGTATATCTCTGTTATTGCTTTCCAGAGCAGAAATAAAGACACTGGGAGGTACTAAACCCTTCAGTGACATCACTGCAGCCACTAAGACACCCCAAACACCTACCATTAAGGGACAGGCTAAGTTAAGGCATTACTGACCGATTGCTTCAGTTTGCTTCAGTCTTTCCTTTGCTTCAACACTTTAATCAACCTGATGGGACAGGCAGATTCTGGACTTCAGGTTTCCTGTGTTCTGCAGGCGGGCTGTCTTACTTGAGTAGCTACTTATGTTCACCAAAAAGATATCTGTAGTGGGGAGAGAAAGAGCTGGTATTGGGTTGCAAGATGAAAATAAATAAATAAATTTGATAAATAAAAAGATATCCATAATTTGAAAGCTAAGAATAGAGCTTTCAAATCTTCTTCTTCAGACCCAGCAGGAAAAGCAAAATATCCTCCTTGTTTATATCTGGAAAATTTTGATATTAAATTCAAGAGTGATAATAGTACCCCACACCATTGTTCAGAAAGCTTCTCCCAGGGAGATTTTGTACTGTGACTGAGGACTGCATGGAAAACATTAGCCTAGGGTTTCTCTTTTCTTCCTTTCCTCAAGTTGCTAGGGATTGAGGTGGGGACTTTGAGCTTGCTGAGCAAACATTCTAAACCTGGGTCATATTCTCTGCCCCTGCCCCTGCTCTTTCTTGAAGGGTTTTACGTAAGTTACATGGTATATATTTGACAAGAACAAACCAGTTTTTATATTCTAAAGGCTTGTTTGTTTGTTTGTTTGGTTTGGGCAAAGCTGAGTAGGAATCCTAACAAACACCTGGTAATGTGGCATTGTCCCAGAAGTCTCTGACTGCTCTGGGTCTGACTCCTTTTGGCCTTGTCTGCTCATTGTACACCAGATTCGCTTCCAGAGACTGTTTTGTGCAGTTCAGGTGTGAGTGTCATGTCTACTGGCTAAGTTATTACAAGGCCAAGAACCATATTGCCAGTCTTTTCCGCTGTATTCTAATTTTAGTTTTGGTTAAAAAAAATAAAAAAACTTGCAATCACAAGTGACTTAATTACATGATTGCCTAGAACTCTGCTACTCAGCTGCTAGCCATGGACCCCATCCGTCAGCCCACCCAGCTGGCCTGTGCTGGCTGTTTTGGCTAATCTTGCACTGTCTCTGGTTACCATGTCTCTCTGAGATTCTACATCAGTTAGATGTGTTCTGGTGCTCCTTCTTGGTAACCGAGATGGCCCCTTGTATTCTACAGCCTATCACAATGAAATCCCACAGGAAGCTTCCTCTTGGGCAGTCCCATATTTCAGACTGTCCCTCAGGAGAAAGCTGTCCTTTAAAACTCCAATATGTTATTTAGTCGGAGTACTTTTCTGTACCGGGTTGCCTAGTACTGAAGTCTCATGAAGAGATGAGTCAGCCCAGTGGCCCTAAAGACACATACAGGGATATACTTAAAAGAAGAATGACGACAGCCTTAAAGATTTCTCAGCACTGTTTGAGGTTTTTAGATGTTGATTTTTTGTCATAGCAGACATATATTGACACTATAACCCAGTCATCCACAACACAGCATCCTAATAACCTTGCCTGTACTACTATAGGGACAGAATAGCAGCAGCAACAGAAAGAGAATTTAAAGACAGTGCTTACTGGGTTTGTGTGAGTGTGCAAATGCCATGCTGTATGTGTAGAGATCAGAGGACATCTTGAAGGAGTCAGTTCTGTCCTTCAACCATGTGGGCTCTGCAATCAAAAACTCAGGTAGTCAGGTTTGGTGGCAAGTGCCTTTGATGGCTGAGCTATCAACCTAGCTCCTAAGTGGATTTTAAACTGAAGGCCACAGGTAGGCATTCCAGAAATGTGACATTTGACATAGATTGTGAAGCTTGATTGCCATGCATCCAAGCTCAACAATTTTACTTTGCCGTCAGTATTTTGGTCTCCAGTGATTCTGTACATTATCATAGGAAATGAAGTTCCTTTGCTGGAGGTACATTGGTTGAGAGACAGAAGGTGTTGATTGAGAAGAGGAAAAAATCCCCCAAAACTTAATTATGCTACTCAGGTATACCAAGTGGGCTGGAAGACCTGTAACACATGTAAGATATTTTCCAGGACTCAGACTTTTGTTTATCCTGAATGCTGGCCTGGAATCCTAAATGTCCCAAGACATGAAAACAAACAAACAACAAGTAAAGGACAAATTTACCATTTATTACTACATGGGATTGACATTGAAATACATCAGAGTGCCTGAGGTATGTTCTTGTTATGTAATGTCTCTAACAAAAAATCTTAGATACATCAAAAAATGCACAACAGCAAAGCAATAAACTTTGCCATATTAATTAATTTTGAATTACGGCCAAACTCTTATATAAGGGCATATGACATACACGGTAATGCCAAATTAATTCTTTATGATCAGTACTATTGTAATCAATGCTAAATGAATTCATAATGATAAGATACTTAAAATAAAGAGTTACCACAAGAACAATAAAAGATCAACATCATTTGAGTTAGAGCATACTAATAAACTATTAGTTCAATAAGCTCAGGCTCTCCATGACAATCAATGGAAGATAATTTATTTCTTGCCTATGTCTTGCTTTTCCTGTAAGGGCTACATAAAAGCATAGTCCTTTGATTCTACTGTAAATTGTGTGGTGAGGAAGAAGTATAGTACTCTTATTATTAACAGTTTTGCTGTATCACTTACTTTAGACCTCCCTTCTGCGCCAAAGAACTCAGGGCAAATTATATACTCAAATTTACTTTCCAAATAATTCCCTTTTGTCTCTACACCCTCTGAGGACCATGCGATCCTTCTCTTCTTTCTTTTAATAATTCATTCTTTCTCTCTTTGTTACACACTTTCTCTCAATATATATGTGTGTGTGTATAAATATGTAAATATACACTTATACATATGTAAACGCAAACAATGTATATGAGGCAAACCTGGAAAAGCTGGCCATATTGGTCTTTACATATACCTCTTTTTATTTAATGCTGCTATAGATTGGTCTCTGCTGTTGTTTCTTGATTAAAAGAAGAGGTTTTAAATTAATTCTTTGAGAATTTCATACAATGTATCTTTATCCTATTTATACCATCTCCTACCTCCTCCCAGATCCACCGCACCTCACTATCCTCTCTCTCTCTCTCTCTCTCTCTCTCTCTCTCTCTCTCTCTCTCTCTCTCTCTCTCTCTTTCTCTCAAAACCATCAACAAGCCCAATTGTGTTGCTCAAATACTGGTGGGTGTGGAGCCTGCCCTGTAATGTGGACCCTTAAAGAAATTGGAATCTTCCTCTTTCAGCAATTATCAAATGCCAATAACTCCTCAGTTTGGGGCGGGACCCTCTGCTTACTTCATTCTTTCTACACTGGGTTTTGTCTGGAGTGAATTTGCATAGGTCTTTTGTATGCTGTCACAATCACTATGTGTTTGTGGGTATAATTTACCTGTTGTGTTCCTAAACCCCCTTTCTCTGGCTCTTACAATCTTTCTGTTCTCTCTTTCAAAGTTTACTGAGCCTTGGGAGAAGGAGTGTGATAAATATGTCCCATTTGGGGCTAAGCATTCCAAGGTCTCCTGTTTTCTGAACATTGGCCAGTTTGGATCTCTGTGTTAATGGACATCTGGTACAAGAAGATTTTCTTATGAAGGTTGAGAGATACATTGATTTATGGGTATAGGAATAAGTCAGTAGGAGTCATTTTTAATACCATGTCGATTTAGCAGAATAATAGTAGGAGGCTATCATTTAGGGCTTATGAATTAGCTAGCCAGTGGTTCTTGGCCTAAATAACAGTTTCAGGCCTGGGTTCCATCTTAAAGAGTAGGCCTTAACTTCAGTCAGACTGAGGCTAGTTAGTTCCATAAAACTCATCGCACTCTTGTTCCAGTGTGCAAATCATGCTAGGACAGTTATTACTGTAGCTCTTTGGGTTCACAGATGAGTAAGACTATCGATTAGGTTTTTTCTTTGGTAGTGAGCGCAGCACCTCCCAGCACTAAGAAAGCTCGTTAGTAGTGATGAAGTTTTCAGATCAATACCTTCTTGATTTTTCTATCTTTTATGATTCAAGGATGTGGTGTCTTTAGCATCAAATTCTGAAGGTGACAATAGCCTACAATGTTTGGCATTCTATGGGATCCCACTGGCCAATAGCTCAAAAATTAGGTAACCCTTTCCTGGCACTAGGGTTTTTATATGGTAGCATGTGGTATCTGGTTGCTGTCCCCCACCCCCATTATAGGGTAACTCCACTTAAGACATCATGAATGAATGGCAATCCTTTACCATACACTGAAAAACTAACCAATAATGAAGTTAAAACAAAGACTTACCTAGGGCATGATGGTGTACACCTTTGATTTCAGTGTTCAAGAGGCAGAGGCAGGCAGATCTCTAAGAGTTTGAGATCGTCCTGGTCTACAAAGTGAGTCCAGAACAGCAATGTCTCCATTACACAGAGAAACTCTGTCTGGAAAAAAACAACCAAACAAGCAACCAATCAAAAGCAACTAATCAATCAAACAATCAAACAAAAAAACCAAACAAACAAACCCCCCAAAACTCAAGATTCACTTTCTGTAAGACTCAATTTTCTTTTTTCCTGTCTGCTTTCTCTCTGTTCCCTTTTTTCTTTGTACTTTTCACTTCTTTTCTTTCATTTTTCTTTTCCTTTTTTATTAGATATTTTCTTTATTTACATTTCAAATGTTATCCCCTTTCCTGGTTTCCCCTCTGAAAATCCCCTATCCCATCCCCCCTTCCCCTGTTCACCAACTCACCCACTCCTGCTTCCCTGTCCTGGCATTCCCCTACACTGGGGCATCAAGCCTTCTCAGGACCAAAAGCCTCTCTTCCCATTGATGTTCAACAAGGCCAACTCCTGCTACATATGCAGCTGGAGCCATGGGTCCCACCATGTGTACTCTTTTGTTGGTGGTTTAGTCCCTGGGAGCTCTGGGGGTACTGGTTAGTTCATATTGTTGTTCTACCTATGGGGCTGTAAGCTCCTTCAGCTCCTTGGGTCCTTTCTCTAGCTCCTCTATTGGGGACCTTGAGCTCAGCCCAATGGTTGGCTGAGAGAATCTACCTCTGTATTTATCAGGCACTGGCAAAGCCTTTTAGGAGACAGCTATATCAGGCTTCTGTCAGCAAGCCCATGTTGGCTTCCACAATAGTGTCTGGGTTTGGTTACTGTATATGAAATGGATTCCCAGGTGGGACAGTCTCTGGATGGTCTTTCTTTCAGTCTCTGCTCTACACTTTCTCTTTGTATCTCTTCCCATGGGTATTTTGTTCCCTCTTCTAAGAAGGACTAAAGTATCCATATTTTGGCCTTCCTTTTTCTTGAGTTTCATTTGGTCTGTGGATTGTATCTTGGATATTCTGAACTTCTGAGCTAATATCCACTTATCAGTGAGTGCATACCATATGTGTTCTTTTGTGATTAGGTTTCCTCACTCAGGATGATATTTTCTAGTTCCATCCATTTGCCTAAGAATTGCATGAATTCATTATTTTTAATACCTGAGTAGTATTCTATTTTTCATCTGTACTTCTTCTATGATAAGTATATATGAGCATCTTCCAGATGTTAGGTATATTCTGAGCCCCACAAGTACATTCATGAAAATAATTTATTAAGCTTGTATAGGATCTGAGTCAGACTTTAGTTATTATTTTGATTGTTATTTGATTTTGGATAGAGACAAATGTCAAGTTCCTCTTTCTTGAGAATATGGGAAGCTATATTTCTAAGCACTCCTGAACTTAAATAAAAGTGTATAGTAAGTTCTATATAATCAATTAGATATGAAGAACCTTTGATACTTTTGGTGTAAGCTCATGAAGAAGTCCTTCAGTCTTCTTTCCTTCTTACAAGGAAACTTCATTTTGAGGTCACAGAGCTATAGACAGTAGCAGCCTGTTCTGCTAAGCGCTGTGTTTTGATCAGTGCATTTTATAGACACACACGATATCTAGAATTTTCATTTCCATCTCTCTCTCTTTATAATCTGTGTATATCAGCATCAAGTCACCTGTATCTATATATTTCATATACATATCCACACACTCACATGTATACACATACACATACACACACACACACACACACACACACACACACACATACACACACACACACACACACACACACACACACACACACACACACACACACATACTTCCAACTATGGGAACTGGCTAGCCATTATGAAAGTCAAGAAGTCACACGACCCATGCCTACAAGTAGAAAATTGGTTGTAATTCACTTCACATCCAAAGACCTAGAAACTCCCTGGAGCTGCCAGTATAATTTCTGGAACCTGAAGAACTTATAAACAGGAACCTCCTGTAGCCAGGCAGGAACCCCAATGGAGTGATAGGGAAACCAACCTACCCACAAAACCTTTAACCCCAAATTTATCCCGTCTACAAGAAATGCAGGGATAGGGGATGGAGCAGAGACTGAAGGAATGACCAACCAATAACTGGCCTTACTTGAGACATATTCCATGGGCAAGCACCAACCCCTGACACTATTAATGATACTCTGTTACACTTGCAGACAAGAACATAGCATAACTGTCTTCTGAGAGGCCCAACCCACCAACTGACTTAGAGGGATGTAGACACCCACGACCAAACAGTGGATGGAGGTTAGAGACTCTTATGGAAGAATTGGAGGAAGAATTGCAGGCCCCAAAGGGGATAGAAACTCAACAGGAAGACCAACAGAATCAGTTAACTTGGACCCTTGGGGATTTCAGAAACTGAACCACCAATCAACATATACAGCCTGGACCTAGTCCCCCCTGCACATATGTAGCAGATGTGCAGCTCCCTGGTCTTCATGTGGGTCCTGAACAACTGGAGCAGGGGCTATCCCAAAAGCTGTTCCTGTACTTGGGATATATTCTAGCTGGGCTTTCGTGTCTAGATGATATGCCAAGGGTGGAGGGATAACCAGAAGGGGCCTACCTACTAGGAGAAGGAGAGGGAGGGTTGTGGGAGGGGAGAATTGTGTGTGGGGGGGTGACTGTGCAAGGGGCAGTGAGTTGGATGTAGAGTCAATGATTAAAAAAATAAAATAAAAGGCACTCTGATCTCTGAGATTAGAAGCTAGACTTCCTGGTGGAAGAAGAGGAGAGAGTTTTCTTTCTATGGTTTTGTTCAATCATTGTCCATTCAATTAGATGATGTCTATTTACACTGGTAAGGGTAAATTTTCTTTACTCAGGTTCAAATATTTACTTCTTACAAAGAGGTATTCTTACAGACACACCAAGAATGCTAGTTCACCAGTTATCCAAAGTAACTCTTAACTGGCACATAAAAGTAAATATCACACTTTATCTTGTAAATAACTGCCATAGAAAGGTATTAGAACACTAGGGTATTTTGATGGAGAAACAAATATTTGATTTCATTTATAATTTTTTTGTTTCAGTTCGCATAAGTTTTGCGAGTCCTAAGTAGGCATAGAATCTCTCAGAGGATCTGTTTCTTCATTACAGAATAGTAATACTATCCTTTTTACTTCCATAATGAAGTTACTTAGATCTAACACTACAGACCAACTACTTAAGTCAGAATTATGCAGTAGTTGAGTTGAACTACTTTGCATTTCAGAATTATAGCTTACAATTTTATAAAATTCATTTGGCCCAAGAATATGTCTATCACAATACCAGGAGATGCTGTTTCGTTAAAGATTTTCAAAAAGAGAAAGTGATTTGCTGAGGATGATTGACGGTTACTCTGTAATGAGAGTTGTATGTAGGCTCTGATAGTGGCCTCTTGTTTCCTTCTGAGGCACTGCTGGGCAACCTTATGCATGTCTCTTACCTGAAGCTTTCTTGGTGAGCCTCACACTCATCTGTCCTATAGTCTGCACCAAGATTTCCAGTTTGTACTTAAAAGCTTTTGTTCCAAAGCTTTAGATAAAAGATAAAAGATCTTTTTTGTACATTATGAGACTATAGACTTTTGATGGCTCAAGATTTTATATACCTTTTAATGAGAAGGCTTGATTTCATCTGATGGTTTTTATAAATTTAGGTTTCAGCTATGTTTCCTCTTGACCTACTGTGAGAGCTGAGCCTTTGTACACCCTGTTGGTATTCTCTTTCTGAAAAACAAAATTCCACAGAGGTGCATGATGGCATTATAAAATATTCTTCAAAGAAGCAAGAGGTAGAAGTATTTTTCTTGTTTGCCAGTAGTCATATGCCTCATCACCAGGTATTTCTCATATGTATATTTTGAGTAGTTACTATTAAAATCACTACATTTTAGTTACATGAGTCATAACACATACACACACATACACACACACACACACACACACACACACACCAGTATATCAGTATTATTACATTAGCTTAAATTAAATTACTATTGTAATGAGTAAAATAGAGTAAACTCATTTTGTTACTCACTTAGGAATATTACGGAGTGTCCATTGTACGTACACCAGGCAGAGTGTCCGTTGTATGTACACCAGGCGGAGTGTCCATTGTATGTACACCAGGCAGAGTGTCCATTGTATGTACATCAGGCGGAGTGTCCATTGTATGTACACCCGGCACTGTTCTACACACTGCTTTGCACTGGTGAAGAAAAAATTGATCTTTTATCTTACAGCATTGCATTCTCCCAGACAGAAACAGATGAGACCACACATCTGTTACTGGATAACTTCAGATTATGAGAAGTGTTAAAACAGTAATGCTAAAAAAGAGTCTGAGTATGAAGTGAGTTGTTATTTTGCAGCAGATAATTGGGAAATACCTCTTCTGAGCAAGTGATGACATTCAGCCTCAACTGGAATAGAGAGCCTAGGATTGTCTCATTTGTTAGGGAAGATAACCTAACGTCTGTGGCATCAAGATAGTATTTCAGGCCTGGACAAATTTTACTGGCATTAATTTATAGAAAGAAGATTGTAAAATTGCAGTCACTAATACTTATTTTGAGTGTAAATTGTAACTAATTCACCGCCACCCAGCTCTTAGCATTTTATTTTATCTCCTAGTTAGGTTTCTACTGCTGGGATACAGCTCATAACCAAAACCAACTTCTTGAGGAAAGAGTTTACTTTAGCTTACACTTCCAGATAACAGTCCATCACTGAGGGAAGACAGGGCAGCAGCTCAAGGCAGGAACCTGGAGGCAGGAACCTGGAGGCAGGAGATGAAGGAAAGGCCATAGAGGAGTGCTGATTTCTGGCTTGATCTTCATTGCTTACTCAATCTGCTTTTTTATAGAACCTAGAACCATCCATCAACCTAGGGGCAAAGGGGCCCCTTACCTCGGGTGAAGTCCATCTACATCAATCATTAATCAAAACCATGCCCCCTCCTCTTGTCTAAAGGCAATCTGATGGAGGCATCTTCTCAATTGAGGTTCTTCTTCCCTGATATGAAAAAATAAGCAAGCAAACTAACAAAAACATCCTAGAAAACTGTTTCCCTCTTTTGACACACAAACATATCACTGTTAAACCATAACCTTTCCTTTTTTTTGTCCTCAAGATAGCATGTTAATATTTGTGGGAAAACTCTGCTAACTAAGGTTGAAGTCTACCATTGACAGGATAGCCTTTTGAGGATAGCCTTCTGAGCTTGGTACATAATGGAGGACTCCCTTCATTGGCAGTGCTCCTCCTTCTCTGACCTTGTCTGGGGAGTTCAGAAAACCCCAACGTGACTCTACATGCAGAACGTCACATAGCCTTAGTTAGAGTATAGGTTCAATCTCCTTTCTCCTGATAAGAATCAATTCAGCTAGCATCTGAGATTCCCCATGCAAATGAAACATTTCAGTACCTCAAGCCTTCAACCAATGACTTCAACCAGTTTGCCCATCCTCAATATTTCTACCCTTCATCCCCAGCTAATAAAACTATATAAGTTTTGAATCACTCCAAGTAAAGTTGATCTGCCTTCTTGCAGCTAGTCTCAGTGCGTCTTCTTCACCATTTGTTACTGGGCCAGTATCAGCTGATGATCCCTGATGGTAGGAAGGGTCACAAATATTAATTATTTAAAACATTCTAACTTTTAAAAGTCCCACAATTTAGCTGGACAGTGGTGGTGCATACCTTTAATCCCAGCACTTGGGAGGCAGAGGCAGGCAGATTTCTGAGTTCGAGGCCAACCTGGTCTACAGAGTGAGTTCCAGGACAGCCAGGGCTACACAGAGAAACCCTGTCTCGAAAAGACCAAAAAAAAAAAAAAAAAAAAAAAAAAAAAAAAAAAAAAAAAACAGTCCCACAATCTTAACAATGTCAATACTTAAAAGCCTAAAAGCCCAAAGTCTCTTTAAAATAGTCAAGAATTTCTAAAAATCCAGTCGGTTAACTGTGGGCTCCCATAGAACAACAACAACAACAACACTGATAATGATAATAACAACTTACTCTCTTCCTTTAAGAGGGAAGGACTAGAGCACAGTTACATTCAATTCAAAGCAAACCTGAAGTCTAACAGTAGAAAACTCCCTGTCAAATATCTGAGACTCACAATCTTTTGGGTTCCAAATGGCTTCTGCAGCTCCACATCTATGGTTCTGCCATCCACAAATGCATAACAAATGTCACAGGCTCAAGATGGCCTTGCTTCATAGCTGCTGCTGTCCTTGGAAGTCATCCCATGGCACTGGAATCTCCAACATTTGGGGATCTCTTCTGTAACTGAGCTTTATCTTCACCAATAGCCTCTTCTGGGCTCTCCTCAGGGACTCTGACCCTACAGGATAGTGATAAGCCACAACTTCTCTACATGATCCCTTTAGTCCTATGGCTTCCATTGAAACTAGGATCCACATCTTTGCTAGTGTCTTCTCCTGGCCTCTCAGAGTGCCAAATATCATCTGTTCTCCATAATCTCTTCTTGCTTTCAAAAACCAGTACTTGCTGGGAAACTGTTAAACATTGCCTAGTTTGACTGACAGTATGAGATACAACCTTAGTCCCCTCTGGACCACAGCTTCTGTGTATTGACCCTGAGGAAACAGTCCCAGAAGATTTCAGCTCAATGATGCTAGTCTCTTCTTAATCACAGCTGATTTCCCAGCTCCACATAACTGGCATCAATTTTTCCAGTAAAGCACGGATTTCACTTCAGTGGCATTGATATATTGTTAATCGCAGCCGATTCTTTAGCCCCAGATGACCAGAACCACATGTTCTTAATTCAAAACATCACTCAAATGGCCCTGGTAGAGTCTTTGCTTCTCTCTGAAACTTCACAATCCAGGCCTTCATCATCTACACTGCTTTCAGTGTTATCTTCCAAGTTCCTACAATAGCAGCCTGCTGGGCTCTGAGCATCCAATGGCTTTTCCAGCCCAAAGTTACAAAATTCTTCACCATACTCCTTCAAACACATGATTGGGTGTGTGGCAGCAGTACCCTACGGCCTGGTACCAATCTCTGTCTTTTAAGGTTTCTATTGCTGTAATAAAGACCAAGATGAAAAGCAGCTCAGGGAGGAAAGGGTTTATTTTATCTTAGATGCCCAAGTAACAGTTCTATCACTGAAGGAAGTCAGGTTAAGAACTCAGAAACCTAGAGGCAGGAACTGAAGCAGAGATCTGGATAGAATGCTCCGAATTGGCTTGCTTCGCCTGACTTTTTATACAACTCAGGACCACTTGCCTAGAGACAGTCCTCCATGGACAACCTACCTACATCAATCTTTAATCAAGAAAATCGCCTACAAACAATCTGATAGAGGCATTTTCTCAATTGAGGTTCCTCTTCCCAGATAACCCTAGCTTGTCTTAAATTTGAAAAAAAAAAAAGAGCAATAAACAAACAAATAAACAAATGAACAAAATAACCAGGACAGTTAAATTCTAATGGAGAATGTCAATGTATTTGAACATGTTTGAGCCTGTTTAGAACACACAAGGATTTTCTTGAGTAAGAATGAGCTACGCGTGAGAGAATCTTGGGGATGATAACACAGGGAGAGAAGTTCTCCAAACAGAAGAGTTTGATGTGATTGAGGAAGACAGAAGGGTGAGGCCTGTGAACAAATTGGGAGCAGGAGACAGTGGTAGGAAGTGAAATTGGAACCAGTGTCTGAACTACCCAGGATTTTCAAACAATAAAGAAGTAGAGAAAGTTTCCTCAATATGCCCTTTTGTACTGGGTCCTGAGTGTGGGCATGAACAGTGTTCACTTTCTATTTAACAAAAGCTTTTGCCTTTGGTTAAGACCCTTTGTGATTCTTTGTATGCTTTAGTCTCTGTACAGCTTCATGTCTTGAAACCTTAGACCTATACTCTATTGACAGATTTGTGCACTTACCTTTCATGAATGAAGACTTATATAAAACTTTATTAAAAGATTCTTGACTTTAACACACTGACATTCAACTGTATTTGTAATTGCTTTTTATTTATTTTTTTTTAATTTTCACTTCATCATGACTTTAAAACATGTTTCAAAGTGATGGTAAATTCACAGAAAATTTGGACAGCACCCAAGGCAAGAGGAAGTCACCTTTTCATGCCCAACCATGGGACCAAAGGATCATTCTGGAGATTAAGCTCAGTGTGGTTGCTGCAGACACAATATCAGTCGTGTTTCACAATAATGCTCAGTTACTACAGAAGATGAGAGTTGCCTTTAAAAAATTGCTAATTTAGGTGTGCTCAGAGCCTTCTTTTATTCCATGTGATAAGGAGACAGGGCAGGTCTGTGTTGCCTGTCAAGTCACTGAACATCTTTCCTGGTTCATTTTCCCTCCAATTGTTATTGAAAATAACTAGTCAAAATGCCTAAGTCTTGCGTGGCCTCTGCTCTGTTATGTATAATCAGGCCCCAGACAGGGCCCCCTGGTTTAGAGGTCCCTTTGTGGGACTGATTTAGGTAGAGGGAGGATCATGAATAAAGAACCCTCACCCTCTTCTTCAGAGGGAGGGGTGGGAGAGCCTTCCCAAACATCTCTTTTCAGAACCAGTATTTGGCTAAGAGCTTTAATTTCATTAGACAAATGGGGGCTGGGTTTTTCCATGCATCTCAGCCTCCTTTAATGTGTAAATTACATAGGATTTGCCACTCATTACAATGGTGATATGATTATTGGCCACACTGCATAGGCTTCAGGGATGGGGTAGCTAAGAAGTGGCATGTGTGGGAAAAATTGGATAGCACATTTTTTTTCTTTTTTTAAATCACAAGCCTTCAAGAGAATTGAATCCACAAACATAAGACTCCCAGTGGGTTCTCTCAGAGTGCTTCATGCCCAGCTGATTTCTGGGGATACATGGCATCCTGGGAAGAGATGGTTTTGTGGGGTGATGTCTGCTCAAGGTCAAAGGGAATGGTATAGGGTAATCATTTTGGATTTAGCAGGAACAGTATTAGCTGCTTACCTGCAGGAAGACATCCTTTAACTCCTGTGAACTTTAGTTTTCCCTTTTGTAAAGGAGGGTAACAAATGTCTTCCCCATACCTTTAGGCTTGTAAAGAAACTTCATTTATGGAAACTGTTGTGTATGAGTGTATTAGGAAATACCATTCAGATTGGTTTATGTGTTCCTTATAGTAACCTTTAGGAATAGCTCTAGCTAAATGCATTAAAGAAGAAGAAGAAAAAGAAGAAGGAGAATGAGGAAAGGAAGGAAAGAAGGAAAGAAGGAAGAAAGAAAAAAGGAATAAAGAAACAAGGAAGGAAAGAAAGAAACAAGAAGTTGCACAGTACTCCAAATGCTTCGTGGAAGAAGTTTGGTAGAAATACTCAAGGTTAAAAAGGTCTGTATAATGTGCTTTAAAATAATGTAATCAATTAGTTACTATTGAGGGGTATGAGCGCCAGGGCACACATGTATGTGGAGGTCAGAGGACATCTTTGTCCTGTTGCTTATATTCTTCAACCTTTCCATAGGTTTTAGGGATTGAACTCAGGCTTGGGCAGTAAGTGCCTTTACCCATTTTGCCGCCTTGCCTGCCCCGTTATGTCTGATGGAAATGTTATTAGGAGACTGTTGTCTATAGCAACACATTCAAGACTCTGAGAAGCTTCTTGTTAAAACAACTATTTATTTCCTGTTTTGCTTATTATATATCTGGAGGATCATCCGAAGCCACTTTTCACCCACAGATACATTCCCAGCCTCCGCTCCGCAGCTTCCCGAGATAGGATACTTCCACACTGGCCATAGCGTCAGCACATGCTTCCTACGTAGAAGCTGAAGACAGAAAGAAACTTCAAAATCCCTGAAAAGAGATACTTTGAAATGGAAATACCACCATAAAGAGAATCACGGTGAAAATACTTTGTGACTCCGAGATCATGACAGAGGGCCCATCCGACAGTTTGTGCCACTATTTGAGCAGAGTGACTAAGAATTTGTCTTCCTCTAAACTCCTAAAGAAAATTAATTCTTCAGTAATAGAACATGATATAATTTCTATCTTTTACTATTTATTACTCAGTTTTTGGTATTATCAGCTGCCAGACATTTAAACCCTCAGCTCAAAAGCCAGTAACTTATTAATGGATTATATTGCTGGTATTTTACTCATTTGCTCCTGTACAAAATGAGCAAACAATAACATTTTATATTTGTTTGATGTTTTGTATTACAAAGTACTCACATTTCTTTTAGATTTTCAGAATGTATTTCTAAGGACATTGGGTCAAAAGACATAAGTGTTTCTGAGAGAACAAATACATCTATGGGTATAATTGTTGGCATGGTAGAGCTGGGCATTCATGGGAAATTCTGGGTTCTAAAAGAAAACTATGTCTCCCTAAACACAATAAGTAGGTTAGAGTTTGCAGGGTACAGTGTGCTTACCCAAGACTGTAATTAATGGAAGAAAGTGGTCAGAAGCAGCAGGACTTTCAAGGTCTATAGTTAGCTTTCCAACTCTGTGCAAAGGTTGGCTGCATGGTTTCGTTTCTTCCTAGTTTGTGAATAAATAGCTACCTCTGAGGGTACAATAATAAGGAATGAAGATTGTTGGTTGCACTGCCTGCCACAGTATAGACTCAGAATTCGTGTTCTGGGTCACATGAGAGAAGTGAGCAGGCCTTGGCCTCTCTACTCCTAAATGTCCAGCTCTTGCCCCCTTCTAGGCTTTTTTGTGATTTTTATGGTTCTTTGGCCCAGGCTTGCCTTGTCTGTCCTGTGTGCGATTGGAGGACAGTTTGTCTGCCTTCTGTTGTCCACAGACCATGTTCTTTTCTCTTTCCTCAGGTCTTGCCATCCAATGTATGAAGGCCACAGTGACTTTTATCTTGTCCCATGGATTCTATGTATGATACTTCAGGAACTGACAGATGCTGAGGTCCACTTTTGCCAAGACGACATGCAACCATAGCTTTCCCTTTGTTGAAAGCTTCTAGAAATACATGCTCGCTTCCTTTGATGTTTGGTTTTCCATTCCAGAGGACTAAAGACCACATGTCTCAGCCTCTACTTTTCCTATTGCTGCCATTCGGAAACCCCCACTCTGTTACACAGCCAGTGCTTCCTGAACTTGAACTAGCTTAGGAATGCTTTAGAGCTCTTACATCGGCTATGAGTAAATATACACTTACTTCCAAGCAGCGGAATATATCTATAATATTGGTATCTAGACTATTGGTGGGATTCACTTTCTATTATATCTGACTCAAAATTATTCCATTTCCCTCTTCTCAGAGAGGAAACAAGATAACTCATGTGAAGATATGTTTCCCTTAACTTTTCTTCTGAACAATTATGCACATGAAATGCACAGCCATATTTGGCAGTTTTCACCAGCTTGTTGTATATAGGACAGTAAATCTTATTTAAAAGTCCTTAGAGTGACTCATATCTAACATCGAAGTTCCTTCAACATGATCTGGGATAAAGTCATCCTGGATGATGCCTGAATGCCAGATCCACTTCCAGAAGCTTTTGAGAAAAGGATGTGCTATAGAACAGGCCTCACAATCTCCAATTTCTTTGGTAGTGAACTCAAAGAAAATTTAAGGACGGGGCAATTATATGACATGTGGAACAAAGGGACTGATGCTGGAGGCATTGATATTTCTGGTCTGTCTGAAGGTTGTCCACAGAGCAGGTTTCTGACAGGTTGATTTCATACATATTAGTCTGACTGTGCTTCTGTTCAGAAATGTGACAAGCATAGTTTGTTTGTTTGTTTGTTTGTTTATTGTCTTCCTATATCTGCCTAGACACAGCATCATTCCTCACCAGAAATGCCAAGGATAAAGACTTGACTGCCAAGCCCTGCACTGGGACAAGGATATTCTGGGTGGGCCAAACATCATCACAAACCAGTAGTACCACTAGTAGCCACTAAGTACTGCAGTCATTACACAAGACCTCAGGGAACATAAGCAACTCTCAAGAGCTTAAGTGGCAAAGACTGAGAAAAAGGGTTTGTAGATAAGAGAGTTAAAAGATTGAGGTTTCCAAAGTTTTTTATGAAGTCTGGCTAGGACACCTTCCCATTTCATTTCTCTATACAAATGGTGAAAAACGAATTGAATTTATTTTGTACAGAAAAAAAGATGAGTCTATATAGTGGCAAAGAACAGATATTTTTCACCACTCAAAATCATAAAGTTGTGATACTTTTTAAATGTCTTTTGCACTATTTGTGACTAAGGTTGTAAAATGTGGAATGGGTAGCTCTACAGTAGATTCTGGAAATCACTACTACTTCAGTTTTGTCTTAAACTAGTGACACCATTTTGTGAATTTTTTATGAAGAGCTTTGAGAGATATTACAGTATATAATGCAGAGTATTTTCATTTAATTATATTCCCTGACATTAGTGATTATAACATTCAATCCAAGTGTGTTATGAACTGCTGCTGATGGTAGAAATGGCCAATACTACACACTTGGTTAGAAAACATCATAGATATAAAAATCCTTGTCTTTTATTCTCTGGGATCAGTGGAGAGCTTTATGAACAGAGTAAACACCTATCTCCCTGGAAAATTGCTTGAAGGCAGGATGATGGATGAGATAGATGTCTTACTTAGATTCCCTCCAAGCCTCTGACTCAGAGCTCTGCATTGTTGCCAGCTAATGGAGTTAGCTCTGATGGGGTGTTCCAAGAACTCCAGCCTGTGTGTAGAATGCCCAAAGACTTGTTGAGTTAAGAACAAATTCCCCTTTCCATCCTTGTGGAACTAGACTGTCTCTGTAGTGCTCTTTCACTCCATGTCTAAGTCTCCAATCGGAAGTGACTGAATGAATGGATATGAATGTATTGTGTGGAGGGGCTACTCTTTCATGGGGCTAAGATTTCCCATGATCTGTTTGTCTTCAAGGGGCATGGCTAGGAGCCCAAAGGCATTATCATAACCCTACCATGGTGATGGTCTAATGGGATCAATATGGATGTGGGCCAACAACTTGGTATTATTGATGGTATTCCCACCTGTGCATATGTGGTGTAGCTCCTAAGTTACTCCTTTACAATTCTAATAAGCAAAGAGACAGCAGTACAGTTTTGTTTATATATATATATATATATAATATATATATATTTCACATTTTAAAAACAAAACCTTAAGCTGTCCTGCCTTCAGAAAATTTTTAAGAAAGCAGAAAAGTATTGAGGCTTATATATAAGTAACCTTAAATCCATAACCTAGAAATAATCATTACTAACATTGTGATGCAACTGTGGCAACACTTGACACTCTCAAGTGACCACATGAGAACTGACATGTTCATACATCCTGCTAGATGATGTATGTTTACCCTGAAGAGAAATTGCTTACTATGGGAAATAAAAAAAAATGTTTAATTTAATTAAGTAATCTATTTTTGTATAAGGGATGATGATGGTGGTGTTGGTGGTGTGTGTATATGTATGTGTTGTGTCCCTGTATTTGTGCTGTGTTCATTCATGTGTGGAGGTCAAAAAGTAAATAACCCCTGGTGTCAATCCTTATGTTTCACATTGCTTGAGACCAAGTCTCTTTGCTGTTTGCCATTGTGTACGTTATGCTAGCTGGTTCCCAAGCTGTCAGGGGTTCCTCTGTTTTGCATCTCCTCTTGCCTTAGGAGGACTGGGATTACACACATGCATGGATCACACCCAGCATTGTGTGGTTTTATCCCTAGCCCTACAATGGGAAAATTTAAAGTTGACTTCTAGGTGATAGAGAGTCTTACTTAGTGTTTTACAGGAGAGTAATTTTTCTCTTATCATTCCTTGGACTGTACCCTGAAAAGGTTGTATGGGGTACCCTTGGCCATCAGTTTCCACCCACTTCGTCTCTGTGCACTTGTAGCCCTGTGAGTTTGATCCATCACACGCTTCCTGTTTCCATCATCACACTAGTGATTGGTTCCCATCCAAGCCCATCACTGCCTTTTATTCTTTTAACTTAAAAAAAAAAATGCTCTCTTTTAAATAATTTAAATCATGTTATAGAATGTTGCTTGACTTGAAACAATAAAATCTGCCAAGAAGGCGCTGCTGGTTTGGTTGCTTAATTACATCGGAACCATATATCAATCGATCCTTTCACTGTGTGCCATGCCCATTTAATGTTTCAAGTACGTACATTGGTGGTGCAGTGAATTTATATGTTTTATGGACTCAAGTTGCTCACAATTAAAAAGATGTCATATTCAAATATTAGAATTTTAATATTTTTTTCTAGCTCTTCCTTCCTAATTCTATATGTGGGATATTGTTAAATGTGTGTTTGGGGACCCATGCCCTGATAGTATATATATATCTATATACTATCTCAATATATATATATATTGAATGCCCCATGGATGCTGCTATTTACTTTAAATTCTCAAAGGAGTGTTTTCTCAACTTGTTAGTACTAGTTGTTATTCTAATGACTGATCTGTTTCTTGGTCATTGTTTAATCTCCTAAAAATACAAGCATCATAATAGCAGGGACATTTTTTGTGTTCCTGGTTATATTTCTAGCATCTAGAATAAGTCTGGAATGTAGTAGGCACTTAACATTGTTTTATTGAGTAAATAAATGACAAGTATTCACATATATACAGTATATAGAGTTTTTGATGGCTGCTTGGTGTTCTCTAATAAAACTGTGTCAGGTGTATTTTATAACAACAGGTTGACATGTTGTCAGAAGAACTCGAAATGGTATAAGACATGTCTCTTCTTATATGTGACCCTAAGTTTAGGTCTTCTTGCCTGACTCCTTACCAGGTAGGTAATTCCACCTCAGAGAGGCTGAAGTTGGCCCATTACACTAAAGGGATATGGTCCACTAAGTTTCTCAATTACTCTATAATCCTCAGGGAACAAATACATAAGTTAAACTTCACTAGACCTCTGGTTGTGTCCTTTGAAGTGAGCTTTATCACTAAAGTCTAGGACAACCTTAAAAGGCTCTTTGATCCCTCTTAGATAGTTACTTATTCAAAGTTAGGGGATATTCTGTTGTTAGTAATCATTCTCTTTCGCTGTCTTATGCAGCATATGACTCTCCAACACTCTATCAATGAGACTATGTTCCAAGTGCTGATGGCTCTGGACTGTCCTGAACCTCCTGAGGTTATACAGACATGGTTCTTTTGGATAAGAAAGGCCTCCCAACAGGCTGACCTACTCCACCTGGGCATGCTCTCCAGGGAGGCTGATCTTTCAGAACCCATAGTCAATGATGGGTAAGACTCCAATAGCTAGGAAAACCTACGACAGGCACTGTTTCTATTTTGGTTGCCTCCTGAGGTGGGGTCTACAAAGTTAGAGTACCGAACTCTGGCTCCCACTAAGTTGCCAACTTTTAAACGAAAAGGGGTGGATATATAGGAGGAGTGGATATGCTGCAAGCTCTGCCTATGGCCCAGGCATAAACATCAGGTGCTTCAGCATTTACTAACCCTGGAAGCTAGCTAACAAGGGATGAGCAGTTACCAATAGAGGGGACCTGGGTAGAGTGTATAAAGGCATTCCTCATTACAACAATAAATGAGTTTGCTTCTGCTTCTCACCTGGCTACCAGAGTCTGTGTCATTGATTTTGTGCCTTGTTATGTACCCCCTATCCCCAAGGACCATCCTGATGGGCTGAGGGCTAGTTAAGAGTTTATCTGCTCTTTACATTTATGTGACTCCATGTCTTCAGGAACAAAAATCATGGCCATTACATTTGAGCTTTCCTTCTGGACAGTTTCTAGTTGTACAATACATTAACTTAAAGCATAAGGATTGAGCATTGCCTTGTAACTTGCATAGATGGAGCCTGAAATGTCATGTTCCCTACCTCCTGCTCATGTGTTTGGATACCTGTTTCCCAGCTGGAGCTTTGGAGTTAGGAGGTTGTAATTTTTTAAGGAACAGGCCTGACTGACAGAGGTTGGTCACTAGGAGGAGACCTTGAAGCTTAGCCTGAACCTTTTTCTGTCCATCTCTCTTCCCTGTTGAGCCAACATTTCTGCTTCCTGTTCCCACTACCATCCCAAAGTGCTCCTGTTACCATGCTGTCACCACTGTGGACTGAAACCTCTAAAGCTGTGAGCCAAAAGAAATTCTCCCTCCCTTCTGTCCTGAATTACATCATAATGATACACAAAGTAACAAAAAACACAGGTTAATGTATTTTGACCCCAATGCCTCTTAGAACATTGATAAAAAAAAATTATATTCCTACAATGAATCAAAGTGTTTCTTGCCACAACCTTGGTTTATAGAATGATGTTTCTGTTTTGTTTTTTGTTTTTATCAGTTTTGGAATTCAAAAGAATTTCATTTTCATCATCTCTGTTATATAGTATGTTGGCTTCCTTTGCCAGCTTAATACAAATCTAGCCAAGCTGGGAAGAGGGACTCCCAAGTGAAGAACTGCCTGGATTGTAGGCAAGCCTGTGTTACATTTTCTTGAATAACGATTGATGTGGGCAGACTCAGCATATTGTTGGTAGTGGCATCCATGGGCATGTGACCCTTGGTTGTATAAGAAAGCAGTCTCATACTCAGTTGTAAATGGAATGTCTTCATCATAGCCCTTCTCGCTAGGTTCACAAGAGGAGGCAGAAAGACTGTTAGAGGCAGAGGTGGTGGATGACAGCAGCATAACAGCCTCTTCCAGACACAGTAGGACTGATGCATTCTGAACTCACTGTGACCAATGCAGTGAACACAAGGCATACAGGTTCAAACCAGATAGGTTTCACCACCAAGAGGAAGAAGTGAATATGCGATCCCACCCCTAACCACAAAGCTATTTGCAATTGATAGCTGTTGGCAGAGAGGAAAATCCTTTTCTTCATCAGAGTCACTACATATATCAACCACACTCCAGGGCAGGCTCCATGTATCTTTTGTGTTAGTTGGCTAACACAAAAGAGACTCCATGACATTTTTTTTTGTGGGCTTTCTGTTTTGGTAATTTTTGTTTTATTGTTTTCTGTTTGTTTGTTTTGATTTTCATTTAAAATTTTTTGAGAAGTGAGGGGCATGAAGTTGGGTTGGTAGGGATGTGGGAAGAATTGGGGGTTTGGGCAGGAAAAAACATGATCAAAATGTAGAGAATCAAAAACTATTTTAAAATTTAAAAAAGAAATTTATATCCTTAGAAAATGTTTAACTAGGCAAGCCGATCTTATCATGTAATTTACTAATAGGTAATTTACACATATTTTTGATTTATTAAGGCTAATGTCCCAGAGAGGGACAGAGAAGAAGAGGAAGAGAGAGGAAAGAATGGGGAGAGAGTGAGAGGAGAAAGAGAAAGATGAAAGGAATAGGGCAGAAAGAAAAGGAAAAAGAAAGTAGGCTGAACGAGCCAACAGGATCAAGGCAGTAAGCTTCCTCCCATGGCCTCTGCTTCACTTCCTGCCTCCAGGTTACTATCCTGCTTGAATTCATGTCCTGACTTCCCTTCATGATGGAATGCAACTATAAGCTGAAATAAACTCTTTACTCCCCAAGTTGCTTTCGGTTATGGTATTTATCAAGCAATATGAACCTAACTAAAACTAAGTCTTTCAAGGCACCTCTAATGGCAAATTTTAGCATTGTAAAGTTTATTTGCTTGTTGACATTGTCTCACAGTCTGGGTGTTTGAATTACTTCTCCATAGCTCTCCTCTCGCCCGGGACTTGAGATGTAAATGTTTCAGTCTATCTGTTCAGTTAACATCTTGGTTAATGAAAGGTCAGAGAAAGGAGGAGCATCTGTGTGTGGTTATGAACGACAGTGAGATAGATACATACTGGGAGGAAGGAGATAAAGTGTAGGCACTTCATGCTCACCTCAAAATTCAAGTCCATATTTCTGTCTTTGGTTGGCCAGAACTCATTCATGCCTCACACAGAGGTGCAGAGGTAGAGGCTCCCTAGGTAACCCCTAGTAGTAAAAACACATATATTGTGTTTTTAGGAGGATTCTAAAAATATCTTTCAGTTTCTTGATAAGTAGAGACTATAGGGCACTCATCAGCAGGTGTGATATCTCCCATTCTGATCAAATGGTCTAAATCTTCCAGTTCCTATGGTAACAGCCCCAACTTGGCTAGTACTATTCATAAAGTTAAGGCAAATAAATAGAACCAGCAGCAGGCTTGTCAGAGATGTGCTTGCTTGTCCTGCAATGGTGGAGAAGCGGTATTCAGTTTACCCACCTTTAGAGTTCTCCTTGGTGTCTGGGAACACTTCCAACTTGGATAATTGCATTCTGCTGATCTAAAATCCCCCTGTAGTTTCCTTCGGATGAGCTGCCTTCATTTCCCTCTCTACACTTCGCAGCACAGTATTACTGACACCCACTGATCGCTCCATTCTGCAGAAGAGCTGGTTACATTTCACCGTCAGGAAGGTGATGCCTGGGTAAATATACAGAGTTTGAAGCCCCCTTGGTCCTTTAAGGGGGAAATACACACCTGATGAATTACTAAAATTCCTTTCTTGAAACTCTAGCTGCTGGAGGAAGTTTCTGTAGGCTATAAATTTAGCTTTAGTAATTTAAAAAATAAGGAATCTTGCTAAGAATATATAGTCTTTTTTCACTCAGCAAGTGATACCATGCCTACTGCTAAGTATAACATATTATTATAAATTCTGAAGTGATATAGACAGGCTCTAGGCTATAGCATCCCTATAGCTATATAGATGGAGATGTTAACCTCCATCTCAAAGATCTTCTCATAGGCTTCAACGAATAGAATTAGTATTTTGAGGTCCTTCCTTTTTCTTTCTGGAACATTTGCTTTTTGAAGTAGTCTTCATTATCTCTGCTTAATAGCTTGTTTGCTAAAACTTTAAAACTTGAAGGTCAATGCACAACGAAAAGGCTCTTCAACAAAGTATCTGAATAAAGTAAAAAAAATGAGTTTGCTTTAACAAATATTTGCCTGTGACAGACTCAATGGATTTGGATAGAATGTGCACCAGTGAGTCCAGAATCAGGATGTACATTTATGAGGAATTACTTTTAGTTGAGGATAGATAGGGGAAATCCATATGAGGAAAAAAATGAAAGCCCCGTGGTACCCTCAAAAGGGTTTTTATAGCTTTTAATCCTGCCACGTCCCCAACATACAAAAGATGTGCAGAACTGTAATGATCTGGTTAGAGATGGGATTGTGTCTATCAAAATTAAATGCAGTACCTGTTAGATGATAGAAAGACTGAAGGATCTTTAAGCATCATATAGGAGCTTGGAGTGACTTCACTCTGTACTGTGCCATGCTTGTTTTCCTGGTGTTGGATCAGTCCCACTTTGCTAACCATGTGAAAGCAGGCATCGAAACACTGCTTTGTACCGGCAACCTCCCCAGAGGCCATGCTTGGTTTACTGGGGCTGTGGGGATTAAGCCTGAGCAGGCTTCCCTTATATTTGAAATGTATGCTATTGATATCAGTGCTTAGAGAGCATCAGGCTCTGCAATGAACAGATCATGCCTGGCTCCAGAAAGTCTACATTGCATAGTGAGATGTATAGGCTGGGTGGACAGGGGCCAACACAGGCTTTTGCCCTGGTAAGCAAGTATTAGGTAATGAGCTAAAGAGTATTTCCCTGGCCTGGTCTTTAAGATGCAATCTATTTCCATGGGTTATGCAAATAGATTTGAGCTACTTTCTGGAGTGGACATCCACTGAGTTGGAATACCACCTCATAGGTGGTAGTGAAGCTCCTGTACAAATGTTTCCTGTCTGCCATGCGGTGCTGTCTTTAAAACAAGCATGCCCCTCCCCTTGCTCATTTACAAGCAGTTGGAATCAATTTTCATGGACTTCTTCCAACAAGGACTGTATCCAAACTGTTTTGGGTTTTTTGAACCTTCCATTCTATATTTACTGTGTTTAATGAAAAGCCTGGATCCCCCCAGTGCTGAGCAACTAACCCATGGTGGTCTTTTCAAAAGCCTCCCTGAGTCTTGTTGCGTTTATAGAAAGAGACAAAACACGCAGGGGCTGTGGTTAAGTGAGCTGCTTCTTGCTCTTCTGCAGTTAAGGCTGGTCCCTGGTATCTTCCTGCCATGGATTATGCATCTCTATTGTTTTTTATCTCCTGATTCAGGGAGGAATGCAGCTCTTTGAAGGCAGATGTGCCTCATGGCTGTTGCATAAAATGCAGAACATTTTTTGTGTATGCTGTGTGGTAAGTCTATCCAGGTTAATGTCCCTCTGCTTGGACTTTTGGGGGAAAAAAAAACCTCTCAAATTGTCCCATGCAAAGGGACATTTTAGTGCTGAGTTTTATTCCATGAGATTAAAAGTGAAACGTGTAACCACAAAGCTGGTTTCTGTCATCCCCCTGTCGGAGTCAGCAGTCACGCCAAAAATTAGATATTCGATAGGTCTGTGAGAGAAACAGATGCCGAGGGATGCCATTCCCACAATTTAGACCCCTTCTTATCTTTAAGTGAGAAAGAACATTCCAGATGAGGAAAATCTATTTTATTGGCTTTAAAATATAGCAAAGAAAATGCAGAAATAAAAAAAGGTAATTTAAAACTGATGTCATTCTCAGTAACTTATAAACTTGAAATTGGTGTTTCTAACAGCATACACACACACACACACACACACACAATCATTTAAGACACGCTTGGTTGTTTTGTTCATTTATGTACAATTTTACCTCAGCTATGGTGCTATAACTGAGGGAAAATTTCCACAAGATGTACTCACATGTAGAATGTGAATATATGCAATGAAAAGCTCAGAGAATTCTATAAACTACCAAAAGTCTAAACATCTAAAAAGTAGATTCTCGGCCGTTTATTTCCCCCCTATTCCTTTTGGGGAAGCATTTTGTGGCCTGTTCTTTGTATTTAATTCTGCCAGCTGTCTGCTAAACAAATCTACCCAGGTGGGGCTTACAACCCATGACTAAAACACCTACTAGTGCAGCTGTCCAGCTTGCCTGGAGGAAGAGTCCAGACAAATGGCAGGAACAGAGAGATTGTTTTGTTTGCAAGAAAGTGGCTACTGTACCTTCTCTTGGTTCAGTTTTTGTTCTGTTTGCACAAGTTAGCTCCTATCTTCCTAGGGTTTTCTGATTAAGTAGAGAAATAACACTACTGTGTAAAAATTAGTGTATTTTGGTTATACTCTAGCCTAATTTATTATAATCTGCCTTTAAATGGGTGTTTTATTTTATATTACATATGGTAGTAAGCTGTGTAGGTTCTGTTATTGCTGTTTTTGAGTTGCTGATCCCTCCCTCCACTCCCCACCCCCACCCCCCTCACTAGGATGCATGTTATTACTGGATTGTGACTAAATTTTGTTTCTAAATATCACATAATTAAGCATGTAGCTATTTAGAGGTGAAGGTTGGCATGGCTCACCCGCCAGCAGAGGAACAGAACAGGCCTCTTTGCACTGCATCATCGGCCGACCTCAACTGTTAATTTCTAGTCAGCAAATGGGCACTTCATTTGGTGCGTGTATGCAGAGAAAGGGAAGAGCCAGGCTAAAAACGTTCATGTCGCCATCTGATCTGTACTTCTATTCACTACAGAGCCATGTATACGCTACTCGGCAACTTCCTCACTTACCTGATGTTTATCAATTCACTGGATCTCAAAATGTTTGTCAAACCTGCCTAAAATCCTGTTATTACATGGAGAAAATGCTTGAAGAGTTACAGCTAGTCTCAGGATTTGGTTGCTGCAGCAGTTAGAGAGGTAGGAGGCTCCCATGCAGCTTTAGGACTGGGTCCTGACTTGTAGCCAGACCTGAACCTCTCCCCAGGGAAGTACCTTGGTTGTACTGATGGCCTTCAGGGAAGCAGCTGCTCACAGACACACGCGGGAACATTAAGTCCATCCAGGAGCTGCGATTTGCATTTGTTTAAAGGAGAGTGGGACTCATTGGAACAGTGAGGGTTTTCCAAGCAAGGACAGCAGACATTGCGTAACTGTGGAGGGTAGCTCTGGAGAAGCCTTGCAAGTAGATTCTCATTGCCAGATGCCTTATTCTGCCCTTTTGGGGAGACATAACGAAACAGTGCCCAAGTTGTGAGCTGTAAAGACCAAACATGGCAGAGATTCGGAAGGAGCTAGTAAGGCTGCATTACCACTCCAGTGCTTTTGTTTTTGTTGTCTAGGGATGATATTGACCTGAGTCTCATCAGCCTAAAGAGAGAAGGCCAATTTTTCATAAGAAGTTAAACCAACCTCTCACATTTGTTGCTGTTTAGTGAATGGTAGCTTTGGCAAATTTGGTATATAATATAAATAATATATAATAATTAACATATAACAATTACTAATATATAATTGATATGCAATATGCGATATATAAGATATGTGATATATGACATATATATATGATGTATGATAGTCCATAATCCACAATTCATAATACATAATATATAATGTGTTATATATTATATATTATATAGCACAAAGTATATAATACACAAAATATAATATATAATGTATGCTATATAACTAATAGTTAATAGTTAATACACACACACACACACACACACACACACACACACACATATATATATATATATATATATATATATATATATATATATATATGTGTGCCTAACAAAGGCGTTCTAAAAAAGACTAATAACAGTGCTTAGCTCTCAAAACATTTACAGTTGCATTTACTTACTAGGAGCAGTCCATAGTACAAAGATGCTAACCACTGGGTTAAAGGAAGTAAAGCCACGCCCCTGTTCCTGAGGCCCTGGCCAGGTGCAGCATGTGCCAGGAGCCACTTTTGTTTCAATTCTGGGCTTCCTTTGGGGACTTGGGCCTAACTCTGAACAGAGAGAGCAGTCAACAAATCACTGCATTAGTAACTATGGTTGGTCAGAAATAAACATCAACACATATCTCTTGGTTATGATAAACAGAGCATCATTTATCCTCAGTAGAGGACATTGATAAGAATATCTGTTTAAAGTCCAGAACATCCAAGCCATGCAAGTCAGATGTGGTATTTTGCACAAAAAAAAATTAGAAAGGAAATTACATAACATTTCCTTCCTTTTCTTTCTTCCATTATGCATGCACGTGCACATGAATCTGTTTATATTTAAATTCTCTTTAAATAAATCCTTAAATGTGGGCAAGAACTGTTCCATAATGGAGTGCAGACAAGCAAATTCTTAATACATGTCTTTTCTATATTTTCCCCAAGTTTAGATTGATGTGTGGAGAAACAAAGGAATAAATAATCGACACTTGTAGAAATATAAATCAGTTTATGTGTTAGACAGACATCTTTCAAATCTTAATTTTGAACCATGTGGTCAGCATGAACTACTGGTCTCTTTGAAAAAATCACTTACAGTACTAACAGTTTAGGGTACAGAAGAGGTTTACAATTAGTAGAATGATTTGCTTTCTCACACTTCCAGAGATGGCAAGCCATTTGGTAGACAATAACTTCATAAAGCAAATGCCCTTGAGATGTTAGTTAATCCATAGCATAGACACTAAGATGTCCTTTATATATCGACATTGGGCAGTGGCAGTGAGAGATCTCTTTTAGTTTTATGTCTTCTTCACCATTCTAAACTGTTCTCTCTCAAACCCTAGATCCTATACTTTATGAAACTACTAACCCTTTCAAGTTTTCTATCTTTTTTTTTTTTTTTGGCATTTTACTCACTTCCAATCCCTGGGATCACACACTGGATTTGAGTATTTAACCTTTAAATGATTTGTCTTTGTAAAAACAGCAGCGAATTCTCCTACATCTTAAGAATATTTTTAACATAAAAAAGAATGGTAGCCTTTGGAGATGACTCAATGAGTAAGGTACTTACTAGAAAGTATGAGGGCTCACATTCATCTCCCCAGAGCCTTTGTAAAGCTAGGCAGGTCCATCTGCAATCAATGAGATGTTACATGGACACAGGAGAATCCCTAGAACCTCATGGGACAACTAGCCATTACTCAGCATTTCAAGAACAAAATAGGCCCTGCTTCAAAAATGATAGATGGAGAGGACCAACAATTGATGTCCTCTGAAGCCCCCACATGCTTTGCACACCGGCGCGTGCACATACATACCTTATTATGATCCAGTCTGAGAATACAGCATATGCATCCTGTTAGTGCCATACAAACTAGAAACTTCCAGATTCTTTGCTCCAGCCCTGGAGGAGCATAAGACAGCAGACTCTTGCCTGTGCTGATTTTGGCATCTTTTGGAGTTTAGCTCAGCATACTAACAGTATGTTTCTGTATCATGCAGGTAGAAGTGAGAATCAGAGGCTCATTTAACAGTGTGAATTTTCCCAATGTATCACAATTAAAAAGACACCTGTGCTTGCTAACTTTCTGCAGCTCCACTGTGCATGTGTAGTGTTTTAATAGACTGAACTTTTATATCTTTTTGTATTCCCTCAACCTCCCCTTTTCCTTTTCTTTTGTGTTTGTTGTTGTTGTTGATTTTGTTGTTGTCTATTTCCTTTCTCCCTCTTTTCTTTCTCCTTTTTCTTACAGGGTTTTTTCTTTTTTCCAATTTTGGACCCCTTTCACAGAATTCTATTGTACTCTTCTTCCTCCTTGTTGAATTTTTAAAAAAACCCATGGCTTTAGATTATAGTTTTCTTAGTATCATAGGAATTCTAAACAAAAATACTATCATTTACTGGCTATGGCTCAGCAAGGAACATTTTGTTGCACAAACATGACACTCAATCAGTCCCCTTGCCACTGAACATATTTTCAGTTTTATAATAACAATTACTATTATTTTAAAAACCCATAAGGCTCTCCAGTTGTGCTATTTTGCGTAAGCTCTTGCCCTCATGTTCAGTTCTGTCTTCACCCAGCCACTAACTGCCTGACCAGACTGCACAGACACAGGCCCTCTCTGGTCTTATGTCATGCTGTTAACCCAGCAGTCCTATATGGCTATGCTTAGATCCTGTTACATTTCTACTTAGATCTTTAATTAATTAATTAATTAATTAGGCATCATGGAATTTAATGAGAAGGAAAATGTGCTTTTAGTTTACATTTTCAGAAGGACTCATGGTTAACAGAATATGTAAAAAACACATTTACCCCTAAATAAGCAAAGGCAAATGTCAGAAAGATTAAAAAATTTCCTACAAGAGACAAAACTGAAGAGGTCTCTTGAAAAGCTTTTGAAGATGTCAAACGTGGTATGTATTTTACTGAAGTCAGCAAGTTTTCTACCTTTTGTTGACGTCCTCCATAAGTTTGGTAACAAGTCTGGTGTGTTGATCTTTTGTAAATCCCACTTCTGTGCTCCAGCAAGGGTGGGGCTGTGTCCTGAGACATCTGTGGAGCAGAGGGTCTGGCAGGGACCACAGAGCTTTCCATTGAAGTGAGTGCTCACAGCTAGTGCAGGAACATACGACCTGAGGCAACTCCTTCCACATATCAACACCCTGACAGTGGATATTTGAAAGACTCTGTACCGGAAAGAGAGAACCCACTTGAGATAGAGTCAACCTTCCCTGCTCTTACCATCACTGTGGTGTGAGAAAAAAAAGAGTATAATCCCATAAGGTCAAGACCATAGTAATAAAGCAAATTAAGTACTCTGTTCTAGCACGGGTTGGCTTAGTTACTGTTTGTTTTGTTTTGTTTTGTTTTGTTTTGTTTTCCAGTATAACAAATGTCTGTATTCCAAACACACATGATTCTCTTACTCTATGAGAATTTTGTTTGTGGGTGAGTGGTTCTGGACCCTCAGTCGTGACACATGCACGATTCTTTGGGAGGTGTTTCACAAATAATTTTTGGCTAACAGTCATTTTCAAGTGACTTATCTGAAAAAACGAATCAGGACAGTCTTCAAGGTTAGCGCTGTAGTGATTTACTTCCCATTGGCTGCTGTGTCCATGCTATTGGTGAGGGAATGAGATGGAGGGCGGTGGAGCCAACTTCCTGGGGATTGTGTAAAGCCTTAAACATTTACAGAGCTGTGTCCCATGTGTGAATATCAGTTGCCATGTGTTTTGCAGTAAGAACAAAAGCCAAAGGCTGTGAGCCATTGCTTTAGGATTTAATTGTTAATATGTTTATTTGTTCATCCTTGCCTTCATTATAACACTTATATAATAATGAACCAATATGATTTTATTAATCACCTAGTAATAGTGACAGATGAGGTCCTGAACCGTGAAGTTGCTTTTCCTATGGATAGATAGGGCAGCAGTCACATACCTGGAACACCTGGCAAATTCGCACCTTCTGGTAATTTCAGTTTTGACTTAGAAGACAGATTTCTGTGATGGCTGAATTTGTAACTGGGCCCCAGGGAGAGCTGATGTTTGAAAGATGTGCTCCAAGAGGAAGTGCTCCTTAAAGGGAGCCCCAAACGGAACTTAGAGTAGCTTGTTCTTACTGAGCTTTGCTTGTTTAAGTTAGGGTGATTCAGGGTTGGTGGATGTATCTAGGACTTGAGAGATTGTGGTCTGACGTAGCTTCATGTATGCAACACCTCACCTTTCCTGCATCTGCTTTTCTAGAAAGCAACACTACAGAGACAAGAAGACTCTCTTGTTTATAAGCTATCCCGGCAGCGACCAGACCACCTATAGCGGGACCTGCTATGCAATGGAAAGGCAATAAACAATTATTGAATAAAGAAAACCCCTCTGCTTTCCTTCCAAACAAGATGGTGCCATGTCTGCCATCATCCTAGCCCAGTGCTGACAGCTTTTTTCAGGACTTCTCACTAATAGTTCAAAAGAGACCAATGGATGGGAGGTATTGCCTTTTGTTTCCCTTAGAGGGGAAAAGAGAAAAATCAGACACCGTTTTCACGAGCTAACACGATATATTTCTGGTTTCTTGACTTACTTGGCAAAGGGAAAGGCCAGGTTGAAGTGTTTAGAAAGATAAAGGACCCCGTCTCCTGGTTTGAAGAATGGACTTTTATAAGTGGTTTCAAAGTTGATTGGGCACGTAAAGTCTAATGAAGACAGATCCTGGAAGAGCTAAGAAATCCTATCCGGTGGGAGGCCCAAGTGTGAACACACCACACCGCAGCCATGTGGAAACAATAGCCTGTATTGGCAACAAAGGTTTCTGAATAATGAGAGAAGTGCCATTGTTCTTGAAGGTCCAATTTGGTAAACATCACACACTGCTGACTCATCAGGACGGAAATCCAATAATGAATCACCAGTGTGCAGTAGGACCAGAGCTGGAATTCCCATCCAGAGCAAGCTATATAGCATCAGCCACAACTCAAACAGGTCGCTGAAAGGTGCATTTCATCAGCAAGCAATTTCAGTCATATCAAAGCAACTTTACCCCAAGTGAGTGGCAACCGACTACTTTGGAAAGCAGTTGACAGCCCTGGTCGGGGGTGGGGGCTGGAGGGTGGGGGGTGGGGGGTGGCGGATAAATTGTGTTATTCTCCCATTAGAAGGTAATAATCTGTAATCCAGGGTTTTTTTAAAGTTGTTTCCTCAAATTCTGCAGCAAACAATATAAAAAAGATGCCTAATATCATATCTTAATCATATTCCGTAATGAAGCCCTTTGGATAATTGGTACAGCTTCTTAGTAGGCCAAACTTGCTTTCAAGTTACAAATACACACAAAAGGTTTACATTCGAAGGGACTGCTTTGGAGATGGGCAGATTTAGTTTGTAAGTACAAAGTGAACATGCAAATTGCCTTATCTTGTGGGATTCACAAACAACCGTCATTCAGATTGATTTAATACATGCCTTTTTATCTCTAAAAGTGTTAATTAGAAAATAGGGACAGTTCTCTGAACACTTAAGAGTAATAAATAGATCAAAACAGCATCCATGCTTCTGTGATGGGACATCTGAAGGCTTTGTAAAGGGATTAATACAATTGTCAAGAAGCCCACAGTATACATATTTAATGGTGTTACCAAGCTACAGTTACATTTTAGGACTTTACTGCTAAACTTTCCCATACTATGCTCAGGAAATTGACGTGATAACTGAGTAGTCATACAATTTTTTGCTCCATATTCAAAGTTCCCATTTTATTTTAATTTTTCTGCAGTGCAATCTCAAACACGTGGGCAGATTTTAAAAACTCTCTAATGTAATAGTAATAATGATGATGATGATGACGATGATGATGATGATAATTCAGGGGAAATGGGCTGTGGCACAAAATAAACTATTGTGAAAATAGAATTAGTGTATTTCCATCTGAATGAAAAACACAAGGCCATTTTCTGACAGTTGCTCCTTACTTTGAAATTTATCCCTAAAGTGACAAACATGGCTCCCGAGGAGTTGGCTCTGTGGCCACAGCCTGGCTTGGTGGTGGAAGACAACTGATGTTAGTATGCACTCTGGTTTGTAGGTGAAATGGATGCAATTGTGGTGTCTGTTTCACACAGTCTCATGGTGGAAACTGAATGAGATCAGGGTGGGCAGTAAGGGTTATGATAACTGATAACTTATAAGCCCACCCAACTACAGTGCTCAACAGCAGCCTACACTCACCACACAGCCTGCCTGAATGCCTCTCCATGCATCTAAGACAGACTAGACAAGCAATGCCATTCTGGGTTGGGCCATTTGGTTTATGAGTTTCTGAAGATATGACTTACCTTGCTTTTCATTAGAACTTAATAGGTCAAGCTATCCTACTAAGCCACAGACTTTCAAATGCCTCCATGTGTGTATGTGTGCTTGGATATATATATATATATATATATATATATATATATATATTTCTTTCTTTCTTTCTTTCTTTCTTTCTTTCTTTCTTTCTTTCTTTCTTTCTTTCTTTCTTTCTTTCTTTCTTTCTTTCTTTTTCCGAGACAGAGTTTCTCTGTGTATCCCTGGCTGTCCTGGAACTTACTCTGGACAGACTGGCCTCGAACTCAGAAATCCTCCTCCCTCTGCATCCCAAGTGCTGTGATTAAAGGCATGCGCCATCACCGTCTGGCTTATTTCTATTTTTAATAAGCTTAATTAATATGTAAAGGATCACATTTATAACATTTTGCATGCGTGTGTATATTGCTGCTCATTGTCATCCTCCCTTCTCTTTCCTTCTCTGGCCTCTTCTTCCTCACCTCTTCTTCCTTCTACATTTGTACTTTAAAAGGCTGACACTTCCCAAATTCTGCCTGCCGTCCTTCTACAACGATCATGTGAATTTGCTCTGTACTCTTTCCGTTTTAATATGTGTGTTGCTAAAGTAAAGCACTCTCCAAGTTTCATTAGTTTTGTCCATACTAAATGGTTTGCTTTAACTAATAATGTGTACAGATGGCAAATTCATAAGAACTTCTAAAAATTGTATGATGAAATGACCCCTCTGTACCATCAGAAGTTCCCTCTTTGTCAGGAAATAGTCTTGCCCGCCATTTCAGAGATTTACTTAGCATCCTGACTTTTCCCATTTTCTTTCTTTTCACTTTTTTCTGTGACCTCTTTCGATTCTTCAAACCATTTTCTTTGACCACATTTGCTAAGCCTTCTGTTTGAGGTACTGGCTTTTGAACCCAGGAATTTAATCCCGAGGCTATGGGCCTTCGATGTCACCTTCCTCTCTGCTCACTATCAAATGGCCTCTGCCTTTCTTCCCTCTATCTCCTCGTTTGGATACCTGCCTACTCCCCACGAACACTCCACTTTCTCCTCTTCCTGAAACTCTCTTCCATTAGGGCTTTCTTGCCCTTGGAGATAATGACCCTATAAGAAAGAATATGATGCTCTAGCATCTGGAAGCCACTGACAGTTTCAATGAATTTGCTTTCAACTTTGTTTATCTTGATTTCAAGTATGATGAGTTTGTTGGACCCATGGGCTAGGCAAGGTATTGCATGTTATGCATGTGTCCTCTATTGATTTTCTTAATTAGTCTCTTAACTTTCTTATGAAAATCTCAAGGCAACCGTTACTCTATCTTACAGATAAGGAAATGAATGTACAGAGATCAAGTAGTTTGTCCAAAGTCCCATGCTTAAAAGAGGCAGAGCCAAAATGTAAAATTGTCTTTATAGCAAATCTAGCCAGTGTGCTCTGCAGCCTTTCCTGGCCTGCTGATTCTCATCGGGCTCACATATGTCACCATCCATGGGTTACATTGTGTGATAACTTACTATGCATATTGAAGTATTCCAAATCCTTCTCCAGGATTATTCTTCTCTTTCACATGTCTGTGCTCTACTCATTGCTGATCAGTTGTAAGCTAGAGTCAGGAGTCTCCCTTATTGCTGAGCTGATGTAGGCCCAGAACAAAAAAAAAAACAATCTTTAGGGTTTACAAGATGGCAAATGAGAGGTACAGAGTGAGGGAGAAACACAGGCCTGGAGACTCAAACATCCTCCCTGCTCTGCCTTCTTCTGAGAAGTCCAAACTTTAAACCCATTCTTGTCCAAGGTGCCATGTTCATAACCCTTTATCCAGCTCCTCCTTTCTCCCGGTTGGGGGGTATTATGGGTAATTTCATGAGTGACTCTTCTTTCCACTGCCTTTTTGTTTTATAGATGTTTTTATTTCTGTTACTAAGAAACACTAATAGAAACGCTCTGGACCTGGCTGTTATTTTCCTTCTCAACCACTCCCCACCCCCACTTTGGTAAAAATTCCTCCAGAGTTGTTTCTACACACCACCCCTACTCTCACATTTCATCCATCCCCCCACTCTCAGAGCAGCAGTTCCTGGAAGTGCCTGCTAGATCAAGTCTCTTCATGGACCAGAGACTACTTTTGATTCTAGGCAGATGTCTAGCATCCCTACTTAGTGCCTCACACTAAGTGATTAGTCCCTTGCTATTCATTTAATTCTTAAATGTATTGTCCAATACTGTCTTCCTATTTTCCTCCTTCTCCTAGAATCCATATTTAATATTAGAGTATGCCTAAAGTCCTATACTCTAGTTTCTGGCTCCTGTCTTGTTATTATCACTTCCCATGAGACCCAATCTCTTCTTTCCAGCCTTATAACTGGGAGTTTTCCTAATCTTTGATTGGTGGACTTGCCTATGCTTCCAGAGCCTCCGATACCTTTTTTAATCTTTCAGTATCATCTGCTTTTCTTCCTCAGGATGAATGCAAGGAAGCCTCTCTGAAATGAACCTCTTACCAGTACAAACAAATAAGTTGTTCTCATGGGCAGCAAAAGTGAAATTCAGGACTCCAGCATCCTTGAAAGCATATGACAGTGTGGTTAATTGCACTGTACTTGGGCCTATTGTGAGTGGTTTCATCTGCAGACTCTGTAGCAGCAAATACGGTTGACCACTCATACACCGACACCCACCTTACCCGATCACCTCTACTGATAACTTAGGAAAACTTCTCTTCCTAGGTTGCTGAGGTTGCTCCTTGACACTTTCCTCTTTTTGCTATTTCTCATTTTGATTTCCATTAATTTGGTTCCTTAGTGACACATGTACCACTTTATACATAGATGCATCACCCAGAGAGCACACATGTTAACTCACCCTAAAGCAATCTATCATTTATGTATTACTGTTGTAGAGTGACCATTATTTCAGTTAAGATTAAGATTTAGGTTCATAGTTGATTTATTTTAGTTTGTTGTTTCCATTTCTGATCTGATGTCAGCTTCCCCTTTGTTGATTTTTGTACCTTGTTTTTTCATTTCCTTTTCTTTTTTATTTATTTTTAAAGCCACCTCATGTTAGTCAAGTCTTCATCTCCTCTTAGTAGAAAACTACACTTGTTTGTGTCGTCTTCCCTTGCCTTGGGACATTCTTGAGGCTGTCCTGATCTCATTTTTCTCTCTATTTACTCTTGAAATTATGTTTTATTCCCTTACCACCATGTGTATACATGCATACACTCATTAGAAAAATGCCATGACTGTATGCATGAGGAAAGAGGTCAATAGGTTTTTGCTTAGATAGCAGCAGAATATTGTGTCTAGGTACCACATAATGAAGAACATTGGCATAAAGAGAGTATATAGAAGATGATGGCTGTATGGAAAAAAAAGTACAGGCATTATCTTGTAATGTAAATGAGAGTTAGGGCTAGTTTAAACTATAGAAGACAAGGTTAAGCAAGGAAGCAGCAGTGTCTACACATCTGTACCACTACCATGGATGAAGTGTCATTTGTGTCCAGTCAGAAGTAGGGACAGGACAAACGGAACTGGTTGTGAAAAGATATTATAAAATAAGTTTCTAGAAAGAGCTCACCTACAAAGAGTGGAAAGGCTGGGTTTCGTGATCAAGATTGCCTTAGCAGTGCTCCCCATAGCAGAGGGAGATTGCACTTGATATTCATGAGAAACTCTATAAAGCTTCTAAACTTTAAAAAGGAAGAGCATTCAGAAGCAATTTTGCCTTGCCACAATGGACATAGAGGATATGGTTTATTAGTCAAGAGCTAGACAACTTTGGCTTAAATTGAAGTAGAAGTCATGAGGTAAAGATAAAGTTCTCTGTTCAGAAGACTGTGAACTGCATGAGAAATAGCAAAAATTCATAGCTGAAAGATTTTTCAGATCTTTGCTTTGGAAGTTGGTGGAAAAACATGTACTATGAAAGAGCATGAAACCACAGGGCCTTCAGGGGAGGTTCTCCATGATGGAGAATTCTCTCTGAGAAACTGCAGTTCATCTGGGCAGAGAAGGCAAAGACAGTCAAAGACACATGAGTTGTGTGGCTATGAAACAAAGTCACACCATGCTGAGGAAGAGGGAACCTCATTCACTTCCCGCGAGGCCATTTCTGAGCATCTACAACCGACAAGGCCTCGTACCTACTACCTTGCCCTCAAGTTCACCTGACAACTCAATGTTCACAGTCTCTTCTCTTACCCTGTTTTGGCTTGCCTCAATCCCCATCTGCATCCCATTTTCCTTGCATGCCGCTCTGACTAAACTTGTGGGTGCCAAGCCTTCTCAAGGAGCTGTCTGTCTCTGGCCCTCCATTTGTCTTCAGGTTGTCAATTGCAATTTTGATCAGCGTTGAGTTTTATTCTGCACAGCTGCACTAGCAGTGGCGGGATCTTCACTGATCTTTGTTGAGTCTCTGCTCTGCCTCCCTGAACCCCTTGTCTTTCAGCCCAACAGTTTAGCTGCCTACAATCTCTTAGCACCTGTTTTGGCTCTAGATCATACCCAGGGTCCTTTTATTCCAGACTGACGTTTATCACCCTGATGCAACATGACTCCTATCAATGGAAAGATTACCTATAATCTTCTCATAAGTCATAGAGACAGTAGAGAAAGCATGAGCAAGTGTCATTCATCAGCCTGAGAAGTGGGCACGGAATTGCTTTGCAAGGCTGCTTTTACTGCTTTTAGTTTACAGCATAGCTTTCTATTTCTATCTTCAAACATTTTTTTCTTTGCAAAAAGTTTGGGAGAGTTTGGCACATTTGCAAATGCCTTGGGCTGATGCTTCTGAAAAAATAAAGCACATCATTCCGATGGCATTGCAACTATCTTTAGCCAGAGTGGCATGCGTATTTGTATTTCAGATCCTTTTGGCTAGAATTTTAGCCCTGTTTTCATTGCCCAATAAACTATAGTGAAGGCTAAAGTGTATTAATACATAATGTTTATATAAATTAATCTCTCAAATAACATTTTAAAAAATTAGATGTTAATTGTTTTGCTATTATTTTTGGGGGTCTGAGCATTAAATTAATCTTATGTCCATCATGCATTTATTTAAGAGAGACACCAGATGAATTTGGCATTTTAGATTTAATTTGTTAATTTTTTTTTTGAGACAGTGTCCCACATAGCACATACTGGCCTGGGATCCACTATTTAAATTAAGGTGGTCTTGAAATGTTGACCCTCTGGCCTCAGCCTACTGAATGCTGGGATTATAGATATGTGTCTCTTCAGATAGTCAAAAGATTTTCTTCCTTAAAGTTTGGGGATTTCTAAGATTAAAGTAGGGAGCCAGGGAAAAGTTCTTGTTTCATCAAGTTATTTTGATTTTACAAAAATATCCAATCAAGAGAGGACAGTTTATGGGATTTATCAGCTTAATTGCTCTAGGCATGATCCAACGAAGTCAGCCATCCCAAGTCTATTCATGCTAGCTCGACATAGATAACTATCACTACACCCCCTATTCCCCAGATCATTCCTGGTTCTTGGCTGTGTGCTATTTGATCAGTGGGCATTCTTACCCACAAAATACTCTATTTCTTCCCATACAAGACAGGACAATTTTAGCCACCATCCCAATGATACAACAAATACAGAGTACATATTTTACATAGTGATTGGAATTTATTTCTGTTAACTAATGGGTACTTGTGTTCTGTTTCTTTATCAAAACAGCTTTTGTGGGGGGGGCAGGGAAAATAACCTCCTGTTAAGTAGTTATCAATAAAGAAACTACTTTACTTTGATAGAAATGAATTTCAGAGACCTCAGGATTGTTGGGTTCTCTTGGCCCACCATTTCCATACCTTTCCAATATATTTAGTTTGCCTAGTTTATAGCAAGGATTATCGAATCAAGCATGAGCTACATTTAAGTTGCCAGTCCAGAAAGGCCTGCATTCTGTAAGACGGCTGGCAGGTTCAGTGTCTTTTGTAACTGAGGGAACTAAGAGAGCCCTTTGCTGCAGAACTCTTCCTTTTTTTCCCAATGCCTTCTAGACTTGGAAGAAAAGTGAGTAAAGATGGTGATAATGTCAACTAACTTGTTAAAAATGCGATGGTCCTAAAAAAAAATCAAGGTTTTCCAGTAAGTCCTGCATGAAATATGTGCTTGATCTTGTAGAAACATCATGATCATGATGCCCTATTGGCACTGGTGACTTAGGCAATCACAGAGTTTCTGCGACGTCAGCATTATCTCCTGGAAGGGGGTTGCTGTCAGGGCTCTCTCCTGGAAGAACGTAGTGTAGTGAAGATGCGGGTCACCTTTCTGCACGTCTGAAGTTCACTGGCAGTCTCAGCCTAGGCTTAACTCTTTGACTCATGGTGCCCTTACTCTATGTGCTTTGGTTCAGATCTCATGAGATAGTTGTGGGCTTTTTGCTTTCTGGCTAATTATTGACATCTTTATAATGTGGCATGTGCTATATTGTATAATATGCTACAATGAAAAACAGTGATAAGATTATGAAATCAGTGTTCCCACAGGAATGACCTATCTAGATTTCTCAAGATATATTCCTATTTATACCACATGCTTGCGTTTTATTTACTTCCTAAAGTCTTTCATTCTGAATCATCAATATTTCTTTTGTTATCTAATAATAGGCCTATAGTCTTTTCTTGAAAGGATGTTTAGTTCATTTCTACCACAGCATAATATATATATATATACAGTTATATATATAAATATATATATTGTATGAATATATATATATCATACATTTGGACATTCTTGGTTGTAGGATCTAATAGCCTAGTCAAATGTTAACAATATTTTAGTAGGAGAATATTAATGTTTTTATGACTTAATTACATTGAAATCGTTTCATGGATCCATATGACAACAGGAATTGACATCATATACACATAAAATATAATTTCTATCATGTCATGAATAGCTTGTGATCTCTGGATTTGGAATGTGAAGCCTTTTAGATTAAGTCAGGATCTATATGATATCTATTACTAGTCAGAATGAATTTCACATCTCTCCTTGGGTAATTTTTCTTACCATCCTTCAACAACTCCATAGAATCCTTAGTAACCTAAAGAGTACTTGTTTGATGTTGTATTGTATAGTATGTTATAACTGACTTTTTGAGAAGTGGGCCAGTAACAATGTCATCTTACTGTAGATGTGTACTTAGTTGTATGGATTGATTCCTTGTTGGAGAAATGGACCAATTAAACCCAGATTAGCATCTGTTTGTGGAACTGTGGATTTCTGCCTTTCACAAACTGTACATTTCATTCCAGACCCCAGCCTGTGAACAGACACGTCTTTCCTCTGGCCAATGAGGAGAAATGAGTAGAGTATGAATTCCTTGTAGCACAGCCATGACTATTCTTAAGAAAAAAAAAAAAAAAACCATAATTCACGGTGGGTGAGGCCATAGCATCACATCAAAGCCTGCATCTTTAGACTGTGGTCTAAATGTAAAGGCACACACTTAGGGCAATAACTTACTATGCTATTGTTGGAGATTCATGCAATGCCATTATGAAACATTGAAACATTTGTATCAAAGATTTGTTATAAGACAGCTGTAGATTTTATTATTTGAAAAACTCTGGATTGAAGGTATTGGACTAGACAAACTTTTAAGTCCTTCCAGCTCCCTACAGCCTCCAAGTGCATTGATTAACATACATAATGTAAAACAATGTAGTTGTATAAAGCAAAATTGGCAAGAAGAGGATATGCTCTCAAGAAAAACTACTAGTCTGTGAATCTTCCTTTTAAGCTACCAAAAAAAGGTGATCAAATAGAGCTCAAAAATAATTTCTGGGCTTAAAGTTAAAATTCTTTTATCTGGAACAGATTATTTCATTCCACAATTAGAAATGAGATCCAAAATGCAAATATTACTCAGAGAGATAGCACATTGCTTCATCACACGATGGTGTTAACAACTGCTGTAAGAGCCATTTTACAGAGTAAGTTAGAGAGAGAGAAGCATACCTTATTCAAATATATGAAGATGGTTTTACAAATCATATCTTATTTTATTCTAGTCCCAATTCTGCCAACCCTTCTGGGTATGTAGCAGTTTTAAAGACAGTGCTTCAAAATTTGAAGAGAGGAAGAATGGAAACTGCTGAAATCAGAAAGCTCCTAGGCTTTTACCAAATACATTTTCATAGTGTTCTCATTTGTTATTTTTTTTTTCTTGAGAGAGACTGAAGACTCTTGAAAGCAGAAGAACAATAAAACACTAAGTATATATTATTTCATTAAAGCTTTGGAGCTATTTTCCTAAGCTTTCTTAGTTCAGATAAAAATCTCTCTTACATCTTAATTTGGCAAGACTAGCTATTTATTGCCTTATTGGCCAGGAGAAAAAAAAAATCTGTTTAGCGCTTGAAGATCCATTCAGCACTGAGTTCTATTCAGACATATAAAGATGCTATTTTTATAACAGTAAATCAAATTATGAGGAAAAGAAAACTTGCAAAGAAACTGAATTTTGAAGTTACAGGATTGTTCTCTATTATCCCTGTGCATGGAACAAGGGAGTCATGGATGCAAAGTGTAGACAGGGTGGGGGTGCCTTGTGTGAATTCTATATTCTTCCCCTCTCTGTCTGAGTCAAGTTCTCACTACATAATCCTTGATGGTGTTGAATTTCAAATCCTCCTGCCTCTATCTCCCAGGTGCTAGGATTATAAATC
Source organism: Mastomys coucha (assembly GCF_008632895.1). Taxonomy (NCBI): domain Eukaryota; kingdom Metazoa; phylum Chordata; class Mammalia; order Rodentia; family Muridae; genus Mastomys; species Mastomys coucha. The sequence continues at coordinate 31,921,391 of NW_022196897.1, read as the reverse complement.
CTGTACTTTTGACATAAACTTTATTAAAAGATATCATTAGGTTTCATGTCTCCCTGGATTGCCTGCTCCATTTTCACTGGATCATGTGGATGCAGACCTACCCTCAGTCATCTGCTGGACAGTTGAATCTCCTCACCCTCTGAACATGAACATTGGTCAAAGACTGGGAAAGCAGTTTGCAAAGAATCTTTCCTATGCCCTAACTAAAAGCACTGGTTATTTGATCCACAGTATTCAAAAGATAGCAGGGCATTTAAATGGCAGCGGAAGAAAAGAGCTACATCTCTATGGCTATTTTATGTGAGAAAGTTGACTCCTTTTCATCTGGGAAGTTGAACCTGGGGACCAATAGCATCTTCATGACTGTGTTCTCCCAGCTGATGTCTCCATCACTGTTTTCCACTGTTGCCTTCATCTAATGCTAGTGTTTCTGTGTCTCCATTCCAGCCCTTGACCCTGAGACTAGATGCCTGCCAGATCCCTTCTATGGTGAGAGCAGCTGTTATTTGTGGCCCGTTTAAAGGCACTTTAGGCTTTAGGAACTCCTCAATGAGATCATTTTGTTTATCTTTTGAATATTAGGTGGTTAGACCTTTGAAAAATCGATATTCTTTTCCCTCTACAACTATAAACTGGAAACTTCAGTCATGAGGATATGGTGTCCTGGAAGACCAGACTTTCATTCTTCTTAACTTCCCATATAATCAAAAGAAGCTAATGAATTCAAGTTGCCTGTAACATTTTGTGTGTTTCTGAGTTGAAACTGAATTCCCAAACAACCATGTGAGCAATAATGAAATTCAGGCAGCGATCCTCTATTTTCCTGCTGTTAGAAAAGGGACTTTTAGGGGAAACTCCTGGGTTCTGATCCCTGCCATTGAGGATGGCATAACAATTAGCACTGATCGACTTTATTTTAGCACACAAATTATTTTGAAGACCCTGAAGAAATGTAATGGCTGAATTGAGTTTGACTGGAAATGCAACTTACAGAATTATATAAACTTGCATTCTACCGTGTTAAAATCTCTACAGCATACTCAATGGACTGTAGCTTAATTGTGGAGAAGATACAATAAAAGTGTTCCCCATGCTTTCATAGGAGAATTTAGGTACAGTGAGCAGAACATAATTATTCCAGTTGGAATTTGGCCAGAAGCAGGGGATTAAAACCCCTTAGTGTTATGAAAAGTTCCATGGGATGTTTAATGACTAGAAATAGCCAGAAGCTTAGATTTATGGCATCCAAAAATAGTACCCCTAGCAGGATTAGTTCACCCAGGTCATGCTGGGGCACAGTTTGGGCAATAGTCAAAAATCCCATTTATTGAATCATAAACATAATTTCTAACAGCTCTGGGTTGGAGATTTGTATGTGAGTACTACTTACTAACTTTTAGCAGCCTCTTTGTATGTAGCCCCCCACTGTCACTCAATAAAGGCACAATAATATAGAAAATGTCAGGTGGGCTTGAATGAGGACGAAGATGGTTGAGAAGAGCAGAAGAGTGAGGAAGAAAGCTGACTTGAAGTGTTGGTGACTTCGGTGGCCTAGTTTGGAACTCGATTTTGAAGGTAATGAAAATACCACTTTGTTTTGTTTAGCTGACATGTGAAATTTTAAAAACTGGAATTTCATTCCTTTTTTACTAATAGTTATTATCTATTTAAAAGCAGACCTACATGAGAGTTACTGCATGGCACTTGACTGTTCCACAGATCCTACTACAACACGAACACTTCATGAACTGCGCTAAGGAGTTCGGGTAGACTTGTGGAGCGCCTTTTCTAGTGAAGATACTGGATGAATGCCCCCCTTTTAAGGTTAAGTTCATGGAGGTTGGGTTAACAAAGCCACTCATGCATCTTTTCAGAATTTATATGTGACTGTTTGGAGATAGAATCTTTAAAGAGGCAATTAAGCAAAAATAGGTCATTTGGGTGTGTCCCAGTGCATTCTTATTGGTTGGTGTTCTTATAAAAAGAGATTAGAACAGAGACAGTACAGATTGAAAGGAATGATACGTTGGGACACAAGGAGAAGAATGTCATCTGTGAGTCACAAAAGGCCCCACGGAAAGCCAACTCTGGTCATACCGTGGTCTCAGACTTCTAGTCTCCAGAGCTGTGAGGAATTATGTTTTCGTTATTCAAATCCTTTGTCTATAGTATTTTGTTTGGAAGCGCTAGCTGCCTGAAACATAGTCTTCCCTCAAACCCAGCCCGAATGGATCAGGACTACTAGACTTCTCAGCTTCTGTGAGGATGAAATTGTATCTACAGAGACTCTAAGCTTCATTGGATCTTTAAGCTCCAGGGAAAAATGTTGTGAATAAGGTCCCTTACCTCAAAAAAATTTTTAAAAATATACTAAGTTTATAATGTTATTTGGGCATATCCAATGCAAGGAGTGATGGTAACAAAGAAAAATTAATCAATGAGAGAAGTTATAGTTAGATGTCTGATGGCAGGTGACTATATATAACAATAACATTCCATGTTTCAAAAGACAATAAAGAAATTTGAAAGTTTTCACTATAAAGATATGATAAACATTTGAGGAAGCAGAAATATTTAACCCAGTGATCTCATTTGAACATTATACAATGCATACCTGCTATCTCATTAACATATGCAACATTTATGTTCTTATGTGCTGGTTAAATCAAATTCTGGCACAGTATATGAGATGGGTGGGTAAAAAGCGACATACAAATATTGAGCTAAGAAACTACACTGATTTGTGTGTTTACTGGCTTTATTTATTAATTTATTAATTATTTTATTCATTTACATTTCAAATGATATCTCTCTTCCTGGTTACCCCTCTACCAACACTCCATCCCATCCCCCTTCTCCCTTTCTCCTTTGCTTCTATGACTGTGCTCCTTTACCCATTCACCCACTCCTCCCTCACCCCTTTAGCGTCAAGCCTCCACAGGACCAAGGCCTTCTCTCCCATTAATGTCAGATAAGGCCATCCTGTGCTACATATGTATGTATCTGGAGTCCTGGCTCCCTCCATGAATACTCATTGGTTGGTGGTTTAGTCCCCAGGAGGTCAGGGTGGTCCAGTTAGTTGATATTGTTCTTCTTGTGAGGTTGCAATCTACGTCAGCTCCTTCAGTCCTTATTTTAAAGATGGAATTCAATAACACATTGTTAGAGCCAGAGTTGGTTGACTAATCTTTCATATTGAAATAGAGGTATATGTGTTTCCATTGTTTACAACCTAGATAATTTAGTATGCTGGCCCTCTAGTGGGTACTTTGGATGAATAAAAGGACTTGAGTATGAGATTGGAAAACTTTAAAACAGGCTTCTGAGGCTGTGGTATTCGTAAGCAATGAGGACTACCTGCATTCACGTTTTTACATATAAGTGTAAGTAACTGCAGAACAGCAAGTGTGGGTATTTGTGTTTTAAAAACCACTATGAGCTCTTTATGACCAAACCACAGCCTTTTAATACAGCTGTGGCTGCATTGCTTGTGGAAGGCCAGCATCTTTTTTTTTTTTAATCTTTCAGAGGTTTAATTCATTTTCTTCATGGTGGGAAGCACAGCAGCATGCAGGTAGACATAGTGTTGAAGAAGCTGAGAACTCTATATCTTTTTGATTGTTTGTTTTGTTTTTGTTTGTTTTTTTTTATATATTTTCTTTATTTACATGTAAATTTCCCCATTCCCAGTTTCCCCTCCAAAAAACAAAGAAACAAAC
>NW_022196897.1:31910852-31917016 GCF_008632895.1 Mastomys coucha | reverse complement strand
CTGTATCCACTCCTCTGTTGAGGGACATCTGGGTTGTTTCCAGGTTCTGGCTATTATAAATAAGGAAGGCCAGCATCTTGAAGGAAAGAATAATTTATATTTACTAGATCACTGTGCAGAAACCTCCCCCCATGTGGAAAGGTAAATGATTGGCGATAGACAGTTACCTCCCTGGTTGGTTCAAGTTGTCTATCAACTTGTGGAACGGAGAAACAGGAGTGGTAAGGTAAGTGATTTCTTTTCCTAAGCCCAACATCTTGCAATTCATAACACCTTTTTTTTAAAAAAACTCTTACTGAGTACTATTTTTTTTTGTATTTTTTTAAACAGAGATACTGCTAAAGCAATTTAGTTTGTGTTTAATCAAAAAAAATCAGAAGTATGATGTTAAACATGATATAAAAATGCAAATTGTGCAGCAAGTTGAAAACACATTTCTTAGAGAAGATCCATGGAAGGTTAGAAGTGTGCAGCCATTTAAATGTTCAGGGACTACGGAGAGTTGTTAGTCTGAAAGGGATTTATGCTGTTCCTTTTCTGCCATCAGCAGGGTGACAGACATGTGCTGGAGAGAAACCTTCTCTTTTAGGAGTTCCCTTCTTCCCCTTGAACATTTCCTTATCAGGAGATTTTTTTAAAGGGAATGCTAGTCTTGAGTAGACAGATTGTAAGTTAGAACTTTCTATCACTCATGGTTCAAACACAAAAACAGAAACCATAGTAGATTTTTCAAACAGAGAAAGTATCATTCAGACATCTGGTTCCATAATTGGTAATAGTGCTGACAAGGTGAGAGGGAGGCAACCTTGGGACTGGGAAGAGCACAAAGCTGCTCCCTTCTTGACCAGGACACAAAGACAACAAGACTCTCATAGTTGGGAAACGAGAGCTACCTTCTTGTATCATTTAACACTGAGGGACAAGCTTCTCCAGTAGGGATCAGAAACATAGAGAAGACTGGCACACGGCCCAGGGACTTAGTACATACATGGCTATTAAGGTTTTTCAAGTAGGTTTGGCTACAATGACAAATGCGTAATTAGACTAACACCCTTCTCCCAGGATCTGCCAGTACTTTTCTTGACCAAACCCTCCCAAATCCACTTGGCAGAGCTGCCAGAAAAGGTAGGAATGATTAATGCAGAGTAGACAAAAGACAGTTAAGTGAACTGTCCACACGAAATAGAATTTTGATTCCTTTAACCTTTCTTTCTCTTTCCGTAGTTTAATCTTATCCTTGTTAGGACAGGGTACACTGGGAACCATTTTGGCACCATATGAAAACTGAATTTTTGTTCCTTTTTTTCGATGACATACTTAATGGCATACTAAAACTCCACCTAAGCCCAGAATTGGAAATGCTCTACACACTAATGCGCTTGCTGACCTGGGAGAAGCAGAGGCTAGGGAAGCCACAGACCTGCTAACCACGAGTGACTTGCAGATCCAGGTTCTATTCCCTAGAGTAGCCGCTCAGGATTTGTTGAGTGACATATCAACTTTAGCAAATTTTGTACTAATGAACTCCTTTCTTTCTGCCCGTCTCATTAGGACACTCCATGCTTCCCAGAAACACAGTGGAATTTAATAGCGCTAACGCCATCCTCCTACTGGCGCTGCTGTGATCAAGGAGCTCCAATCAATCTTGTTTCCTTCAAGCATGTCATAAAAGACCCCTTTCTTTCTGATTAGCATTCTTGAACACAGTATAAGCTGATGATTTGCTTGAAGTCATTCATTGCGAGGCTACGGCACCTTCTACACGTGATGAAATGACATAAGGCATACGAACTGCTCATTACAGTCTAATTAGTTTGGGCTTTTCATTTTATTTTATGTCCTGAACTGAACCTCACTCAATATGATGCTGAGCTGGAGTTCATCATGTCTTCTTTCTGGCATGCAAGTTCATGGCATTTGCTTGCTAGGTTCCATGGGTAGCTGACTGGTTTTCCTTTTGTATTTTTACTTCCCCTTTCTCCAGGGACTAGTTAGATAAAAGGTCATGAATATAAACTAACAAAGTCCTTGCTAGTATGTGTTCTTCTGGGAGATGGGACTTAGTCCATACATGACTGTTAAGGTTTCTCAAATAGATTTGGCTACAATGACAACTGAGTTACCAGACTTACAGCTTTGTCTCCTTGCTATGCTATGAAGGAACAGCCCTAGCCCTTTCCTGAGATGTAGGCAAAGGAAGGAAACCTGAGTGAATTTTCTTAACTTGCTTCGTTACACTGGGGGCTTGGTTACACTGGAAAGCAAGTGTCTTCCAGTTTGGGCTGTCTGCAGTGGCAGCTTTCTCTATCTTAACTAGCAAATGGGCACCATACAAGTTAATTTATTTGCTTTCAGCGTTTCAGGGCTCATAGGAACTGGATCATTTATTTTATAATTGTGTTTTTGAAGACACGCACATTCTATTGACTTCTCCTTACCTTGGGTTCCACTTAGGCACACAGATACCTGGGTCTGTACTTCCTTATTAGAAAGAGAGAGAGAGAGAGAGAGAGAGAGAGAGAGAGAGAGAGAGAGAGAGAGAGAGAGAGAGAGAGAAAACAAAACAACAGTAGGACTATGGGTACCGGCCAGTGTTTGTTTTCCATTATTAAACTGAAAAATATTGAACATGAGTAATTCTGTACAAAATATTCCTAAGAATATTTTGATTGCGATTCACATGAGTTTGTCTGGGAAGCAAAGGTTGGTTTGTAGTTATCTTAGAAAATGCTTCAGACTTTTGCTGGAACATTGTCCCTTGATTCTGTGGCATCAGGCTGCCTTGTCTTGAGGCCATCTCCCAAGAAGGCCTCCTACAGCATGATTAATAAAACAAACAGCAAAGTAGATTTCCTCACCTTATCATGTTTACCCTGAAAATTATCATAGAAAGAAATAGTTACACTGTCTAGTGTCTGTGTTAAGGGGCTAAGTAGATGATGTTTGTGGGATATTAGAATGATATCCTTCAAAATTCATTTACCAGGTTGCTATCCCGGGCATCTTCCTGGAACTCCTGTGGCTCAGTTACTATAATACCTGCATCAGTGATAACTTATCTGAAATGTCTCTTTTATACAGGGATGCAGAGGGGTTTACCTGGCTTAATTCAATTTTACTTTATAACTGATGATCAGCATACATGCTACCAATAACAAGGAGTTATTATGGAATGAATACTTAGAACCTACCAATATTTTTTTTTTGGTTGTTGTTATTACTATTTACTGACTTACTTGCTAAAGAAACTAAATGAAGCGGCTATCTGCTTTATTTATTTAGGTTTTATATCCTAGGTGATGGTTTGTTATTTCTGTAATAATTTGTTGAAAGCCTGTGGTTAGGTGGTATGTAACCTTTAATTCAGCTATTGTTAGCACTTTTGTATGCCAGAGAGTGGCTCTGAAGTTTTCAGTAGGCTGGGGACTTTTAATGGGGATTCTTAATTGTTCCCTTAGTACTTGCTAGCTGTCCTGACATCTGAGTTGAAATATGCATTTCTCATGTGTAACCTTCAGTTCAATAATGTAGGAAAGCATTCATACCACTTCTCATTCAAAAAAAAAAAAAAAGGAATGGAATCTTAAATTTTTAAAAAATTTACATTGTTGAAGATTTTTAAGAGATTGGTCTTGGTTAATTAGTAGCTTATCAAATGAGCATCAAGTTCTTGATAAAATATTGTTAGGGAAATCTGGAAAGAGAAGTTTACCTACCTACCAGCTATTTAACTGAGAGGTGCCCATGGTGGTATGCTGCATAGGTCTGTGACTGCCTGTACCCAGTATTCTTTCTGCTGTGAGGATAAATTGTTAGGTGCATGAGGTAGAAAAAAACTTAAAAAGTGTGATTAAAGACTACAGATATGTTCATAATAGAAATGGAATGCCATGAAAACATGTGTTGCCTTTGCCTATGCAAAAAGAGGGGTGAACTTGCAACCACTTGCTGTTGAGTAATGAGAATTTTGAGCTACTGTATCCCTGGTGGAACAATACATGTTTGCCAGACAGTTGTATGTTAAGGGTGATGTCCATACTGAGCTATGTGGTTAAGAGAGGGTTAGAGCCACTGGCCTGGCACCTCAGTGGGGCAATCATAGCCAACACCATGGAGAATGAGCCTCATCCATGTGGTAAATGACACACATGTAACAGTTTCAAATTTAGGACCAGAGAGTCAGAATATTACAACGAAAAAGAGTGAAATAGAATCACCAGAGAGAACAGACCAGTTCTGGGGAGTGTGCACTGGCATGAGAACAGTGAGTTTTTTGTTTATTATTTACAGCTATTTTTGAAGTGGAAGATCCCTCCTTCTGTCTTCTTGCTTGCACCTCCTTCCACCAGACATCTGGAAAGTCACTGAGAGACGAGAACACTTAGGAAACCTTATGGCATGACAGTTGATGAAGAGAGCTAAGCATCTTCTACACTTGTTTCTCTCAGATGCTCATTGGTCCATTTGTATTAAATTCATTAAATATAGCTATACTTGTAATTGGCATGGTATGACGGATTACATGGGATGTCAAATGGTATTTACTTTTATATCAAATTCACCCTTAACAGTGTAATTCCAACGTAGTGGCCAGTGCGTGCTGCAGACAGATGAAGCTTTGACTGACCTTTCCACTTACAGACTGGTTTTTCTTTTTCATTGCAATCATCTAGCCTTTATGGGCTTCAACTTTTCTTCTCTATAAAATGGAAATCATTTAACTTATATCTAAGGATAATGAATGGATTTTAAAGTAAAACACATGGAAAAATGAATGGCCAATTATACAGCCTAGGGCTGGGCAGAGGTGGTTCACACCTTTAATCCCAGCACTTGGGAGGCAGAGGCAGATGGATTTCTGAGTTCGAGGCCAGCCTGGTCTACAGAGTGAGTTACAGGACAGCCAGGGCTACACAGAGAAACCCTGTCTCGAAAACCAAAAAACAAACAAACAAACAAACAAACAAAACAACAAAAAACAATTATACAGCCTAAATATTACTTTGTTCCTCTTTGTTTCCATGCCTAATTTTATTCACAAAGCTGCCTTAGTCTGTTGTGGTGTTTTAACAAAACACCTGAGATGGAGTAATTTTATATAGAATGATTTCTTACAGTTTGAGAGGCTGGCAAGCTCAAGGCCACAGTGCCAGATTGCCTGTGATGAGGATGTCTTCCTTGGTGTTCTCTGGGCAGAATAGGTCCTCAGGCAGAGAGGAACCTCACAAAATTCAAGGGTCATATGGGTCTTTGAGGCTTCGTTTATTAGAGCATCAATCCTGTTTCTGAGTGAGAAGAGACCTAATAGGTTTACTGATGCTGCCCCCTTAACTTGGCACATTGATTATTAGCTTCCATGTATATTTGGGAAGAAAACACTCTTTCAAAGTATAGCAACAATTATACTTACATATTTCCATGGATCAAAATCATCTTTACTAACAAGGAATATTTCATAAGTAAGCATACACCTAAGATTTCATTTTTGGAGTCTTCGGCTAGCCATACTTTTCTTAGAAAAACTCAGTTTTGTTATCTAATGTAATTCTAAATTCTTTGGCATCTGCTGAAAGTATAACCATGGCCATAGAGTTCCATGTTCCATGATGAGGTTCAAGAGATAGGGCTAAGAAACATGAAGTTAGAATACCTTTCATTGAGTTTAAGCATCAACCTCATAGATGATCCTTCCTTCCATGTGTATACATTCAGAAACATAAACACAAAGTAAGAAGAAAAGGAAATATCATTGTGTGACTTAAAAGAAGAGGTAATGCATTTGTCTATACCCATCTTCATTTGTGACATTGAGTACTTCATCCAGATGAATGTAACTGATCCTTACTAGGGATCGGTTGAAATGATTGAAATCTCTCGAAGGACCATGGCAGCTATGTGGTACCTATTCCATGCAGTTGAAAACACTTCCAATGTTATTCAAGAAATCCAGGGGTAAGTTTGTTATTCCCCAAGGTTTGGTTTAAGACTGCTTGAGAGATTTTTTTTTCTAGGACACTGTCAACAGCTCAGCGATTATATAAGCAGTGTTAGATAGAATCAAACTGCCAACTGCAAAGTTTGGAATGCCCAATTAAGCATTCTGCAGCTGGAGAAGGTGGGTGAATTCCCCTCAAGAATTATGCATCAGTTCTGCAGCTGGAGTG
>NW_022196897.1:31850852-31905852 GCF_008632895.1 Mastomys coucha | reverse complement strand
ATAACATATAAAGGCAGGTCTATCAGAATTGCACCAGACTTCTCCCCAAAGACTATGATATGTAGATGATCCTGGGCAGATGTCATACAGACCCTGAGAGAACACAAATGCCAACCCAGGCTACTATACACAGCAAAACTCTCAATTACCATAGATGGAGAAACCAAGATATTTCATGACAAAACCAAATTTACACAATATCCTTCCACAAATCCAGCTTTACAAAGGATAATAGATTGAAAACTCCAACACAAAGAAGGAAACTACACCCTAGAAAAGGAAGTAATCAACTTTCAACTAACTCAAAAGAAGATAGCCATACAAACTTCTACCTCTAACAAAAAAATAACAGGAAGCAACAATCACTTTTCCTTACTATCTCTTAACATCAATGGACTCAATTCCCCAATAGAAAGACATAGAATAACGGACTGGACATGTAAACAGGACCCAGCATTTTGCTGCATATAGGAACCCACTTCAGTGTCAAAGGCAAACACTACCTCAAAGTAAAGGGTTGGAAAACATTTTTCCAAGCAAAGAAACAAGCTGGAGTAGCCATTCTAATACTGAATAAAATTGACTTTCAACCTAAGGTTATCAAAAAAAAAAAAAAAAAAAAAAAAAAGTATCCAAGATACAATTCACAGACCACATGAAGCTCAAGAAGAAGGAAGATCACAGTGTGGATGTTTTAGTCCTTTTTAGAAAGGGGAACAGAATACTCAAGGGAGGAAATACTGAGATGAAATGTGAAGCAGAGACTGAAGGAAAGGCCTTGCAGAGACTGCCCCATATACAGTTGCCAAACCTGGATGGAAGCTATTGCAGTTGCTGAGAAGTGCTTGCTGATGGGAGCCTGATATGGGTGTCTCCTGAAAGACTCTGTCAGAGCCTGACAAAGACAGAGGCGAATCCTCTCAGCCAACCATTGGACTGAGCATGGGGTCCCAGATGGAAGAGTTGGAGAAAGGACTGAAGGAGCTAAGGGGGTTTACAGCCCCATGGAGGGAGCAACAGTGTTAGCCAGCCAGACCACCCTGCCCCCGAGCTCCCAGGGACTGGACCACCAACCAAATAGTACAGAATGAGGGACCCATGGCTCCAGCTGCATATGTGGCAGAGGATGGCCTTGTTGAACATCAATGGGAGGAACGGCCCTTGGGCCTGAGAGGATTCCATGCCCCAGTGTAAGAGAATACCAGGATTGAAAGTTGGGAGTGGGTAAATAGGTAGGGGAGCACCCTCATAGAGGCAGGGGGAGGGAGGATGGGATAGGGGGTTTCTGGAGGGGAGACCTAGAAAGAGGATAACATTTGAAGTGTAAATAAAGAAAATATCCAATAAAAGGAAAGTAAAAAATAAAAAAATAAAGATTTAATGTAGCCCTTTTCTGCTAAAAAATAAATAAATAAATAAAAATAGCCAAGGAAATGGGCCTTTCTATACCTTGGCCTCTTCTTAGTCCTTAGATCTTTCTTCTGTTAATTATTTTCTCACCTAATTTTAATCTAGTTTTATTTTTTGCTTATCACTTCTTCTTTCCCTCACCCCCAGTTGATGTATTTGCTATATAAATGTATAGTTTTTCCTTTTTCCTTCAGTTACATAAATTTATTGACAAAAGAAGTCACTCTTTTACTTTATCATATCCTGTTCAGTATCAATTAGACATAAAAATCTATTACTAAGAAAGATAGCTCAACAGTTAAGAGTGTGAACTACTTTTGTAGGGAAACTCAGTTTAATTTTGCACCACATGTGTCTGGTGGCAAGACACTGCCTATGTCTCCAACTCCAAGGGAACTGGAATAATAGGCATACCCCTTTCTCTACTCCATGGACACTTGCAATCACATGCTCTCTCTCTCTCTCTCTCTCTCTCTCTCTCTCTCTCTCTCTCTCTCTCTCTCTCTGTCTGTCTGTCTCTCTCTCTCTTACCCTCTCTCCCCCCTAAAAATAAGATAAATCTTCCAGGCATCTATTGTCTACTTACCTTCTCTGAGCATAATTGCTCCTATTTTCCTCTGTTAAGTTGGTGCAACAAATTAACCCTTCTGTAACTCAATGTCCACCTTTTCTGTTCTTCATTCATTCATTTGATCCTAAAAACATTTTTTTAAAAAGTGGAATGCCCACTTTGCTCAGAGCCAGAGAGACCAGGAAACAAATGAAATGAAGTTTTATGTAGCTTGCACTCAATTAGACTTCCTCCAGAGATTTCCTTACAACCTGTAAAAATATTTTTCTTTATTTATTCTTACTTAGAATATCCCATCTTCTCCCAATGCTTCATTGTTGGCTAGTGACCCTACCAACCATTACAAAAAACAGCTAATCAGAGGTCTTTCCTTATCTTCCTGTTGCTTGTCTTCTGACCCAGCTGAACTTGTCTCATGTTCTTTGCATATTTTTCTCTTGTTCTAGGTTCGTGAGGACTTAAATTTTACCATGGCTCTCTCTGTGTACCATTATCTTTCTCTTCTAGTCTAGGTCTAATTAGCACAAAGAATGTTGATGCATCTTTCATAGTAAGACAAACCTCTGTTCATTCCATGCTTCTTTCCTGTATTTCATGTCTCTCCTCTCCTACAAAGACAGTTTATTAACATGGATGTTCCTGTCTCTACTTCATACTTATTTTTGTCTTACTTGCTATCCTAGATCCAACTTAGACTGGCTGTTTCTTTTTCTGTTGCAAGAGTACTTGTCATGACATAGACACATGAGCTTTCCTGGGGGCTTTCCCAACCTTTCTGGTTATTTTCTAGTAATTTTCAATAGTCCCTTCTTTTATCCTCACTGAAATGTTGGCATGATATAGTACTAGTCCTAGACCACATTTTCTTGTTTTGTTGTATACTTTGTTTTCAAAATTTTCTTCCCAACTCTCCTGCACATCCATGGCCTCATTTTTCATTAATTTTTATTGTATACAAATAGCAATGTATTTGCATATATATTCATAAATATAACCTGTTAGTCCATATGTTACCTCTATATGTTTCAGGGCTGATTGGCACTGGACGCCAACTGTTATGCTCTTCCCTGGGGAAGACCACCTCTCCTGTTCCCAGCTTTGCTTAGTTGTAGTTCTCTGTTTAGGGCTGAAGCCTTGAGGGTTTGGCATGTTCATTGACCTGTACCATTTCCCCCTCTTCTTCCTCCTGCTCCACAAACTAACTTGGTCCCATGAATTTATGTCATAGCTATATGCTTATATCTCTCTCTGTTTGACTTCTCCCATGAGGCACATGCGTACTGCTTACTCAGTGTCCTGTAGGGGATGTGTTAAACATCAAATCATCTCAAAGTTAAAGTATTTAAAACAGTAGGACATCTTCATTTCCTGCCTCCATAAGCCATCTTCTCTCTCAATCTCCTCCATGTCAGTAAATGACACTATCATCTGGCATCTTAGATATAAATTATAAAATATACATTTAGGCATTCAATTTATACCCAGACATTGACCTGGATTAACCACTTCCATCTCCATTGTTTTCCTTCTTGCTCATGGCATTGTTATCTCTGACTTTCATGGTGTCTTGAGTGAGAGTGAGTGAGTTCTCTCTGCTCCTTGGGTTGTCTTTGCATGAAGGGCTCACTCCCAGAAGTGTCACATTGCCCATTTCATGATTGTTGCTAAAATTCCCATTCGAAAGCACACACTCCCTAGAGAGGCCCCCTGACTACCCTTCCTGAAGCAGTTGTCAAATCACCACACTTCTTGCTTTCATGAAATGATGTCTTCATTTTGTTAGGGAATAGCATATGCTGAAACTATCTTGTTTATTTGTTCAATAATTTATACATCCAAGTAGGTTACAAGATGTTTGAGGGTGGTGATCTTTTCTGACTTAATCTTGTCTGTATCCTCACTATGCAAAAACACTTCAGTATCCAATTAGGGCTCATAGTAGATATAGGTTGACCAACTGGCTGACCGACTGGCTACCTGATTGACACAATGAATGGATTATAATAAGGCCACCGAGGAAATGATAGGTACAAGGAAAGTCCCCCAAAGAGGTCAAGAGACAGAAGTAATTCTAGAGTGTATGCACGTGTCGAGAAGTCTGCTGAAAAATATTACCCGAATTTTTTTCCTGCTTAAATTAGACTTTGTTTAAATTTAATTAGAAAATTGGATTTAAGATGAGCAAGCAGCAGGCTTGAATTAAAAAATAAACATAAAAAGCAAAGTACAAGTTTCAGAATCACACATAGAATATCTATAAACAAAGGCAGAAAATTATTCTAGCATGTACACTAGTTATGTGAACCACTCATATTGTAAAAAACTGAAACATGTATTTCTGGAATTATCAATGTCATGCTCACCATTGTCCTTGCTTCTGAGGTATGAAGGAAAAGAAGACGAGGTGGAGAACAAAGGACACTTCACTTTCTATCTGCAAAGTTTCACTTTTTATTTAAGAAGTCTAAAATAGATCTGACAGAGTGCCAACACTTTACGATCTGGTGGATTGATCCATGTTCAATATATTTTTAATGATTTTTGTACTTTAAACATTAAAAATCTAAAGTAAAGACTACTATGTGGTCTTAGTAGACTTTAAGGTCTTGATTCATAAAATAGGATGTCTTTATGTTGAAATCAGGAGCTAGCTAATTCAATTTGGCATCTGTCTTTATGATTCTTGGGTGGGCTTCCTTCTGGCTGGCGTCTGTTTTTAGGGTCAGACTGCAGTGGTGTGGAATGTGGAAATAGGAAGGAAAACATCTGTGCACGAACTCCAATGTCTTTTCACTGTTCTTCTAGGGTTAGTCTCTGCCCCTATCTTCACATAAATGTGGCAAAAATAAATGTCATTTATTGAAGAACATGCCACATGTGTACCTGTTTTAGTTTGCTATTGAAGTCATCACTAACTCTTTAAGGTGGCTTTTATAATCGCCATGTTATAGGTGAGAACATTCAGATTTAGAAGTGAAGCATGCATGATTACACAGCTTGTCAATGTCAGTGGCAGTTTGTCAAAGCTGAGTTTATTTGACCCCAGTGCTGGGAGATCTTGTATTATATGACTTTATCTATTGTACTTTGACTCCAAAGTGCATCTATAGCCTCTAGATTTCTCATTTCAGCCTTTTGATTTCTAAGAGGCTTCCCTTTCACCCAAATATTTTGATGGTAAAATCCATATTTAAGCCAAGCTAATTTCAATTCTAAGAACCTCATAGTCATAGGCTTTGGTGTCTAGCACTGTTCCTGAGGTCTGATTGGTGAAAAGTGGTTGATTACTATTACTACTACTACTACTACTACTACTACTACTGTTGTTATTATTATTATTATTATTATTATTATTATTATTATAATTATTTTGTGTGTCTTTTCTTTTAAAAAGATCTATTTCTAGTTGTATGTGTTTGTATGTTTATGAGCACATGAGTGACAGGGTACAGAGTTCAGAGGCATTAGATCTCCCTGGGGCTGTAGTTAGTTGATATGCAAAAGAAAGATTGGTGAAATATTTGGAAGTTGGGAATGCTGGCTGGTTTTGTGTCAACTTGACACAAGCTGGAGTTATCACAGAGAAAGGAGCTTCAATTGAGAAAATACCTCCATGAGATCCAGCTGTAAGGCATTTTCTCAATTAAAGGGAGAAGGGACTCTTGTGGGTGGTACCATCCCTGGGTTGGTAGTCTTGGGTTCTACAAGAAAGCAAGCTGAGCAAGCTAGGGGAAGCTAGCAAGCCAGTAAATAACATCTCTTCATGGCCTCTGTATCTTGAGTTCCAGTCCTGACTTCCTGGAAGTCAGCAGCATGGAAGTGTAAGCTAAATAAAGCCTTTCCTCCCCAACTTGCTTCTTGGTCACCATGTCTGTGCAGGAATAGAAACCCTAACTAAGACAAATTGGTACCAAAAGTTGGGTATTCCTGTGACAACCTGACCATGTTTTGGGGAGGACTGTGGAAGGACTTTGGAACTTTGGGTTAGAAGGTCCATTTGGTGTTAAGAGCTCTATGGTATGTTATGTAGAAGCTTGGTAGATGATGTTGAGAACAGTGCAGAAGAGGCAGGCCTGGCTTGTGAAATTTTAGAGGGAAGATTAAAGACTATTTGACTGTGAAGATTCTGTGGTTCTGGTTAGCTGGGGCTGCAGAATCAGCTGTAATTAACAAGATACCAAAACTACTAAATCAAAACCTTTCATTACTGGGACTATTGATACTGGTTAGTTGGAGCTAAGAAATTAGTGGTGATTAAGAAGATACCAGCATCATTGAGGTGACATCTTCTGGAAGTGTTTTCTGAGAGCACAGAAGCTTTGTTCCAGAGATAGCCAAGGTTGTACCTTGTGCTGCAGCAGGACTTGATAGTGTGTAAGAGTCACCCAGGTGGTACTGGTTTTGAAGGCATGAAGGGGTCATGAAGAGCAGCTGAGTCTCGGCACCGTAAGAGGCCATGAAAGGCCGTTGGTGAAGGTGCAGCCCTAGTTGCACTTGATGGCCCAGGACTAAAGGACTCATGCAAAGGAGTTGAGGCTTGGTACCATGAAGAGAGCCTATGAGAGGCTGTTGGTGAAGCCTAGTTACAGCAGAACACAGTGTTTTAAGAGATGACAGTACCATGAGATGACCACCAAGAATAGCAGCAGCAGTGGAGTACAGGCAGCTGTAGCCTGGAAGACAAGATGTGTGCTACAAAGGGCAGGGCTGGAGAAGTGACCCAAACCCTTGGAGGAGCCTGGAAGATGGTGAGTGGATCCCAGACACTGGGCTGTTGGAGTTTGATTTTGCTTTTGATTGTTGTGACTGTGCCCTGATATTTCTCCCTCTTGAAGGAAGAAAGTATTTTAGTTGAGCCCACAGTTAAGAGACTTTTAATTGTAAAAAGACTTAGAATTTTGAAAGATTGAATATTTTAAAGGAATTGAAATTTTAATAATTTGCAGGGACTGTGGGGCTTTTAAAGTTATTTAGATCTTGGGGATGGATAAGAAAGTAAGGGTTGAGACTTAATAGGGATGTGTTTGTGTATCAAGTTGACAAGGGGTCAATTGTAGTAGCTGATTTTGTGTCAACTTGACACAAGCTGGAGTTATCACAAAGAAAGGAGTTTCAGTTGAGAAAATGCCTCCATGAGATCCAGCTGTAAGGCATTTTCTCAATTAGTGATCAAGTGGGGATGGTCCCTTATGGGTGGTACCATCCCAGGGCTGGTAGTTTTGGGTTCTATAAGAAAGCAAGCTGAGCAAGCTAGGGGAAGCAAGCCAGTAAATAACATCCTTCCATGGCCTCTGCATCAGCTCCTCCTTCCTGACCTGCTTGAGTCCCAGTCTTAACTTCCTTTGGTGATGAACAGCAGTATGGAAGTGTAAGCTGAATGAACCCTTTCCTCCCTAACTTGCTTCTTGGTCATGATGCTTTGTGCAAGAATAGAAAACCTGACTAAGATGGGGGTTATTTTTTTTTTTTGTCTTAAAGACAATATGCAGGGCTACCTTTTCTCTTTCTAGAATTCCAATATTAATCCCATCAGATAGGAGGCCAGTGGGGTTCTGAGGCTCAGTTAAACTCTATTTTGAAAGCAGGTGACTAGGACCTGAGATATGAAAATTAAAACCTTGCATTGTTGGGAATAGTAGAATTTAACGTGAACGTGCATGGATGTATGTTTTTCTCCTCATTGAGGCAGCATTGATGGATTTGATAAATGTCAGCCTGTAGCTTTAAAACACACCCATATTGACCAGAATAGTGTTCATAACAGAAACTAATGCCATGGACCTCTTTATAGCCTTTCTTAGAATTTTGAAAGATAAGAGAAATGAATCAATTTCATGGATGTAGAGGTTGGTTCTTAAGTCATTTTCTGCTCATCTGAGAGAATAGATTTATTGTAGTTTTAAATAACTCATTTAAGGGGAAGGGAGAGATTATATAATGTGAAGACCAAAATCTGAGTTTTCTTTTGTGACCTTTAAATTTTGTTTTATTCCTTCATAGATATATATTTGAGGGCAACATTGTGGTGTGGATGACAGGAAGAGTGTCAAATTTCAGATTTAGTCAGAAAGGTAAGCAGGGATCCTCTTGTCAACTCAGATAAAATGTACTAAGGTTTGTGTCCTTCGGACACTGGAATGAACTTGCATAGTCATCTCTTTTTAAGTACCAAGACCAGAATGACAGCCTAGGTTATCAATGCCGGCTTCCTGCATCTGGCTCATGAACTATAGTTTGCCTTTTAACCTTCCATGTTTTAAGATTTGATTTAATGGTGAAATGGGATATATTTATACTTTGCATCCCATGTATGTTTGATGCTATAGCTGTATAATATGTGGTTTCCCCCAAAGTATCTTTTAAAATTATTATAAGCCAAATAAAATGATACATGTTCAAGCAAACAAGCAGTGAAGGTGAGAAACGTTAGTGTTCACTAACAGTAGAAGATGAACACTCAGAGCTTGCTTACATTCATCAATCTACTGTTGACTAGGCAGAACGCTATTTCTAGTTCACTTATGTACTTAATTTTGTGTATATGCATGTATGTTTGTGCTTGTGAATATGAGCATATGCTATGCCATGCATATAGAGGTCAAAGGTTAACCTCTGGTGTCAATCTTAGCCTTCCACTTTGTTTGAGACAGAGTCTAATGAGCCTGAGAACTTCAGGGGACTTTCCCATCTCCTTGTTTGTCTCACTTGAGCTGTTATGGCTGGATTTATGTGGGTCCTAGGGATCTGAACTTCATTCTTATGCCTGAGTTCAACAAAGCATGGCAAACGCTTTACCTACTAGTGCCTCAGCCCTCCTTACAGATTTTATCTGGAACTGACCTAAAAAATTACTTTCGTCTATCCTGAAATACTACTGATATGAGAAAGTCGTAGTAAATGCTTGGCTTGTTGGCTTTTTAGTTAATTTTGAGAGTGCTCTGGTATTTTCCTAGCAGTTGTTATTTTTCTTTTGATGAAGTTGTATTTTCTTCTTCATAGGAATATTGCTATCTATATTTTCAAGTACATATTTTTTTATGTGTACAACATACACAAGCAATATTGCCTTAGGGCTAGTGAAAGCATCTTCCAGGTGGGCTGTTTTGTCCATTGGAAATCATCCCATTAGTAGTTTGGTCCCTTTGGTGATTCTTCTGCCTTTTGGCACCATGAAGTATTCCAGGTTGACCTTACGTGTTTCCTGCCCAAGATCTGTTATTTCTCCAAGATCTCGGAACATTTTAATCCAAACCATGAAGGTGTCTGCTTGTTCTAACTATATATCAGACGCATTACAAAGTAAGGTTGTCTTGAAATAATACTGATTAGTAGAAGCTCATCTGGAAGTTTTCTCAAAAAAATCTCCTGCCAGAGGCCCTTGGCCCTGTGAAGGTTCTATGCCCCAGTGTAGAGGAATACCAGGGCCAGGAAGCGGGAGAGGGTGGGTTGGTCAGCAGGGGGAGGAGGGAGGGAACAGGGTTTTTTTATTTTGTTGTTTTCGGTTTTTTTTTTTAATTATTTTTATTTTATTTATTTATTTTTTCTTTTTTTCGGAGGGGAAACTGGGAAAGGAGATATTGTATGACATGTAAATAAAGAAAATATCTAATTAAAAAAAAAGAAAAAAAATCTCCTGCCAATCATTATTGTTCTTTTATCCCGACAGGGCTATAGCTCAGTTTGAGAAGAGATAGGGTACCTGATTATTCTCAGCAGCCTTTGCAGGCCAGCTTCTTTCTGATTTACTCAAGATTTCTTTTGATTTTCAGCGCACATCTCCTTTCACAGCTGAAAGTGTGTTAGGCACAGGAGACACAGATTTTGTCCTTTGAATATTTTTGGTGCCCATGCTGCTGATAGAATAGTATCTTCCAAATTATATTTGTCTTAACCTTTCCCATTTGATGTCTACATTAGAGAGTTAACATCACATAGCACAGTCATTAGTTATCAAAATTGCTTGTCTTAATAACAGTTTCAAGCTTGGTAGTGATACATAGAGCAATAGTTAACAATGGGTACCTCCCACCTCCAAACTTAATACATTCTCTCATAATCTCATATGGAACATTTTACAATTCTCTTCAGACGGTATTTTTGTCCCCACTTTACAGATTAACACAATGAGCCTTAGAAAATAAGGATACTCCTTTAAGGATCTGGAAGTCTCACAGGGCAGTCTCTGGACTCAAATGTGATGCTATTTAGCAGTGGTTCAATATTTCTCTATTGCTCAAACTACCAGAGTTTTAAAAAAAAAAAATTGGTATGTAACCAAGGTTGACCTGGATCCCCCTGCTTCTCCCTCTGAAATGCTGGGACTACAAGCACCTGCCATCACATTATAAGACACAGTTGCCTTTCCTTTTCCCCGTTTATTCTCTCTGATCCTTTATACTTCCCTCCTTTTCCCCTTTCTTTCTTTCCTTCTTTTTTCTTTCCTTTTTCTCTTTCCTTCTGCCTCCACCCCCACAGCATTGGCTCTCTGTGTTGTGAGGGATCAACCAGGGGCTTTGTGTGCATATTAAGCAAGCAAGAGCTCTACCACCATGATACCTCTCCATTCCAAGGCCTCAGGTTTTTCCTTCAAAGGTTTCATCACAGGAAGAAAAGATAGCTATCTTTTTTCTTTCTCAGTGTAAAAAAAAAAACCTGTAAGAAGATCCACGTAGCTGTTTCTCCTTCAGCCTCCCTACCTGGTGTTGCCAGAACAACTTTGCTGAGATGTGTTGGCTCTCATTACCCCCCTGCCTAAAACTTCAGAGGTCCCCCACTGCCTACAGGATCAAGTCCAACTCTCTTGCTTGGCATTTAGGGCTTCCAAAATTTGGCCCTTACCTACCTTTTCATGTGTGAAATTCTACTGTGAAGTTGGCATGCAAACTGGGTGTCTAAGCCAAAGTATATGTCTGGTGCTCTGTGCTTTTGCTAGCTAGAAAATTTGTCACATTAAGGGCATTCTTGTTTTTCTCAGTTCCACCATTTAAAAGATGATCCCTAAAAGATGCATAGTGATTGGACTTTTGGACTCCTCATGACCAAACTGGTCCTACTACCCAAGGGCACCTTGACATTCTTGTCTTTGCTCCTTTACACCCTGGAAATGCCTAGGCCCTTGCTCTTGTCTTACCCTGTGTCTGTGCCTTCCTTTCTTCTTATTTTGGCTTTGCTTCAACACACCCTTGTGTCTTGGAGCCTCTCCTGGCTTCTCTATGCCCCTGTTTAACATGATCTCATTTGAAATTCTTTAGAGTGTCTTGTCTGTATCAATTACCATATATAGTCTTAAATTATCACTTACATATTTTTTAAAATTATACTTGTATTTTTTTCTAATTATGAAAGTAACAAATGGTAAAAGCAAAAACTTGGGGATATGCCAGAAACAATGGGAGAAAATTAATTACCAATAATCTCACAACCCAAGGATATCCACTGATAATATTTTGTTCTGTGTATACATACAAATTGCAGTATATCAACATTAATGGCATAATATTGTACCTATAATTTTATAACCTGGCTTTCCTCTTAGCAGATTCCTCTTGTTGATGAGACTTGTACACAACAGGTTCTCTAAATTCTCTATTATCAAATCTTTATCATTAAGAGTTTTGTTACTTTCCTATTATAAATAATGTTTCAGTAAGTATACTTTAGATAATTTTGCCATACTTAACTCTTCAATTTTGAAGGACTAGAAATATTTATTAAAGGGCACATATACAGAAAAACCTGTTTCCTAGTAATAGTTCCTTGGAAAATGATGTAGTCTTCCAGAGATGATAGTACCTCATCTTCCAAACAAAATAGCAACAAAGGAGCTGCAAGCAGATGTAAGGTCTCGTGGTTTTTGCTCTTATGCCCAATATCACTTCACCCAGGACTAGATTGTGAGTCCTTACATAAAGCACTTTGCCTGATGGAGTTCCTGTTTGCATGCATGGCCGTCCCTGTTTACCATAAAGAAGCAACTGTTAACAGATATTTATCAATAATTTCCCCAGTGATGCCCAATTTTCACTGCACATTGCTATATGAGAAGTAACTCTTGCCAACACGCCTATGCAAATCTCAGGCTTTCCTTGCAATATTCTTTTAAAACTTTTTCTTGTGCAAGAATACTTTTGGTGTTTGTCTGAGTTTGTTGTTATTCCTATTTTACCCCAGCCTCCCCCCATTCTTTACATTCTAGCCCTAATCTTAGCCCCATTTCTTTGGTCTTTGCATTCACCTATGTTGATTGACAGATTGGGTTTGTTTGTTTAATTATTTATGTTAATGGTAAGGGATTGGACTGTGATCTACACTAACTTTGGGTCATGACATGTCATGGCACTTCTAGGACAGTAATTTGTGGCACCACAGAACATATCTCTGGCTGTGATAGCCAGTTTAAGAGCCAGCTTCACAGTGGAATTTCACACATGCAAATGAGCCATTGTGGCTCCTGTCATGAAAATTCATGGAATGGTGGCTAGTTCAGTGTGGATGACCTGTCAATTTGGCAGCCAATTATTTAGTTAAACATTCAAATTACTGGCCAGTGACTCAGTCAAAACCTAGTCTTCCTGCTTCTTTTTGGGTTCCATGTAATCCTATTAAAATCAATGCCATTGCTTTTGATGTATGGCAGCTAATAGATTAAAAGTACCACACAGGACTGGGCCATGTATCTGGCACCATTTACTTGTGGGCATTGTGAGACTGGGAAATGTGGATATCTATTGGTTTTGTTCTTGAGATACTCAATGTCTTTGTTGAATAACATTCAAAATGCCTTAATTTCATAGGTGCCTCTGTGTCTTATTCTAAATGGTAGTTTCTCTCAGGGTGAGTTCTTATTTCCTTATGTGAGCTAATTGATTTTGTTGGATCTACATTTAATCCCTTTGACAAACCTGTAATGTCCAGAAGTGGGACAAAAACCTTTTTAGACTGCGAAGGGCTTGGTAGAAACTAGGATGGTGTTGAGAATGAATGGTCTGAGATTTAAACTGGGCATAAGATAGTAGTTTAGATAAGTATAGAAATAAATCTTTAGACCTCTGATTACTAACTGCACACTTCTCTGGAAACACAAAGAATGTGGCATATGGGTTCTGAAAGTCCTGCTGCCTCCCAAAGTATAGGGATACAGAGGGTCATGACCTCGAGGGTAGCAGTGTGCTCTTCGTGTGAGGACAAGGCAGGGGTGGAAACTTGGATACAGAAGACGTGCTGAGAGGGAGAAATAGCAAGAACAAGAGATTGTAACCCCAAGGCTGAGACTCAAAATCAGTATGAGCATAGATCTTCAGGGTCTTATAATCATACAATACTACTCATAGGGAGTTTCAATGGAATACTTTAATATGTTCACAATCCTGAGCCCTTCTAACAAAATAAAACTCAGCTTGTTAGAGACAGCATATTTTATACCTGAAGGATCTACACACAGGGTTCGGAAAGTATATAGGAATAAATATTTTATCTTAAAGGCAAGGAGACTAAGTTTTGAAAGATATAGTATATAAAGAAATGGCCCATAAATATGTATGTAGAAAAAATTGATAGAATACTTGTAGTAAAGATGCTACTTATAGGTAACATTATGTCCTTTGCTTTCCAGGGTGCCTATGTGTGGTCACCAGCATTCATTCCCATAATAACAGCTATACTCTTTTGATTGGATAGGACAGAAACTGTCATATGCAGTTTAAACCTGAAAACTTGAGGCACACATATGGAGACTTGCCTGAATACACAGCAAAACAATGAGTTCTAGAAACTCAACTTCCAGCTTTGATTGTATGAGTCCATTGGACACTAGGTCCATATTAATATATTAATTACAAATGTAAGTATTTTTCTATTCCCTAAAATGAAATGTAACATTGAAAACAGTCATCATGAAATAGAATAAAATAATGCAATCATGAAGATGTAGAAGTATAGGGGAACCTACAGATGAACACTAACCCTGCTTATGTTGAGGATAAAGACCTGATCTAGAGATCCTGCCATTCCAGTCTTCCCCTTCCCGAGAGTGTGGGAATGCATGGTCAGGGTGCTGGCACAGCCTAACAAGAATTCCCTCCCAATGCCTTGGTTTTGAAAACTTTTTCTAACAAAGGGGAAATGCAGGATTAAACAAAGGTCTCGTCTATAATATGCATAATTTAGGTAGAATGGACTGCTGTTAACAGTCATGGGTCTAACCCCTTCTCTTTTCAAACTGTGTTTCAAAAGTTTAAAATTCCAAATCATATTTGGCAGAAGGCATTTCTATAAGGCAACACTAAATTTTCTAGGTGCTGTTGGCCTGAGAAACTTAACATGGCTGTGAGGAAATATGGCAGATGGACTGCCTTGCTTCCTGGCCCGTTGTAAAGAGCCCTAGGTAAGAGTAGGCTATATGTGCATCAGAAAGGGTGTGTACAAATTCATCTACATGTGATTTATACATGTGTACATATTTATACACATATGCATATATTTGTATTTATAACATATATATATATATAATCATGAAACATTTATAAAACGAATTAGGTCTTTGGCATATTTAAACATTTCTCATTTACAATTTGCTTTTTAAAAAAAAATTATTTAGCCATGCAATATTTCAGCATATTCAGTATTTTTTAATAATAAACATGTCTAGTCAAAGAAGGCATTAATGAAGCAATTCCCCAAATAAAACAGCGCATGGTATCTGAGTCACAGCAGCGAGAGTGTGGTCTTTGTAGTTTAATCAAGATCACAAGACTTGTTTTGAGCGTCTGTCATCTTTAATTTTACGGCACTTCATTTCAGAGTAGGACTGCCAGGGTCACATGCAATTAAAACACAGGCAAGATTTGTCTTGTGAAATCTTAACATAAAAAGTAATGTGTTACTCCATTTTAACTTTTCCACTGAACTCTGTGAACTCACTAATTACTTTTCCCCCCTCTTGTCACCTTTTTGATATGACATGTATTTTATAGAGGAGATAGAAGTTTGGATTTTTTTCATATCATGCATATGATTGAGGATAACAAAATTAAACCAGAGGAAAAAAGGAGTGTGTTTCTCAGAAATACATTTTTTAGTAATATCTGAGTACTCCAGCTTCAATTACAAAGAACCTCATGATCAAATTCTAGGAAATAACTGTTAATCTGCTTAACTAGGGCAGGTAGGAGTATAATAACAGACCAGCGATTTTATAGAGGCCAGGATCCTGAACTGGGGCGTCCTCTCTGGAGTGTCGGCAAAGGTTCTTTTATGTGATTGGCTGTGGAAGGCATTAACAGGCAGCAGTAGCATGGAGATTGGGAGCTGGAGGAGGCTGTTGCCTTACAGTGATCAGTAAATTGCATAGACCCTTATTAACCTTATTGATAAGGAGCTTAGGGAAGTCCCATTCAGGCCTCAGTACAGTGCTTTTTGTTCTCTTGTCTGTCTCTGTGTGCAATCTCAGCCACTTTGTAGGAAAGCCTTTCTGGGCACCACAAAATTCAGTGTGAGTAGCTAACTGAGCCCCTAAGTAAGAGCAAGAAATGGCACAGGAGCAGGAGACTCAGGGCCTATTTAACCAGGCAAGGACACCTGGAGAATGTTTGAAAAAATTTGTGCTTAAAGAGCCTTTTATATTGCTCCTCTCTCAATGCAGCTGGAGACGGCAGGGATCAGGGGATTATTTTTGATACCTGTCGAAAAGAGTTATGTCTACACTGATTTTCCATCCCTCACCACTAATTAACCTCATTGTATACAGGAAGCAGTCTATTTAATACCTGCATTCTTTCTGTAATGCCAAGTAAAATGAAATCCAGTGTGAAATCTGGTTAGCGTTTGCCTTTTTGAAGTCATTTTAGAGTTTCCAGTTTTAGTGACTGTGACCTTAGAGCTGATAGCTAGGGAAGCAGTGAGTGCAAACCAGTTTTGGTTTCAGTAGTGTCCTGAGCCTCCTCCAGGTTGAACACTACCTTCACCAGGCAGCCTGCAGGGCTGGAGCATCTGGACCCCAGGTCCCTATCCCATGGCATCTTCTGGGGCTCCGTCCTTTCAGGCTACTCAGTTCCACTAACACTCTCTCCTCTGCAGATGAACGTTGCTGTCCTTTTCCTTTCTTTGGGATGCTTGAATTTAACAGATGGTCACTTCCTGGTAAACTTCACAGCAGCCAAGCAAAGAGATGCTGAAGGACAGGAAGGAATTTGAGCCCAGGGTAGGATGCTCTATGAAATTTTGCTGGTGGAATGCATAAAGGGAGAGTCGGGAGGCAGGGTCTAGAAAGAAAGAGCAGAAATTAAACTGTGTAAAATGTCACCAAATGATGTGGAAAAATCCACACGTCTGCAAGTATGCTGCACAATATGGATTTAGAATGCATTTGCTAGTGATGTGAGAACGGATGGAGCAATGGTTACGTCCCTGTTCTGAAACTTGTATGTCAAGGAAACTTGTCAACTCAAACAGCGCCAGAGGAAAGGGAGGTTTTCCAGGTCAAGGCTTCGTGTTTTGCAGTGAGCTTGGCTTTTTGATAGATTGATTGGAAAGCCCTCACTCTATAGTATTCAGATAATGTGGAAGTCACTTGTGTGAAAGTGCAGGGAAGTGGTGGATGATGTCACTAGGTGTCATAGATACCAGGATGCTTCCTGAATGTGAGCATCTGCTGTCAGATTTGTAGGGATCAGGCTGGCAGGGAATCTGCTGCCTCCACTGAGCTGTAGTGAAGCAGCATTTCTTGGGGACTCAGCCTTCAAGAGACGTAGATGAAGGGGTTTTCTTTGATGGTCCTTTTTAATTTAGGGCTAGGAATCAACATAAATACCAGTGATTTGGCTGCACCAAAGACATTAGACACTACAGTTAACTTGATAGGAAACACTATGGTGGATTACGTTCATCCGCTTATGTTCTTGGTGTTTTTCTTGGTTCATTGATCTAACAAGTGTGCACTTAGCACACACCATGGGCATGGTGTTGACTGTCTCCCTTGCTGCTTTATATATACTCTCCAAACTGAATAAGAAGTGTTCTCCAGAATCAAGCTTAAGAATTTTGTGGACACTGGGTGTGTTATATTAAGTATAAACTAGCAAAAACCTGAAAATCAAAAAAAAAAAAAAAATCCCACCAAACCAGATGCCCATTTATAAGGGGTGTGTGTGTGTGTATGTGCCTGTGTTACCTTCTGTTAGGTCTCTCATCAGAATACAAGACATTTTCATCTTGACAACACCACTGTAGCAAATTGTCATCTCCGTATTCAAAATGTTCCCTGTATTTTCACCACTCCAATGCTCCAGGATCACTGTTGAGCAGCATGAGCCACAGCGTGACCTGATGCCTGCCTCTTTTACAATTATATTTAAGAGGAAGACTGCTGGGGACCCACTTTTTTTTTCATCTTGCACAAGCCCCTATAGAGCTAGATCTAATTTTAATACAATGTTGCATAGTATGATATGATGCATGATAACTGGCCACTGACAAATATGATCCACCTGGGTTAATAAAGTGCCACATAAGGTCAGAGCTACCCGAACATGTGCTTTGTAAGGACTTGGGTAAAGAGCTTTTCTTATCTGTTTATTTCACAGTGAAGGGAAGTTGGAACTATATATGCAAAGCATTCAGGCAAATGAACTATTTCCTGGCTGCTAAAATCCTAAGAGCTGATCTTCAAGGTGGTTTAGTCACTTATTTAGAGCAACAGAAGCATTCTACACTCTTTGGGAAACTCACATAAAGTTCTCTCTCTTCCCTTATGAATGTTAAGATGGAAGTAAAGCACCCCTCCCACATTTAATATAAATATTTGAGGTGTTTATGTGCTTACCTTGTTTTCCAATTACAGTCCCTGAATAACCTTGTGGTATGCTTGTGTATTAGTCACTCTCCCCACTGTTGTGACACAATGCCTGATAAAGCCACTTACGGGAGAAAGGGTTTCTATGAGCTCACAAAGAGTACGGAGCTTCATGGTAAGGTAAACCATCATTACATCTGAGTGCATCAGGCCACAGAACTAATGAATACTTGGTGCTCAGTCCAGGTACTCTCCTCCCTGTTTTTATTCAGCCCAAGATCCCAGCCAACAGGACAGTCCACATCCCAGATTTAACCATTTCAAACTGACAGATTAGCCATCCCAAGTCGTGCAGGATCCCTTGGAGCCATACTATTTGGATATGAATAATGCCCTGGCAAGTTACTAATTACATTAACTTTGTAACATCATCATCATCATCATCATCATTATTATTATTATTAGCTTATATTTCTTTAAGGATGAATTGGGGACAGCAAGAGTATTTACATAAAGACACTTGTGAAGAGTCGATAAGCAACATCTGCAAAGACCATCTTTGATAAAGAACTTGTGTGTCACACATGCTAGCCAGCCAGGTCAGTCTCTTCAGCTCTATTTTCCTCCATAGTCCTGCATGGAGCTAAAGAAGCAATACTGGCACAAGAGAGAAGAGTGAGATAAACTGATGTGGTGTGCTGGAAATGACCACATGACCTTCTGGGGTAGCTCTGCTAGCATACACAGTCTCCTAGTCCTTGACCACACCTTGGTTCAAATACATTAAAGTAATGACTGTTAAATGACAAACCATTGTGAGGATGTTAGAATTAACAATGGCCTGAGCCGATCAAGTAATCCAGAAATGGACCTGTTTATAGAAATGTGGTCCAATCAGAAGTGGTGCTTTTTCATTTAGCCATGGTAGCAAAGATTTGGGTAAAGCCTCCACAAAGAACAGCCAGATGATCTCAAGACCAACTTCTTCGCTGGTCTGAATCTAGACTGCATTAATAGTGCTATTGAAACAATCTTCTGACCACAGTTCCTCCCGCATCAAGTTCTATTTCGTTACATCACAACTCTGATACAGTTGCTTCCTTGATGAAAGATCAAGGGTATAAACATTTTTCACTAGAATTGTGATAGGCCATTCAAGGCTTTTTAAAGTTTAGTCCCCAACCTTCTTTCCATCATCCTTAGATTATAAAGTTATTTGTCATTAAATTATGGATCTATCATCTACACCCTTAAGTGACAATTTGTGATATGTGCATTACCCACTTTAGCTCTTACCACATTATTCCATTAGACAGCAAGATTTAAAGAAATGTATATTGCATTTAATAGATCAGAAAACAAGAGAGTTCCAAATGGACTAAGTAATCTGCTCAGAATTTGAACAGTAAGTTCGATGTATTTTGCTGTTTGTGTGTTCTTTCTTATTACTTTGGCTCATTCCCTTGTCTTCAAAATTTACTCTAAAGACTGCCATTTTCTGGGGAACAAGCCTTGCAACCTAGAAGGCTTAACACGGAGGCCACAAAAGAAACTTGATCTTTAGGCAGAGTCTGTTCAGATGTGTTTTATTTGGTCGCTTATTTAATGTCTTAAAAATCAGATTTCATAGAAGATTCTCAATTCTGGCTTTCCATGTGAAAGATCTGAAGGTCTGGCAACACTGCTCACATTCCCACATCAGCAACATCAGCTCCAGCTGAGTGGGAGCCTGTCTTTTGGCCAGGCAGGGAGCTTGAGTTTTCCCCAGCTGTTACCACTTCATAGTGCAGGCTGCCTGCTTCTCCTTACTCTTCGCTACATGCCTGGCCCCACTCAGCATCTGAGTGTGCAGCCCTTGGCTTAAAGAAACACACACACACACACACAACACACAGAGAGAGACAGAGAGACAGAGAGACACACAGAGAGAGAAACCTATCTACTTGTAAAGATGAGATGAAATATTTTAAAATTAATTTTTTTGGAATTATAATAGAATTACATCATTTCCTCTTCCCTAACTCACCTCTTAACTCCCACGTACCCTTCCTTGTTCTTTTTCAAATACATGGTGAAAAAATTTATTAATTTTGTTACATATATATGTGTATATATCTAAATATATAAATACAACCTGCTTAGTTTGTATATATATACATATATACAAGTAAGTTTGTGTAATCTTACTTGCATATACATACATGTATATGTATACATACATTATATATATATACATATATGTTTTCAGAGCTGACCAGAGGAAGTATTCTAATTGAAGATGTTGAATTCCCTAGGAGAGAGTTGATATTGTTTTGGAATTTTTTCTCATTTTTGACAACAGAGCAATTTGACCCAGAACTTTTAGTGACGGTCCTTTTGGATGAAAAATTTTTGCAGGGCCTTTTAATTAGGAATTGACAGGGTGATTAACTTATAATTCACAAAAATAAATGTGGGAGAGAGAAGTGCAGGTCAATTTCTAGCTGTGTTAAGCTGTAAGGACAGCACTGTTGGCAAGTGACTGCTTCTTTCTAACAGCTTTTCTAATTTTTCTTAATTGGATCCTTTGTTTTCTAATTGGCTAGGGTGAACCATCATAAGGCTTTCAATTACGAGCAGTGGCATGATGATCCTGTCATATGGCACATGCTAAGCAAAGCCAGACTCAGAACATGGAAAACAGAATACCCATCTTTTCCATGAAGAGGGGGGGAGTCTCTTACGAGCTGGGTGGATAGAGCCCGGATGAAATGGACATTCTAACTGCTTTGGTTTTTGTTTTTTGTGTTTTTGTTTTATTTTTCAGAGAGACAGCTTTGTACTTGTATATCTATTTGGTAGTTGATGTCTTATCATTGTATGGAAATGCTTCCAAGAATATGAGATTATTATTGTAGTGGTAGGAAGTGTTAAAAAACATGTAGACACATGAGCCATGTAGTTGCAGAGCCATAGCTACTGTAAGAGAATAGGAGTCTTCTCAAAGGAGTTTTCTATCTCTTGACCACTAGGATATTTAGAGATTCTTTGTCCAAGTTGTTAAGTGGCTCTCTTATTTACTAACTTACAGTAGACCGTCTTTGTCTGCAAGAAAAGATCTGAATATTCTGGCCCACATCTAACCTCAACGGCTTTTTGTAGTTTTGTCTTCCAAAATTACCAGGAAGATATGCTTCCATCTCTAATTATTGATTTTCTCAATATTCTCTGGGGGCATCAGGTCTTCCCCAATCCTGGTGCATGCCATTCCTCATTCCTGCTGGGTGTACCTTCTGTATTTTTTTCCTGGTCTAGTAAATCTCATTGATTAGTCAAGATTCGATAGAACTTCTCAAGGTTATCTCAACAGTGCAGCCCAATCTGTCTTCCCCAGGCACAGCTTGTTTCTTATTCTTTCCTAACATTTCTGTAACTGGCACTACTGATCTATTTGAGCATTTCTATGTGCAGGCGTTGAATCCTGTGGTGAACATGGTTACCCCGTTGGCAAGCATTTGTGATCTTGTACTGGATAGTAACTAATCCTTGGGGATTTGTCTTCCTTTTCTACAGAGGTGAGTAATACATAATATGTGCTTTTTATGACAACCATATCCTTAGTGCCTAGAACATGGTCTAGCTCAGACCAGGTAGGTAGGAAGCCCTCACTACATTTCCTGGTATATATGCATGCACACACACACACACATAAACATACACACACACATATACATGTGCATATATACACATATACACGTGCATATATGTATATATGCATGTGTATATGTGTATATATGCATATGTATGTGTATATATATGTATATATATATATACACATATGTACATACATATATATGTATTTGTTGTTGTTTTAATGGAGAATACTGCCAAGTTTCATAAAATCTCTTAGTGCTCTTCAACCTAGTGAAGAAACTTGGCTTTGATACTCAGGACAGTGATTCTAGACATTATGCCTTTGTGAAATGCTATAACCTTTCTATGCTTTTAGAGTGAGCAAGTGCTATCCTGTGATGGGCATGTTGGCTTGCTACCTTGGAAAGGTCTCCCTCTAGAGAGAAAACATGTTCTCTGATGCAGTGCCCTTAGTAGGCAGGGACAGGACACAGCTGGGGTCTGGATCAGGCTAAATCCCATCTGATTGGAAATCAAGAAGCTGGTGCGTTTGAAGATTATGAATCTGGAAAGCAGCAGAGAGAAGGGGATGTGGATCTTTGCTCAAAGCAGGTAGTGCCATTTCTCTTTGGCTTTCTCTCTGTCTGAAGCTTCCAGAATATCTTTAAAGATGGATTCATGAAGATGCAGTGTTTTAATACTGGAAGTTTTTCTCATTAAAAAAGAGAAATAATTAACGTCTTGGAAAAGGCGTCATTGAGACTGCTATGGTGTTAAGGAAGACGAGAAATAAATGCCAGAAACCCATGCTTCATGTTTCTCTGTGTTTTATTGAAAGGCACAAGTTGTACGTGTAAGAAGCTCTTCAGTTTAGCCATTCTGTGGCTTCATTCTTACTGACAACTTTAGATCATGGAATTCTGTTTCTTGTGACTTCCCTTGGCTTTGTGGTGTGCGAATACATCCCACTTGATGAAATCACATTTAACTATTCACTATGGCTGCTTCATAGTTCTTGGCTATGAGCTCATATATAGGTACTTTTACTAAGATAAATACATTCAAAAGGTTCAAGCATAATTGGTCTTTCCTCAGGTGAGCATCCTCAGGCACTGCTGTGGATGCTGGTACTTGACGAACATCTAGCTATCTCTTAAGTAGACTTTTTCATATCTGAGTGTCCCATCCATGCTACAGCCTATGCCTATGAGCTCATCACTGTTCTGAGCATCTCCTCCTGAATCTGTGCTCCACACCGTATTACTTACATGCTTTTTTTTTTTTTTTAATTTTATGGACAAACTCATAACTAGACTTACTTATCATACTAGATTACTTTTATTCATTCCACACGAGTTTATTAAAAAGCTCTCAAACATAATTTTATGTTTTAACAGCAGAATTCTTCCATAAAATGGCATGAGTTTTGTTCAGCTAGTACATACTTTTCAAAATACAGCAATATTTGATATATTCTAGACAGCCATTCCTTTGTTTATTCATCACAACTGAAAGTAACCATCAAATGGATTAAACAATATGAGTCTAGTCAAGAAATCCTTAGGCCATACCGATACAAGCATTTAAAAATAGCACTTTCTAGATGGAGTTAGTATAACTCATCAATAAAACATCCTTCAAAACATAATAAAAATTCTATAAAAATTACATTTTGGGGAGAGGAAAGATACAGGGTTTGATGGAGAATCAAAATGGAATAGAAATGCAATCCCTGTATTAAATAAAGAGTAATCCATTTAATTTATAGAATCATCTGTTTGTGGAACCAAAATAGTATTCACACATAGAGAATGGTCTAACAACAAATCCTGGCAACTATCCTTTGTTCTTTAGAAAAGTTGCCACTCGATGTGCTGTATCTGCCAAGCTCACCTGTCACTGGGGATCATTGGATTGTACTTCTGAAATGTGAAAAAACTCTACTTAGATTGAGTGCATAGATGCCTTCTTCCTGCTTGTGTCCTCTCTGTGGATTCTTAGGCACGTGGGGAGTTGCTGTTTATGGATCTTGAGATAGCACATTTGTGTATACTCACTCATCCTTATCCACATGTTCTCTACATACTCATACTGCTGCACACTCACTGGAATGTACCTGGCCAGCAGCAGGAGAAGAGCTGTGTCTTCATGCTACCTTGTACACATTATTTAAGAATGTGAGACACTTATGATGTATTTATAGAATGCGGAAAAAACACAACACCCAAGGGGTTAATGTAGAACACATATAGGAAAATATTGTCATTTATTTTATTCAAATGTTTGGAACTTAAATACAAAATCATCACTAAGTTTTCACAAAATGAAGCATCTGTCGCTTGGAAGGAAAAAATATTTCAGAAATATGTTTACAGAAATGTAAAAATATTAGGCATCAAGACAGATGTGAACATACTCAGTAGCTCGTCTCTGCTGTCAGTCTTCCGCTGAGCTGAAGATCTTATCATATTCAGTCAGCATGAACTCCGCTACCTGGTTTTGGTAAACCATGTGTACTGCTACATTCCCCGACTCATTTTCTGCCCGCAGAAGGGTGGGTCCAAATACAATCCCCAAGCTTTGTGTAGACATGAGATTCTGGGATGCTTTGGCCACTATCCTAGGGAGAAGAAAAGGAAAAGATACCATTGGAGTTTAATGTGAAACTGTAGCTAGCTCTAGTTCCAGGTAAAAGAGAAAAACAAAGAAACTTGTCACATTGTTTGTTCACAAGCCCTTCATGAAGTGACGAATGCAAACAGGCCCTGTAGTGAGCACCACTGTGTCCGCTCTGAAATCCTCATTACAGACGAATGTTGTGCCGTATATTTCATCAATATGAATAAATATGTTAAACAGCAAACTTCTTGTGGAATCAACAAGATGCAGCTTTCAGTGTGCTAATGATCGATGGACTACATAAGTGACATGTTCACAGGCTATCTTAGAATCCAAAATAATAATAGAAAGTATACGCATGACTAGTAATGGAAGACAGACATAAGAACTGGGAACAAGTGAGACTTTAGTGAGTTGAGTGCTCCTGGCAGAAGCTAACTGAATATGTCTTGTAGAGGAGTTTGGCTCTGTGACATTTAGGTATATATCAAAATTCTGTTTCTCCATTCAGTTAGATGGGTGATGTTTCACATGTCTTAATAGAATGAAGAATCAGGTAGCATTTCTACACAAAGACTCGTCCAGAGGTTAGAGAGATACTTACGTGAGGATTATATAAAAAGCTGGATTACCTTTGGTATATAAAGATGTTGTAATAAAGGTATTCCTTACATGGCCCAAAAGAACTTTTCAAGTGAAAAACCAAACCTTCTTGACACTTAAACAAAACATGCATGGTTGATACATCCTAGTTTCCTATCAAAATTTTGGAATACGGACTTTCAAAGATGGCAAGGAACTAAGGCAGCCCCTAGAAGGCAGGTGCTAAGAAACGCTGTTGTAGACTTCTGACAACCTGACCCAAGAAGAGTGTGAGTGAAACTATTTGCTGGCCTCAGTGCTCGGTGTGGGATTTTGTTGAGCTTTTTAGACCTTGACAGCTGTCTTGTTTGTCTAGCGCTTGTCGACACAGTTCAGTGTCAGAGGAGGCACAAGACTCTATTTACTTTTATTACTTTCCAAATGGAATTTTTGAAGTCCCATGCTCTGGCTTATAGTTGTGCACAGCCCAGGTAAATGTAATGGAGTGTTGCCAGCAGACTATAGGTGATTTACATTGTCCCAAACAACAATGATCAGCTATTATTTTAAATGATCTTAATGTGCCATTTAATCCTTATAATAACCCAACAAAGCTGATTCTGTTGTTTGCTGTGTTGGGCAGCTAAAATGGCTAAGGCCCTATGTGCACGGGGACTGGTGACA
Organism: Mastomys coucha; assembly: GCF_008632895.1. Taxonomy (NCBI): domain Eukaryota; kingdom Metazoa; phylum Chordata; class Mammalia; order Rodentia; family Muridae; genus Mastomys; species Mastomys coucha. Next base: position 31,880,587 of record NW_022196897.1, on the reverse strand, counting down.
TGCAGAACTGAGGCTGGTATGCAGGCTGTGTGGTCCCCGCTCTTAAGGACACATCATCTGTGAGTGTCTGTTAACACCCTTATACCAACCTTTCGCTCCTGTGCCTCTTATGTGATTATTGAATCTGCTTGTAAGAGGCTTGGAATTTCCATCCTTCACTATACCGTGCTGATTGTCAGTTTGGTTATAGCACATTTATTGTGGGCAAAATGACTGCAATTTTGAGCGAAGAATCCAAGACATCCTGCTTTACATTTTTCTTTTCCTCCTGCTCTAAGTGGAGAACATTTGTACCTGTTAGTATTGTTGGCATGGCTACATTTCTGGAAGGGAGTCTCATATTTTTAGAGTATCAGTGAGTTACCAGAGATTTCAAATTTAAGGCTTCCTTTGAAAGTAAAAAGGGCTATATCGCTTTGATGCTTCACTTTTCAAAAGGCAGTGTAGTGACATGAGCCTCCTCTTCCCAAATCTGGTGAGTAAGACAGGCCTTAGTTCCCTGCAGCATGGCACTTTACCTCAGTTTGTTATGTGTCTGAACTTCTTCTTGGCAAGAATGCTAGAAAAGTCATTAGTAAGACTTATTTTAAAGTAAAAAAGGGTTTTATCTTTTGCTTTTAAATGAGTGCCTTTATGATACGATACCAACTCTAATGACTCCAAGACAAGAGAAGTTGCCAAAGACAATAATGGATAAAACAAAACATAACAAGTAATTGAGTGCTCAGCAGGCAAAATCAGTTGTAACTTTACCTACTGACAGTAAATGTCTCAACTGCAAAGAGTTACCCAGCAGAGACCGGTGCTCTTTGGTCATACGCTATGGAGAAGGCAGAGTGCCTGTGTGATGGCAAATGCCCTGGCAATGGCATCTGAGTATTGCAAGATCATTAGGGACTGGAGTCTAGAGAGTCTGAAGGAGGAGTCACCTGATGTAAGGATGGACTGAGGGATGAAGATATAGTTTCCAATCCTCACTGTTCTCATTGTTGTTGGACAAAAATAGTGGACAGGAGAGTTGAGATTAGTTGGGAACTCAAACTGAGTTGACACCCTTAAAAAGTAAGGCCAGAAGTCAAGGCATATCTAGGATTTGGAAAGTGCAGGGGATAATCATGGCTGCCAGGAAGTGATGGGGTAACGCATCCATTGTCAGTGAAGCTCAGCTCTCATCCACAAAGCACCACTAGTGGGATGTAGCCCTAAGGAGAAAAGAGGCTAGACTGAGGACAGAGACTTTTCTGTACTCCAAGTGTTATAGGCTATTGATTGATTGATTGATTGATTGACTGATTGATTGCACTGGCAGAAGACCCTGCCTCAGATCTCAGGACAAGGCTAAATCTAGAGGTGGGTACTGACTGAGTTTGCATAGACTGGAGAGTAGAGGATAGTGGGGCATGTCCAGGTCGCTCCATCTCAGCTGTGGGGCTATGGTGGCTCCTTCTAGTGTATAGGCTCTTTGCCCTAGTGTTCTAATGCTCAGCTTTTGCCTTTATGCATATATGAAGAAAAGACATTCATCTCATCTCAAACCTGTATTCTTCAAGTGTGTTCTCTACAAATTTCCTGTCTGATTTTGATAATGCTAATTGATGAGAGCTTTGAAGTGATCTGTTTCAATGTAAACCCTTCAGAATAAAACAGCTTTATATTTTTACCATGTCTGGATTAGTGCAGATTACATTTTGATAGCTGTTTCTTAAATTAAGAAAATCAAGTCACTTGCTATGCCTTCTAGAAAAACAAGATGTAGTTAAGAGATAAGACAATATGGATGGGTGTTATATGGAATATGGGCTAATTAGCTTACTATCATTATTAAATGCATTGTGTGTGTGTGTATGTGTGTATATAAGAGAGAGATGTGTGTACAGTTTATTTTCTGAATAGCAATGAAACAGTAGTTAATATGTTGAAAAACCAATTTTAGAAGTGATGCTGGGGTTGAACACTAATATGTGGTAAAAATTGCTGATGATTTAATCAAATGATTCATGTTGACAGACAAATATAGGTTCACACTAAATTTTAAATTAGATTGCACCCCTCTTGTAGATTGTAGGGACAGACACTCCTAGCATGGAAAGTTTTGAAATTAGGGTGCCTGGAAAGAGTCTTAGTGCTACTGTAAACTTAGCTATTCAAATATAAACCTTGCTAGACTCCTGAATAATCAAGTGGCTGATGGGGAAGCACATAGGAAATCAATCAGTGTTTCCAAAATATAATTAGAGTATTATGAAAGAGTATCTACATGTCGCATCATAATAGTCCATCTTCTAGTTCCCTGGGTGCCTAGATAGGAATTACAGCTGAGAGCCTAACTAGTAAAGCACATGTAAGAATAGAGTCTCACACAAACAATAAAAAGTCTGCATGTGCATTGTGTAACGTAGTATACATGGAAGAAAACAAAAAAGGTAGTAAGAGGTTCTTCCAGCAGCAGTTGGAAGGCAGACCATGGTTGGCAATACCTTCCAGGAAGCTCTGACTAGAGTGAGTTCTGTGGAACGTCATTTTTTTCCAAGGTTTCATAAAGATGGCGCCCCAGATACATTTTGAAGAGTATTGTGGTTTGTAACTTTTGATGCATGAAGCTGTTATGAAGATTCTGAAAAGACTGTGGAGAAAATGGTCCCGCTTATGCTCACCTTGTGTCCTCTCTAACCTCAAGGATGTGCCTGGATTTATTGCCTCAGTGGCACTGAGATATACAGACAGGGAAACTCTGCCCCAGCGTGCTCTGTTAAGGGCCTTGTCTGCAATTCTGAAAATGTACTGGGTTTTCCCAGCCTGTGTTTTCTCTGGGTTCACAGCCTCTGCTGCCAGCCTAGAGGGAGGTGAGACGTGGCTGTTTCTGGGCAGTTTCCCTCTTTAGGTGGACATATTCATCATCCTTAAAGACTCCACTAGCAGGGTTGCAAATTCTAAGTTGCAATTTAACTTTTTTCCAGAATAAAGATGAAAGACATCCATCCTTTATTACAAGACAAAAACTAAATTGCATAGAACAAATATGAATAAGAAATGTAAGAACAAAGGCATAGTGGAGAGATTAAAGTACTATGAACTGGTGGGTGATTAGGAAGGTACAGAAAACATTTAGCTCTTCTATCAGTATTTTGGAATTTCCCTGATAGATGTTTATTTGCCGTTAATTTATTCCCAAGAAATTTTAATAGCAAGCATACATACATAAGTGCTTGTAAATTCTACAAGCAGCATGAAGAAATCAAAAATAACCTGATGACCAGCTTTTCTTTAGAAAGACTGAAGAGACACTGCTTTTTCCAATGTAGCCTAATAAATACATAATTATGACTTTATTACTGTGTTCTGAGATAGCAATTGATATGTATTCATTGTAGGAACGACACTTATACCACTGAGTTAAAGAAAAAGTTAATAAAATTGTGGAGTGGGTCAGAATTATTGTTTTAGAGGAGCAGAGAAGAAGTAGCTTATAGCACTATAGGAAGAGAAAATGGAACCACCAATCCTACTCCTTGTCAGGTGCAGAAGGAAGGAGCGTGACCCATCCAGTTGGATTATTAAAGAAGCAATCTGTACTACAATGCTACAGACATTAGACTCGAGGCCCGAACAAGACAGCAAAACAAAATAAAACAACCAAACCAAACCAAACCAAAACAAATCTACCAATCACCCAAGCAGCCAACCAAAACCCAGAAGCTCTCAGGAAAGCCTTATATTTGGTAGGCTTTTCAAAAAAATATGAGCAGAATCTGAGCTAACTGAAAGACATTTCCTGGTTACATACAATCACAGCCAAATGACTCAAGCTGAAAGAGGGACTTGGTAGAAGACTAAAAAGTTACTATGGAATTAAGAAAAGCAGCATGTTTAATAGTAGCACAGATTCAAGCAGATAGCTTATAGGTGGGCGTAAACTTTAAAAAAATCAATGTTATCATGTATGTATGTATGTATGTACATATTATGCTTTGTGTGTGTGCGTGTGCGTGTGTGTGTGTTTGAGAGAACAACCTGCAGAAATTGGTTTTTACTTCAAACGTATCAGTCTTGAGGATCAAAGTCAGATCATCAGGCTTAGCCACCCTTGATCCTGAAAATTTCCTCCTAAGTTTGTGTTTTACTGTTGCCATGGTAATGTGTGAAGGCCACAGAAAGCCACACAACTTCCCATTGGACAAGTTTCCAGTTCTGGAGGTGTACTGCCGTGCTCCTCGTCCTGTCTGAGGAACTTCCAGAGGGTGTTACTGGATTAGGGGAGAGGCTGGGGAAGAACGGATTCCTGTCTTCAAGCCACATACCTGGTTTGCTAAATGTGTCTCAGTGTGTGAAATGTTAGTTGTAATTTTGACCACTTAGTGAAGAGAGGCAGTGAGAAATAGAATCAATCTTCAATATGCTCAACTTATGTTTCTTATGTGTTGTGACTATTTTGAGGGGATACATGCTAACCATATGCTTGCCTTCCCTCAGTTTGCACAAGCTATTCTGCTGCCTCCCTTGGCCTTTTATAAGACTGGGGAATTTGCAAAACTCCCACCTTCTCTCTTAAAGTCATAGAGCACATCAGAAGAATGCTCAAATGTAATGAAAGCTGGAGCACTCTTACTGAGATTTGCCTTTAACGTCAGTGTGTTCCAGAGAGATCATTCACATCTGAGCCAGCCATGGTCATATGTCAATCTGGAAATCAATTGGCTTAAACTAATTGTAGTCTTCAATTTTATATCTAGATACTATATCATTATTAGTTTCCAAAAATCGGCTCATGACTAGCATCTCAAGTGGGAATTATTGCTATATTCTGACATTTTTGCTTTTAAATAATCTTTAAAGCCATGCATATATAATTTTTTCAAAGCACATTATAGGAAAAAACCCAATATGGCAATTGCCTATTGATAGGTAACACAGCCTGCTTTTTTTCCATTTATTGAGCTACTTTGCATTAATTTCAATTCAGAAGATTGAAACACTTTCAATTATTCACTTGCCTCATATTTTTATTGATCAGACATTATAGAGATAGTCTAAAGCACCTTTAAAATAATATTCAAATTGTCTAATAGGATGTCAGGAAAGCAAATTTAAAAATGAATAGCCATGGGCTTCAATTAACGACCTATTTCTAGTTATGTATTTTGAAAGATATCAACAATGATAAATAAAACAGGCTGTCAGAGCCACAGCCCTGCCACTCTGAGTAGCAGAAGGGAATTCTAGTGATGCTGTCGTTGAACGCCTTCATCATGCTAATCACAGTACCTCAAATATGACAGTTATTTCAAGGCATATTTAAGAAGCTTTAATATTTTTCTTTATATAGGAATACATTCTATTAGGGAAAAGTGAAAATTTTATGAGTACAATTCTTTGTGTTTATGTGTATGTGCATGGCATGTGTGCACGCCTGTGAGCGAGTACAGTTATGTGTGTGCTACAGTGTGCATGTGGAAGTTGGTCCTCGTCTTTCCCCATATTTGAGAAAGGGAATCTGGCTATTTGCCGTTTTGAATTTTGCACCTGGTTGCCCTGGGAGCATCTGGCCATCCTGTCTGTTTCCCATCTCACCATAGGAACATTTGGGTGCTAGACATGCACATGGTTACACTTGGGTTTATATGAGCACTGGGGATTTGAACTCAAGACCTCATATTTGTGCAGCAAATACTTTACCCATTTAGCTATCTCACTCATCAATAACCTTAATTTTAAAAAGTGTATTCCTTAATAACCTACTATGTGCCAGTTGCTATTCTGAATGTTGAAATAATTGCAGTGAGTAAAACCCAGTAGGAGCTCACACAACCAGTCCTCCCTATCCATAGATTTTGTATCTGGGGAATCTAGCCATCCTCAAATGGAAAACATTTGACAGAAAAAAATTACATTTGTGTTGAAAGCATAGAGAGTTTTCCTTTACATCAACCGTAAACAATGTGCTATAACAACTATTTCCATAGCATACAAATTATATTTGGTATAAAAAATATAAAATAATTTGAAGTATATGGGAGGATGTACATAGGTTGTGTGCAAATACCGAACTATTTTGTAAGACTTCAACATCCACAGGCTTTAGTGTTGTGCCAAAAGTGATCCTCTAAGAAAACCGAGGGGTGACTAGAATCTTGAAGTGGAGGGCAAGAAATAGCCAAATGAACATTATTCAATAGATAATGTGATTTCAGTCATGAAATGCTTTACAAGAAAACTAAGAGAGGGAGGGTTAGTTCTTGTACTGCACTTCAAAAATCCCAATGACCTGTCCTCAGAGATCCGTGCTTACATCCCGTGGGCAGGATCTGGCGGTTGCCATTTTCAAACACTACTCAGATAGTTTCAAGTTGCAGTGAGTGGTGAAACATGTTGTCTTTAGCAGACAGGGTGCTGTCCCTTGGGAGAGAGAGAAGATTCCAGGAAAGGCCTAGCAAGTTCAGTGCTGCAGGACGAGGCTGTGCTGGCAGTTCTGGGAGTAGAGAAAGGTACAGTGTGGATAATGGACTTGGAAGCCAGGCTGAGGAGGTAGGAACTTGGAGATCCTTAGTAATGGTAAGGATTTTAGTTTGAAGGGTGATGGGGAGTCTGTTCTTAGCTTTTGAAAAAAAAGGGCATTGTCAGTACTTACAGAATATAAATGAGTATATAATGTAATTGCTCCATGTATTTGAAGAAATACTCTTTCTAAAGTTCTGAATTCAGCATTTCTCAGGTTTAGCATGAGCAATTGCTGTGCCTTAGAAGTGTAGTGCATGTTATTTTGTAATTACCTCTTATGGTAAAAATGGGCATACACTAAGGGTTTAGTACATGTAAACATAGTAAATAACATAATCTTACCATGTACTCTTTCTTAAAATTTTGGAGTTATTTCCATAGGAAGTGTCTCTCATTTTGAGCAGGTGAACTCACGACCCCACCAGCTTGCCACCGAAAGTGCTTGGCACTGTCTGCAGAAAGCTTCATGACTGGGTGAAGTAGGAAACTGCCCTTTGCCTGCAGCCTTCAATGGGCAGAAGCAAAAGGTGCAGGTAGCCCATACACACACAGAACAGCCTCCTACCACATCATCTGGCTTAAGAGAGCTGCTGGTGGGAACCCTACCCTCAGTGGGAGGGTGCCAGTACATTTCCCTTACTGCTCATGAGAGCAACTCAGAAAGGCATATGAAGCACAGACCACTGAGATCTACTTCCATAAATCTGATACAAGAAGTTTGGTGTGACCCTTAACAAACAAATGTCTCAAACACGTTCTCTGGTAGTACAAGTCCATGCTGTGAGAACAAGCACTGGTCTTCAGGGCAACGTGTGCAAGGGCCTTGTTAAGTCATTATTACCTGGTGCATTCTTTAAAAAGTAATCACTGTAGATGAAAAATGGCCTGCTATTTTCTATTCTCTCAACTTTAGATCCTTTAGTGTGAGCAGTGGGAAAGAAATGAACAAATGTGAATGACCTTGTGTATTTTCTCCTTTGTGACTATTTCTTGCCATCTTTTTAACTGAGACAGTATAATTTTGATTGTTTTTTTTTTTTAGTCCATTTCATTTATTTGTATAAAAATTATTGTATAGCCCTTAAAATGTGCTAATAAAAGGAAACAAGGAGGAAGAAGTAAAGCCTTCCCCTGTTTTCTGATGAAACGCCTTCATTGTAGTTATGTATTAACCAGTAGGCGTGGCTTCTGGATAGTCTTCTAATGACCCACGTTTACCCACCATTATATATGGTAATAGATATTTATATAGGATACTTGTATAATATAGCACACAAATACAAAGTTTTCTTCTAAAAAATAATGAATTAGTGATTATTTCCTCCCCCCCCTTTATGCTATATCACAGGCATCTTTCTAATCCAGAATCCATAAAAATACTGCATTCTCTTTTTAAAAGTAATTTCATTTCGTAGCATGGAAGCACCTTGGGTTATTTAAGCATTCTACTGCTGGTGGCTCTCTGGTGGTTCTGCTGTTTTCAGTCACAGACAACGTTGCAATGCAGAGCCTTTTCTGTGAGGATTTCTGCGATCTTATGTATTGAGAAGATACATTTTCCATCCTTTTTATTACACATATAGTTCCTGACTTTTTGCTTCTTGATTTTATTTACTTTGATGTTCTTGTAGTCACACAGGGTACTATTCCTTCAGCAAGTTCTGCCATTGTTGTTGTTATAAAATTCAACCATATAAAGAGATAAGATGCAGATCATCAGTCCTGTCTCAGTTTTTAAAAAAATGATGGCACTTTTATTTTTTAGCAAGCTCCCCAATTTATCTTGATCTAGTTTAGTTTGGAAATGTGATGACAATATAAGTTTATCCTTTGGGGAAAGGATGCCAGCTAATTATTGAATAATCCACTCACTACCAAATGATTTGTGACACTTTTTTGTGTGTTTATTTTTCGTACTCACAGCTACACATACCTGCATATAGAGCTCTGCTATGATCTATCTGGATGTTTTGAACCATTACCCAGCTATTTAAACCACTGCCATGTTGTTAGGCGTGTCCCTCCTCTCAATCTTCTTTCCTTCATAACTGAAAGAAAGCTTCCAGATGAACTTTCAGATGAGGGAACTGAGCTCAGGGAAGGCTGGACACTTTGATCAAAGACACCAAGGAAAAGTGGTAGAACTGACAGTAAGACGCTACTCTGCTACTCTGCTACTCTGGAATATAGACACTTTCTGTGCAAATGACTAAAAGCCTGTCTTTTTGAGTTTGAGATATGAGATCTTTCTAACAATGAGGCCTGAGGAACACCTGAGGAAGAGTCACAGACAGTTGAAATGAGTTGCAACCAGCAAGTTGTCCTGGGTGACACGGTTTTTAATTTTTCAGGCTTTCCTAATTTATATTCAAGGGCATAATTACCCAAAGGAGAAGGGTAGGAAGATGGAAGAAAAACGAAACTAGTATGAACAATCTTCTCTCCTGAGTCAGAGACTTTTAACCTTCAGGCAGCTGCCATCTCTCACCTCAACTGGAAATGGTTTGTGGGTGTAAGGACAGAGCATTTCAGCTCTACTTTCCTTTAGGCAGCTTTCCTCAAACTTCAGGATGATTTCAGTCATCTCCTGAGTCTCTCAGGAGTAACAGAAGTTTGTCCCACTGCCTAATGACTGATAATTCCAAGATCCCATTTTAGAGTTAGAGGAAACATCTAGAAAATGTATCATACATTTGAAATACAATAACATTTGGAAGCAAATGTTCATAAGAGTGTCATTGTTCTCTACATGAGTGTCTTAGTCTGGGTTTCTATTGAGGTGAGGAAATACCATGACCAAAAAGCAAGTTGGGGAGAAAAAGGCCTATTCTACTTACACATCCATATTGATGTTCATCACTTAAGGAAGTCCAGATAGAAACTCAAACAGGACAGGATCCTGGAGGCAGGAGCTAATGAAGAGGGCATAAAGGGGTGCTGCTTACTGGCTTGCTTCTCCTGGATTGCTCAGCCTGCTTTCTTATAGAACCCAAGACCACCAGCAGAGGGATAATACCACCCACAATGGGATGCCCACCACCCACCAATCACTAATTGGGAAAATGCCTCACAGCTGGATCTCATGAAAGCATTTCTTCAACTGCGGTTCCTTATTCTCTGATGACTTTAGCTTGTGTCAAGTTGACACAGAAAATGGTGAGTACAGGGTTTTTCAAATGAACCTGTTGAAATGCTAGTATGTGCTAGTCACATTTTATATAGACTATCTTGTACTGTTCATGGATCAACATTAATTAAGTCCACAGAATAATGCACCTCATTTAAAAGACATTAGTGGAAAACACAGGTTTTAAATGTTTACTCTGTGATGTTTGAAAAGCCTAGGAGGAATGTTACCGGTATGTAGTAAGAATTTGTTAACCTCTTATTTTTTCCTTATTTTGTAAGTGAAGGGAGCTACTTTGCTTCCCACTAAGGGTGCCTATACAAGGTCTTAGCAGTCTGTGTTTGGCAGAGGTATCTCCTTGTTTCAGAGTTCCTCTGAGTAGCTGATAATCAGTTGCAATTTGAGTATTATCATTCTTCATTCCATATTTTATTTTATTTTGTTTTCTAAGTGAAAATAATTTTTAATCCTTTCTATGGTGACTGGACTTTAATAGGAACCTGTAAGTTATCGGATGTCAGGATGTCATTAAAATAATACACTCCTAAAAATAAGGATGTAGGACTTAAACTGGTATTTGGTTTGAAACACAGAACATTTAAGGAAGCCATGATGGTGGGAAAGCAAACAACCATGATATGGGGAAAAAAGGGAACGAAGGTTTCCTTTGTATGAAGAATTAGTGATGTGAAAATGAAATAGCTGGTTCAAAACAGTCATGGATTCTTATCAACATGGATAACACAATCAAGTCAAAATAAAAATCACTAAAAATTGTAACTCCTTAGAATTGTACATATTTTAATACCTAATATAGACTTCCCTGATAAATCCTGGAAAGGTATTAGGAAACATTTAATAACTCGATATGTTACATCGAGTATAAAAGGCCCACATTCCCCATCAAAAGAAATATTTAGCAGGATGTTTGAGATTTCTGTACTAGATGACAGATTCAGTGACCTTTGAAGAATGGTTTGTGCTCCTGGACTAATGACCAAAGAATAGACATTCTTGAAAATTTGTGATATTATTTGAGATGAGGAAGGGTAATGTAGACTAAGATTTCTGCCCAATGTGCCTTGCACTTCTTGCCATTCTCTAGGATTTAGCCTCCATGGAGTTTGATAAACTGGAAAACCAGAGAAAATGCTTTTGATTTCAGCTATCCTTGTATTTGAATAGCAAAGAACAGTGCCTATGAGTAACATAATCGGTGGGTAGAGAGATAAGCCAGCTATACTCTTCTACTACAGTCCTCAAATGGATTTTCTGGGCAGGGAAGGGAGAGCTGAGACATCAGTGAGGTCTAGGATAGTCACAGTCCTGACTCCTTCATAGCCTTCTGCCTGGGTATAAAGACTGCTAGAAGTTTATAAAATTGGAGATAAGACACAGTCACATTCCTTTTCTTTCAGAAATATTCAGTGATTTAGCATGATTCTATGTCTGGTATATCAGGCATAGCTACGTTGAAATTACTATGTAATGTATCTAGGTAAATGTGGCCTAAGACAGTTTCATACTCTACTGCATTGCATTAAATCTGGGATCGGAAGTTGGGGATGACAGTTGAAAACTGCCGAGGTTGCAAACGCTAGACACTTTCTTCGCTGCTAACTTGCCTTGATGGAAGAATATAAATATCTTAAACACCAGGATGACCTATTTGGCCAAAGACCAAGATTTGTGTTTGGATAACAGTAATAGGTACTCAATAAATATTTCTTAAAATATTATATAAACAATATAAACAGATGCCCTCCTTGGGCATCCGAATGTACATAGCCATTCAGAATAGAAACAAATCCAGAAAAATCTAGAAGGTAGCCATCATTAATTTGGAAGAATGGGATCTGGAGTAAGAATTAGATTTAGTTATAGTATATAAGGTATGTTTTTGAACCAAGTCTTATACCTATCATGCATATTGACAAAATAGGAACATGGAGTAGAAACAGAGATTGCTATTTTTAAAAAGACTTAGGCATTCATATTTTTGTTATGTGTGAGTGCCTGCATGTATGTATGCACACCTCATGCATGCCTGGTGTTTGTGGAGGCCAGAAAAAGGCACTGGATTCTTGTAACTGGAGTTGTAGGCAGTTGTGAGCCACCATGTGAGTGCTCAGAACTGAGCACCTACAAGAGCAGCAAGCACTCTTAACCACCAAACCATCTATCCCTCTGGCCTCAAGGGCTAGAATATTTTTTGACTTTGATAAGTGGTTGAAATTATGCTGGGTGGGACTTTATAGTCTGAAAGTCAGCCCATCTTCCTTCTGTGACTAATCCTGTCATAATATCCTTCCTTCCTCAGTGAACAGATGACAATTATACCTTGTACATCCTACTCTCTATTACATACTCTCTCTGTGGAACATCGTCCACGATTGCTAGCTCCAGGTGTAGTGTAAGAAAGCTAACAATAAAATTAAGATTGGGGCTTTCTCATATACTATCTGTTTTGTAACAGTGAGTCAGTCAGTAGTAACAGGTACAGTACAGATGGGTCAATGGGCAAGAAGATAGTCCGATTGCCAAAAGTCTTAAAAACAGTGAATTGGGGTACTACACCTGTGGAGAAGAGCTCCTGTTTCACATGAGCATTTGCAAGTAATTGTGATCCTGGTAGTGATTACTAAGTACAAGTGAAAGTCCATAAACAATTGTTTATAAGGAAAGTAGCTAACATTCTAGGGAATGAGAGTTGACTGAAGGAGAGTGTCAACCATAGATACAGGCACACTGATAGCAATAAAGTTGAAAACACATGGATGTGATTGGGATAGAGTGATGTGGCTTAATGACAAAACAGCCAGGTAGCTGTAATGCTAGCAACATGCAAGAGGGCCTACGGAGCAGAGAAGGCGACCTGACTTACAGAGAGTCATGGAGATGAGTAACAGGATATAGCATACTCAGGATCAAGATAAATAGGAAGCTAATAACCTTCTCAGTGTTAGCACAATATATTTAACCACTGGATTTTAGTAACTTCTTGGTACTTGGGCTTCTTGAGTCCAGGCACCAGAGGCTAAATCTAAGAGTTGTCATCTAGGTAGATGTAATTGACTCAGACCAAGTAATTAGAAGAAGTAGGCTTAGTGTTACATAGTGAGAACAGGGAAGATATGTGTGGCTCTTACACAGGACTTCCTAACCCTACCCCTAATCCTATCCCTATGCATACCCCTCCCCCACCCCTAATCCTAACCCTACTCCTAACTCTAACCCTAACCCTAACCTTAACCCTAACCCTAACCCTAACCCTAATCCTAACCCTAACCCTAACCCTAATCCTAACCCTAACCCTAACCCTAATCCTACCCTAATAGGTATTAACCTGCTGTTTAGGTATAGTTCTGACTGTTACAGTTGAGATCCTAGTCTGGTCAATAGGATTTTGGACTTCCCATGAATGAAGGAGTGGGTTACTATACTGGGACAATCACCATGTTCTAAGGAGGCAATGGATGAGAGATAAAAGGACCCCAGGGTGCATGGCAGAGGGCTGAGATGATGGGGGAGCTCAGGCTAGGCTTCAGCTGCTTAGTCTGCAGTCCATCCTTCTAAAGCTTTCATTTCCAAGGTTTCCTTAGTAAGAGGTCATCCTGAGGGAGATGTTTATCAAATATTCATAAAGAATGGATAGGCATAGAGCAAAAGGTGAACTGTGCATGGCCTGTGATGAGCTGCCATCTCTGTTCATACCTACTCTGAGAAGTAGGTTTGTCTCCAAGCAGTGGTTCTCAAACTTTTACTGCTGCAACCCTTTAATATAGTTCCTCATTTTGCCGTGACCCCCAACCATAAAATTCTCATTGCTACTTTATACCTATACATTTGCTACTGTTAAAATCGCAATATAAATATCTGATATGCAGGATATCTGATATGTATTGGGGTCATTTGACACCCAAAGGGGTCATGATACACAGGTTGAGAACCTCTGGTCTTCAAGGAAAGCTCAGCTGTCTACACTCAGTCAGCAGATCAGCCATATAGTGTTTCCCTAGCTAAGGAGAGGTGATTCAACCCAAAGATTCTTGGAAGTAGCCTTTGACCAGTACATGAATGCAATGAGTACACAAAGGCCAAACTGTTTTGGATATAGGAAGGACTGTGGTAGCCAGGGGTTCCAAAGCCTCCACAGGTTGTCTGGGCTTTGTTGAGTTCATGTCACAGTTTGAGTTTTATCTCTTTCCCACTCTGTTCTATTCTCTTTCCATTGGCATAATAGACAGATATCGCTATGTCAAATACCCCTTGTGATAGTCACTATGAGCTCTAAGGAATCAGAGATATTCTAATAGAAAGGAAACTTGTGAAAGAAAAGACATGGACGTTCATGGACCATTCACTTCCACACTTATTCATGTTTTATGATGAGTAAAAACGGCACAAACATGGTATATCTATAAAGAAATTTATAGTTTCCGAACTTGTTCAGGTCACAATAGAGAAAACACATTCTCGATCCAGCTTGTCTGTTAGCATCGTCTACAGACCATTCAGAAGCATGTCAGTGTCTGGGGCTCATCCGCAGCAATTCTGCTGCAAATGGTCTGTAGTGAGCCTGATGTGTTTTAAAAGCTCTTAGTATGACTGTCATGTGCCTGAGGCTCAGGGGTGGGGAGAGTCATTGCTGAGGGAAAAGCGATAATATAATCTGGATGCAGAATCCACACTGCTCGTTCTCCAAGTGCTAAGCATGTGAGAGAAACATTTTAGCAGTTCGCTGAGCCTCAGACTCCACTTCAAAAGTGAAGGTAATGGCAAACATGACACCATGAAAATTTTTTGCAGGTTAAAATTTAAACCTTCCTGGAATCTCTCTGAAATGGATAGAAATGTTGCTCTCATCTAAAGGGCTTGCATTTGCTTCTGTGGACCATTTTGTAACAAGAAAAAGGAAACTGGGTCTCAGGAGGAGAGCTTTGACACAGTAACAAGATCTAGATACAGGCCTCTGAATGTCTAAAAATTCTCCCAGAAAAGCTTATGTGTAGCCCCCTTGGCTCACGGGCTTTTTGGTTAAATGATATGCCTGAAAGTGACACAGCTAATGAAGGAAAACCCAGACATAACTCTTACCATTCCTCCTGCTTTAAGAACTATTATTCATGCTGTTTTCATTTCTGTGAGTAGTTCTTATCTCAGTCTTGTCCATTAGTTATAAAATATAATAGGGATAAAATTGATTTTGAATTTTAAAACATGTTGTAATTATAATGTTGCTATGATTATTAAATGTTAAAATAATGACTCTTGTCCCATTAGAGCTACAGCATTTGATTTGCACTCTTTTAGTAAGGGTGAAACTCTATAGGTAACATAAGCTACTTTTGAGATGACACGAACTAAGCATAAATTAAACAATGTGACAGGAAGGCTGAAACAATGTAAGCAAGCTCTAAGGGAACCCTGTTAGTGAATTTGGAATAGCATAGTGCACTGTTGCCTACCACTGCTCTGTCTTGAGTAGGTGTCTTTTTTGTTTGTTTGTTTGTTTGTTTGTTTGTTTTCAAGACAGGGTTTCTCTGTGTAGCCTTGGCTGTCCTGTAACTCACTCTGTAGACCAGGCTGGCCTCAAACTCAGAAATCCGTCTGCCTCTGCCTCCCAAGTGCTGGGATTAAAGGCATGCGCCACCACCGCCACTACTGCCCAGCGAGTATGATGTCTTAATGTGGGATCATAATGGAGAAAAGAGTGGAGAGATGAGAAATGAAAGCATGGGGATCAGCATCATGGGATCGTAAGCAGTCATTCATAGTTTTCTTATGGCCTGGGAAGAATTCCATACTTATTGGAAGATAAGACCTTTAAGTGTTCCTTGCTTGCCAGGAGACAAATATTCTAGAAGCCAAGTATTCATGGGAAGAGTTACCCGTTCTTTAGATTGAAGGCTACTTCAGGGAGAGTGTGCATTGCACTTGAGCAAGTGTGCTGCCGACTTCCCACTGCCAGACTTTAGGGTAAGCTCTCTTGACAGCTCCCTGATTTCTTTAACACAGCAAATCTTTAATCAGCCTAGATATGTTAAAATGTGATTTTTTTTTTTTACAGTGAATTGACCTGAGTGGAGTACTTGAGTTGAAATGTGTATTTTTTTTCCCCTCAAAAGCTGACTTGTAGGGAGGAAAAAAAAATCAGATATTCTATGATATACTTTGCCTTAGTGACAAGATGTTTGGGAGGAAATCATCCAAGCTTGAAATAAAATCTTTATTGAAAGTAATTCTACATTCATGCCAGTCAGATGCATTGTCAGATTAGAGCAGCTATCCCAGGGGAGACTGCGGTATGTGCACCAGGCAGAGTTGGTTATTTGGCTCTCCTGTCATTTCTGAACTTTCTGACAATGGCTGAAGCATTCACAACCGCTAAAACTCTGTTTTCATCTTTATTTTGAGAGAAAGTTAATACACTTTACCTTAACTATGCCAAATGTACTGGAAAATAACCCAGTAATAAGATATACCCCACCTACTGAATAGTATGTGTGTGGAGGGAGCATTTAGCTGTGCGTTTTAAGGAAACAAACACAAGCAGAAAATGACTGAAAGATGTTGTGATTATTTTTCTGCTTGAACTTTAAGATTTCCTTGGCAAAGCTTCCCATGTGCTGCTTTACAGTTACCATGTGCACAGAACCAGGGGCCACCAATGGCTTTCACTCGGAGCTCCTCCAAATGGCAGGACAGCCTTTATTTTTCCTATTAGGATAAGTCAGATATAAACATTATTTGCAAAAAAAAAAAAAAGAAAAAAAAAAGGCACAGGTGTGCCAGGTAACATTTATTTCTACTTAGAAATGAGTAACAGCTTACATGTCTCTTTTGAAAAGGTTTCAGAATTGCACATTTTTTATTGGATATAATGGATACCAAAAGACACGAAATATACATGATTTAAAATTATAATTATATTCTGATTCATTTCAAAGCTAATACCTTGTTGTGGTTGCAGAAGGCTGGAAAAGACACACCTCCAGTGGGTGGTTGAGAATAATAACATTGATTTGAAAATTCACATCTTAATTTAATTGCTTTCCTTGCTTGAATATATAAAAGTGGCTTCTTTCATGTCACCAGTGAACAGAAAAAAAGGACTGAATTGGGTTTCAAATCAACTCAAGTTTAAGGATAGAAAAGATAAGTTTACATTGTGTGGTGGGAAGTCACAGCATAGCCCATTGGATGAAATCTTGCCATAAAACAAGTAACATGATCTGAGATCATAATTCCCACCTTTGAAATTCATTGATTACTTTACATTTGAAAGCTTTATTTTTAAGTTAACAAAAGATCACAGATATCCTCCAGTAGGTGAATAGATGAAAAATATAATATATTTATGCAATAAAATATAAATCAGTGGCAAGAAGAAATGAGTTCTGAAAGCTCATAAATCCTTGGGGAGTTTGTGATGCTGCTGCCAAGTGAAAGAGACAATGACCCCAGTACCAGATTGTATTAGTTTGTTTTCTATTGCTAAGATAAACACCAGGACTACAAAGCTGCTTGAGGAGGAAAGGGTTTATTTGGTTTACATAACCCAGGTCACACTCCATCACTAAGGGGAGGTAGGACAAGAACTGAAGGCAGGAACTGCAGCAAAGAACCTGGAGGACTGAGTGCTCACATAACTTGTTTAGCCTACTTTCCTATACACCCCAGGAGCCCCTGCCCAGATGTGGCACCACACCCATTGACCTGAGCCTTCCCACATCAATTCTTAGTTAAGAAAATGACCAACCATCTTGCTTGTCCCCAGGCCAATTTGATGGAGGTATTTTCTCAATTTAAGTTCCCTCTTTGCGTACGACTCTAGTTTTGTGAGTCTGAGATAAAGCCAACCAGAATGCTGACACTCTGTAAAATCCAAAATTATGGAAGAAGAAAAGATCAGTTATCAACTAGAACTTCAGTTAAAAGAGAGAATAGTTGAGAAATAGGAATGTTTTAATGGAAGTGAAAATATTTTATATGATACTACGGTGGACGTATATACCATTATCCATTTGCTAAACTCCATAGACCCAGTGAATTCTAAAGTGAATTATGGACTTTAGTTGACAGTGGTTTAATATTGGCCTCATCTGCTAGAATAGGATGCCTATAGTAGGAACAGGAGAAAGTATGCCAGTGTGTGACCCAAAAGGAATGTGAGTGTATGGGGATACTCTATACTAGATGCTCCCATTTCTTTGCAAAACTAAATATGTTCAGAAAAATAAAATGTTGTCTTTTAGAAAGAAAAAAGATGGTCTTGAAGGCAGGCTACATCCATTTGGGGTCAGAGGGTGTTTGCCCACTTGCCTAACTTTATGTTACACTTGAGCCATTTGACCCTACCTTGCTGCCATATTTGGGGCCTCACCTATGCTTGGCTCCATGCCCCAAACCATGTTTAAGTATGGCTCTACGAGGAAGTATTTAGAAACCGTATTCTGAACATTTCGTTATTTGCATTCTTGGCATTTAAACATTCAAATTGTATTACATTGTTGTTGACATGTTTTATTTTTATCTCTATTCCATGCACATATGTTTTATCTTTCTCAATGAGCTTGTTTATGTGCTGTATTACCTTCAACTTCCCTCCTAGATTTGGGTGCAGGAAAAAGTTGGGGCATTCCATACATTATTGTTGTTAGAGCATTTGCTTTATGTATGCGGGTGGAGGTTTTTCTCCAGCTCTGCGCTGCCTTTGCTCTAACAGAAAGGACCTGGACGGAACCAAATATTTTTTTCTCTATGTAGAAGAACAAATCCAGCCATAGATAAGCTTTTTATATTTTTCTCAAGTCTAGATGAGAAAGCCAGGTCCATTGAGGTGAGCTGTTGGGTTCTTGTCATGCCATTCATTTTTGCCTGCCTCTTTTTGTCTTCTATTTTTCATTCTTTCTGAAAACACATTACTGTGCATAACTTACTTTTGATGTGCAACAATATAATGTAATATTTAGGGAATTTTTATTTTGAGGAAAAAGGGAACTTGGTAAATGTAAAAATATCACTGTTGGACACCTTATTCTCAAAATTTTTATGAGTTAGTATAAAATTACATTAATGTTAAAGTGCCATTTATAGAACACAGGTTTGTTTCCAAATGACTTAGTTTCTTATTGAAGGTGTTAAAATAATATAAAAGAGAACTGTCTAGGTTCAAAAGGTGAATGGTTATACATCAAGTGAGAACACACCAAAGAGAGTCTCAAACGACCCATTTCAGACCTATGGGCTGCTTGAGCAGTGACTCCAGAGAGCAGCTAACCCAGAATGTGGAGAAACACAGGAAGGCACTGAGGCTTAGCCTTCTCAGTGTGGGCCACTGAAGTGGGAGACCTGCTTCACAAGAACACAGAAAGCTTGGTTTTTTTTCTCTTCTGTCTCCATGTTTCATTACCAGAGTGACCATGGGCATTCATTTGACCTCGGCCTCAGCTTCCTCATTTGCAATATAAGCCAGCTGGCCTAGGAGATCTCTTATTTCTTTGTGCTAGAAATTTGGTTTTCAACAAATCAAAACAGTTTCTTTTCCCTCCAAACTTGAAGTAGTTTGTAAGGAAGCCAGACAAGCTTAGAAACACACTGCCTGCATGATCATCTATTGCAAAAGAAGTTAAACTTGCAATAGTTTCTTGCATACATGTGTACAATATAAATGATTGTTTATCCATAACTCACTATATGGAATAAAATATGTACTCATTTTAAAAATAAAGCATGAAATAGTAAGCCAGAGACTAAGGATTAAAAGAGAATAACAGACAGGAACCTCCTGTTGTCTTGGAGACAGTTTGTTCTTTAGAGTGCCTAACAGTGAATGGCTTTGGATGAACTGGCCTGCTGTAGCAGAGGTTGACCCATGGGTGTACATCATCTGCCTCAGGGTGGCTGCTTGTTCTCTGGGTAAGGACTCTGAGGTAGAAACCACTGAGTGGAAAGAGGAAATGATTGACCAATAATGTGTATATGGGCTTAAAAATAGAAAATGGTCATCTATGTACTAAAGCCATGGCATTCACTGCAAAAGCAGTTTAGAAATGAAACATTACATCTTCAGCAGCATTGAGTGGTATTATATCTCACAGGTGGTCAGGAATCTGGGAACTTGAGAGACAAGCTACTGGTCCTGGTGGGATGGATGGGTATTGACTCATGTTAACCTGAAGTGATGGTTAACCTTCCACAAAGAGGGAAACATTATTGATGGGTAGAACTACCAAAGTAGGCAAATATTTAGGCATTCCTAAAACATATTTATGAAATATTAGGAGCAGTTCATGCTCATAAATATTTGAAGTAGAATTTTAGAATATTTATATACATGGTGTATCTCATGGATCCTTGCAGATTAGCACCTGTTTCTTTTTGACAAAACAACTGTGCAATCTTGGAAACATGTAATTTTAAAGCCCCGTTCCCAGGAGATGAACATTTCCTCCCAATACATTTTTTTTTTCCGTTTTTATTACTCAAGCCTCTTTATCGTCACACACGCATATGGAGGAACACAGTGTTGAAAGGACAAATAGTCTCTCTGTGGTTAAAACGATATGCTGGGGCTTAGTGGATAAAGTACTTACTACACAAGCCAGCTAATGTGGCATGGGCAGTGGTGAGGGACAGATTCTGCCTCAAAACAGGAGAGCAAGGACTGACTTCTAAAGTTCTCCTCTAACTTCTTCATGTATGCTATGGTGCACACACTTGTGCTTGTGCAAGTACACACACACACACACACACACACATGTACACACACACACACACAGACACACAGAATTGATCTTCTAATATCAGCTACTAAGTGATGATTCTACTTGGTTACAGATAGAGGAGAGATGTATAAAGCTGGTGAGGAGAAGAGGGTCAGTGGAGTCTCTATTTTGTGCTTATACTTTTGTATCTTGCGTGGCGCCTCACTGCAGTGCCTGACATGGTAGGATTACTAATATCACAACACTCCTGATTTATAGCTGCTCAATTAGGTTAACCAGCTTGACTCATTTCAGTTGGATAAGAAAATCCGTGTTGAATCTTGCTAAGCAGTGAACACAAACTCATGCTCATTATTACTTATGGAATTTTTCTTTATGGATGAAGTGTTTCTCAGCCAAGTAGCGGCAGTCACCCAGCTGATGACCATAAGGAAAGGCAGACACTGTCAGTAGAATAAGATCCTCAGCCAAGTGTTTATGTTGGATACATATACAATACAGAACTGTTCATAACTAATGAGACAGAGTGGCCTCCCAAAGTCTCTTCCTTTGTATTATTTCTTGCCACCCATGTGTTGAGCAAAATTTTCTCAGGACTCAAGCCCCATAGAACTGGCAAGTTCTGCTTCATTGCAAGCTGGATTTATTCTTTCTGTGTCCAAGTGAACATCATACATCAAGTATCTGTGAGGTAGCTCTGAGAACAATTGTGACCCAACTGTTTAATGCATCGCTTTAACTCTCTACATGATGAACTCATGTAGAGAATATTTTAAACAGTGAAATGATCAGGATTTGTCAATATTTTAAAACATTATTCATAGTTTTTTGGGGGGATTATATCCATCCAATTCTATGGGTTCTTTGTATTCTCAAAAAGCACCTTTTTCTTTCTTAAATCATCTCCCACTACAGGCAAGGAAAGACCTAAATCTTTTCTACCTAGAACTTTACTTTCTTTCGTCTCTACACTCCAGCTTGGGTTGGTTTAGCTTTTCTTTAACCTGCAGTCTGGAATTTTCTTCTCTGGTGGCTGAAAGAATGTCTATAGGCCTTTAAAATGTGCTGTCAGCGCATTCAATACCAAGCTAAAATATCTGTGCAGACACTGGGGCAGGAGATCAGCTCATCTGGGTCTAGAAGCCAAATTCTTCTACTGTTCCCTGTGCTCAAAGCCTACTCGCAGCCTCTTCTTGCTATTCTTTCCTTCTTTGTCTCTTCGTTTCAAACCAGATACCCCTTGTCTCTGTACCCTGAGCTCTGAGGCAGCCTCTCCTTTTCCCAGTCTCAGCTCACTTAACCCCTGCCTGGGTCAGAGCCCCAGGCCCCTTGCTTTCCTGGCAGGAGAATAAAGACAGCTGGCAGCAGGAAAGTCTGTGGAGGAGAATATGAGCACAGCCGTGGTTCTGGCTGCCCGAGAACTCCCTCTGTCAGGGACCGGCATGGGCTTCCCACACTTGCTCATGGACAGATGTTTTCAATTATTATCCCTGACAAGCCTTCAGGCCAGGTTCCATTCTGATTGGCTGTCTCTGGACTCCAAGGAGAATAAAGGAAACTGAGGCTAGGACACCAAACCCCTCAGTCATCGCTTTAATCATGTTTCTCTGTGGCAACTGGTTGAGTTGGACACTTCTCCCAGCACTGGAACCTTTTTGTAAACAGAGACTCGATTTCCTTTGAAACCTTTCTTTCATTCTGGTTTTAAGTTTTCTGCCAATAGTTCTTCTGTCATTACAAGGGAGTGAGACATTTGTCATTTCTTAACCAATCCTTCCCTTTTGTTGTTCTTCCAGAACGTTGAGTACATACCAGAAGACAGTGGTATTCTGTAACTTAGAGGAATGGAGCTTGAAAGTATTGGACCTCTAGACTTGTCTGTACATAATCTTCTGCAAAAACAACCTACGTGTGATCTGGGAAGGAGCCTATTGGCCAATGTTTCCACTCACTCTAACAGCAAGATTCCCTCCCTGAAGTCAGCAACCACTTTCCAGATCAGATTTGCATGAATCGTTTTGCCAGGGCCACATGAGACACTGCTCTAGCACTGCTAACAGAGTTCGCCGTCTATTTCCACAATAGACACACACAAGAACAATAATGGTTGTACTTGCCCTGATTCCCTCCACCCCCCCCGTGAATTATTGACTTTGATGTGGCTGTGACCAAAGTATGTGACTGAACAACTTAATGAAAGAGGGGTTAATTTTGATTCAGGATTTCAGAGGGTTCAGTCTATGGTCATTTGGCTTCATGAACAGTGGGAGAACATTACAGTGGTGGCTTTCTATGGATGAGGTGGGAGACAGAAGGTGGTAGTGGGGAGCATACACCAGGGAAGAGGTGAAGTATAACATTTAAGAACACCTCTCCCCAATGAAGTTGGGCCCCAGTGCCCAAAGTTTCCTCTTGAGATTACTTCTTGAGATTGGGATGGAAACTAAGCATTTGACCCACAGGGGTAATTCTATAGAAAAGCCATAAAATCCTCATTGCCTTCCTTTCTTTATTTTGCTTTTCTTCCTTCCTTTTATAAGGGTCTCCCGTGATCAATTCATCTTTCTCTGACAATGTGGTGACAACATTTGCAATAGGGAGGACCTGAGACGTGGCTTTCAGAGACCTCAGGTGGGTCTTTCCTCCATACTTTCTTACTCTTCTATGGGCTTCTATCTTTGGTACCATTTGGCCTCACTTGCCCTGCCTCTGTGAAGCTTCCTAAATTCATTTTTTCTTCCCATTTAAAAAAAATGTCATATATCTGGTTAGAAAGAAATATTTTCAAGATGCTCCAGTGTTTTTACATATTATGTTTTTTGATGTTCTGAAATTTGTTTTGTGTGTGGTCCTTGCTCTTGTACCCAAACTGCCTTATTTCAGCTGCCATTTAAAAAACAATAGCAGCAGACATGCAAGGCTCTATATTTAGTGAGACAAATTAAAATCTATAGCATTAGCCACTAAAGACCCGTCTCTCCATCTTACTTCTAAAAATGTGTCCTTGACTTTCGATCTCAATTCTTTATTTTAAGCCTACTGATAGAATTTTATAGGATGTTAATTCATCCTTTTCAAAAAAGGCACATGAGGGTTAAAACATATGTTTCCTTCTTCACTCTGAAAAAAAAATCATTCCAATCTTTTTGGGGGATCACATATAGCTCTTAAGCAGCTGAAGCTAAAAAACATCAGAGTTGGCATGACTTCAGTTATCACCGAGTCGCGAAGATCAAGCCAAATTTTTGAAGTAAATGGTTGAACATTTTAAAAATAAAAGACATTAAAATGCTCTTTCTGAGTGTGCTCGGTAAGAGACTTTAAAATATTTTCTTTAGGTCAGTTTTATTTTACTTGCTTCTTGGTAAAAATTTTAACAAAATCTAATAGTCCTTACTGACAGTGTCTGTTAACGCCCAACCAGGGCCCAAGTGGTCACTAGTAGCCTGAGAGGCTTTTACTGTTTGTCCACAGGTCACTCCTGGTCAAGGCTAGTCCTTTTATAATTCTGTCATCATTTGGTTTAGTGATTTGGGATAGGACAAATGTGGAGAAAGGATGAGTGAGAAGATGTTGCTACACTATCTCAGAATGTGTAGGTTGATAGGAATGTGGTAGGTTGATTGTAGTTGCTAAATCCTTGCCTGTCCTTTTTTCTTTTAATAAATTATTTAGAACCATAATATTTTGAAAAATGAGAAGGATTATTTCAGTATTGGGGAAGCAACAAGCAGTTGAAGTCAGTATTCAAATACGAAACTCCAGCCCTCAAACTGAAAGCCGAGTGGCTTCTGCACTTATCATTTCCTGAATGGTTTCCTTTTACAGCATTAAATAGCTTTGCATTACTGACAGTCTGGGGCCCCATTTATCTTGTAACAAGACAGGAACTGCCCGATGTTACTTGGGACTAGATCAATTGACAGACCTGGCAGATAGTTGACATTGTGCTTGTTATCACTACAACACTGCTTCAAGATGTAAATACCTGAAATGATATCAACGGCTTGGTGGGAAAATTACTTCTTACTCTACAGTTCTTTCACGAGTCTGTACACTGCAATTTCAAGACTCCAATTCCCAATGAAATCCTCCAGTCGAATATTTCAGTTGAGGACTATACATGAACAATAGCTCAAGGGAACTGCTTCTCTGGTAAAGATTCAATCTTAACCTGCCACAGGATGTCAGGAGGTAGATTTTGACATATCTGTGCTTACTAATATGCAGTCTAACTGTGGTACTCAGGTGGAGCCACACATACATGAATAACTCAATAGACTATCTGTAGATTGGTTTAGGTATGTTAGTCCGATGTAAAGTTATAGATTCAAGTTATAGATTCAAGTGTAACAAGGAAAATGTCATTTTAATAGCTGACTGCAAGATTCCATTTAGGTGTGAGAGTTATCTGTTTTTCTTTCTTGCTTAGCAAAACATTTTGATGGACATTTTAGTTGGAAAAACATAATCCTTAGAACACAGTCAGAAAAACAAGAACCAAAATTTCTATATATAAAATAGACTTCCTATGGCTGTGTTCTGAGAGATTATAATCTGAGAGTAGAGTATGGGCTGAGTGTCATGGTGACATTAGAGGCCAAGTAGAAATGCTACCGAAATCCCAAGAGGAGGAAGGAGAAGGAAAGGGGGCTCTTGGCATCAGGGATGCCTACTGGGTCTCTCCACAGTGGAAATTATTTGCTGGACTGGATGCTGGGACAGCTTCCCTTTCATGGTGATGTTTTGGTAAAGTTCTGGCAGTGCTTTGGCCTGCAATGAAATGCTGGAAATCAAGGCAGAGGAACTGTGGAGATCAGGGACGCCCCTGTAGGAAGGCATGGGTAGTTGACAGCCAAGCAGCTCCAGGAATGGCTACAGGAAACCCTTCACCATTATTTCAGAGATGCTGAATGCCTGATTTTGTCAGAGTAGATGGATGGACACATTTTACTTTATTTTTAAGGTAAAGAAGACAGCGCCCAGGGTTTCGGGTGCTGTATCTTTTCTGCCTCAGGTATGCTTGGAGATCCTGTCAGGCCAGTCATCCCAAGATGCAGCAAATGTGAGCTAGCTATCTGTAGTCAGTTCACACATGTGGAGCTTCTGCTGTGATTTTGCCTTTCCTTTCACCACCAGGATCAGAATCTAGTCCTGGATCCCAGTTAGATTGCTCAAGAGCTAGAGTCTCACGCGGAAATTTTGCTAGCTCCTTTTCCAAAGTGATAGTCTTTTTCTGTCCTCTCAAGTATACCGGCGCTGGTCTTGTTGCCCATCCCCATACACAGAGCCTTCCAAGATATGGATGCTTATAGGTGGGTTTGCTTACCATCATATAGGTCCATCTATGCTTAAAATTTATCCATTTCTTTCTGTGTTTACAAGGTGAAATCCCAGTTCCTTAATACAACATGTATTCTTCGCCTGACAGCCGACTTTCTTTCTGGTAACGTTTATTTAGTATTCTTCATGATTATTAGACAAAACATTCCTTTTACTCCCAGTGAGTAGACCTGTCCACATACTGCTATAGATCTTATTTTGGGGGAGGTATAGTGGGGCGAATGGATTTGAACTAAAGAATGGGCCTAACTAGCCTCTTTATTGGCACTTAATCTTCAGATTAAGAATATTATTGAGTAGAAGATGTTTCTTCAGTGGGAATGAAAAGTAGATAAAAGCACAATGAGGTAAATATGAAAAACAATATATAAAAATACCTTATTAGAAATTGTCAAAGAATAAACAAAACCATATCAATAAAGATCTGAAAAAGCTCAGAATAAAATTGAATTTATGCTCTTCATGAAGCACATGTGATTTGTGTTGAATTAGCAATTTAGATCATGAATAAAAAGGGATTTAACCAAAGGACACTACTGAGTTTACTCAGAAATCATTTCTTCCTCATCCAAAGTAATTCTTAAAATGTTGTCATCATGAAAATTTGACTTTCCAAAACAAACAGTAAGTGATATCCAATACCCTCCTGGATGACAGCTCTCACTCACCTGTAAGAACTTTAGCTTTCGGCTGCTGATGAGTACTGTAGTGCCTCAAGACAACACCGAACTGTGCGTGGATTTCCCTAACCTTGGGGTAAGATGATACATGTTGCTCATGTTGTTTATTTTTACAGAGAACTGTGCATGGATTCCCCTAAACCTTGAGGAAGATGATACATGTTACCCATGTGCTTTATTTTCCAGGACTCTGATTCTGAAAACAGTAGTGTAGTAACATGTATATTGCAAAGAAAGAAAAGTCATGAGAGCACCGCAAAGGCAGAGACTACTGCCCTTTCACATGGTTGTCTAGTCAACAAACACTCTGAAGGTCCTTTTAGATTCTGCCTGATTCACAGTGTAGTTTAGAACTGCCAAGCAAATTTCTCTCATGTTCTTCTTAGAGACGCACATACAGCCTAAGACTTAAGACTAATAATGGGTTTAGGGCATCACCCAAGCATGCATCCTCCATGTTCTACCATTTTCTTTTCATGTCACTTTGCCCAGTGTGCCGTGCCAACTTTACAGCAACAAGGTCACAATTCTGGTTATGGAGTTTTGAGCATATCAGTTATGGATACTTGTTTAAGAAATCTAAGTAAAAATGTGAAATTTGTGGCTGAATATTAAGAGCTGGGAAAGCCAGGCAGAAAAGAGTGCAGAAAGGTTCCTGACAGGTGGCAGAGACCCTTTTGGCTGATTGTACATCCCTGCTCTCTGTTTCCCTTGTAAAATAGCTGACCAATGCCCACAAAGCATTCGATGTTCTCAGCTAGTTAATGACTTTCAACTGTGCACATCTGTTCCCACTAGAGGGAGGTCCCAGGAGAGAGTCCCAAACAAGTTTATGCCATTTGTACTTATTATTGTAATTATGTAATTTAATTATCTATTATGTAAGCTGGTGGAATATGGGAGTAAAAAAGGGAGAGAACTGCTTTAGAAACACTTTCTTTGGAGAAAAGATAAATTCTATTTTATCTAAAATTATCAAGGATTTTCTCTGAAGATGGAGTTAGGTATGGCTGAAGTTGCAAAAGTCTTTCTCCCACCCCCCAAGTCCATTACAGTTGATATTACTTGATCTTTTCTGTTTTCCTATCCACATGTCCTTTTTCATGTCAGCAGCATCTAGTTATCATTTCCTAAGGGCTTCCCAGTGCAAGGCACACTGTAAAATGATTGCTTGTATTATTTCATTTGATATACATGATAATTATCAATTTTTGAAAATTTACATTATGTGCTTGATACTATGCTGGGCACATTATGGGTACATTAGCCAGGTAGAAGGAATGGTAGCCTGGTGTATGCTCACAACTAAGAAGTAAAACTTCTGACACTGAGACCCGCATTACTTCATTCTGAAGTCTTATCCCCTATGAACTATGCTGACGTTTATGGACTGTCCACAGTAATTTTGTGTCTCAGCACAGAGTTCAATGTATGCTTTACTACAGGTGTTCTTTTCTGTCATGTGGGTGAGGGAGCACACAGTTAGATGAATATTACTTTTTTTCTGTTTTGGTAAAACAGTGTCAGCTTGCTAGAACATGGAAGATATAGGCAACTTTCCCTACCTATAGATACCAGTGCTTCTTAATGAGCATTAGCCTCTGCTTACTACTATTGATTGGACTATTATTTCTACCAAAGATAGAGAGTTGTTGGGGGAGGGAATCATAGCAATATTTTACAATAGTAGACTGGTAGATTTTTTTCCTTGGCATCCAGTCATTATCCTTCTTCCCTCTAATGAAGTCATGTTTGGGAGAAATCATTTCCTTCCCACTCCCAGTCTTTGTGTTTGAGTGAAGTTAACCCAGGGTGGGCCTGTGCTCCAAACCCAGCTAATGAGAGCCATGCATTCTTTTGCTGTAGAGAATGGATCAGGAACAAATAAGACAAGGGACACAAGCCAGACCAAGGAGAATGATTCCTGGAAGGTTCTCTTCCTACAGTAAAAGAGCAGCTTACCTCCCCCCAAGGATTTGAAGTTGACATGATACAATCCTGGCACTGCCATGTTGCTGCCAGGAAAATTAAAGATTCCTGTGTTAAAACAAAGTTAACCCAGTGGTGAACAGAGTTGAGGGATGGGAAGAGAAGTCTTGTCAATATCCTTTGGCATTAGCTCTAATGCTCAGAGTTCTAGCTAATCATGAAACTTTCATTTATATAGCTCAGTAGATTCATATGACTTCATATGGTATGTAATGTAACTGAATGTTGATCTAGAATGGTAGCTTGTAAATATGAATAGAAGGAAAGAAAATCACATCAAAGCAAAGCAAAGTTGTACATAACAGCACCTGTGCTTCGTAGCTTTACATTGTTCCTTACATTAAAAGAAGATTCACTAAACCTTTTTTAGTGCTAAATAAAAGGGATTGATTAAAAGAGAGGATACATAACATTTAATATTTCAGGATCTGTATTCCCTAGGAACCTTCAGATAAAGTCAGAGAATTCAGAAGGAATGCCCCCATGATGTTTTTTAAATGATTTTTAAAAATCAAGACTTCTTCAAGGAATATTTTCTTCCTGTTCTCTTGCAAAACACACATGCTTCTACACAGGATGAGAAATCCATTCAGGTACAATCTAACTTGCAATCAAGAACTACTCAAATAGGACCTTTATCATCAACACAGCATATCCCAAAATCTCTTTGTAAAATAAATCAAATTATATGAGCTAATTGATTCCAGGCAGCATCGGCAACTGCAGGTGGAGATGGAATAACAGGATGTTTATTAATGAAGAACTATTAATCAAAATTGACAATACCAATTTCTGTTTGTTGCATTCGAAAGATTCCTGCAGAGGTTGTAGATACATTTGTTGAAATTTTAAATATAGTTTTGAAAAGAGGCTGTATTAATACATGGGAATTTTAGCTGAGGATTTGGGCCACTGATGTTTTAATGGTGAAAAGATACTCCTAAATGCAATTTGACAAGCAATGCCAAAGATGCCAGTGGTAATTAATTAGTACTTAATTGAGACCACAGAACAACAGGACGTAGGAATCAGTACTCAGTGCCATTTTCCCCTCAGGCCCCAACTCAGGAGGGTCAACAGTGTGGCTGCAAGCTGAAGGTCAGTAAGTAGATTGGAAGAACACATTGACACGGGACATTTCATGATGGATCTCCCCCACCTTTTGCAGATGCCTCTGGCTACCACTGACAAGAAGAGGACTGTGAATTGTCTGAGGGAAATTTATTGCTCAGGCACATCTAAACTGAGGTAGGCTCTACCCTCACATCCGGCACTACAAAGGATACTTCAGGAAGATGCAAGCTCAAATGTTAGTGAGCACAAAGGTCGGCTGACATAAATGTACATGGATTTAGAATGGAGAAATTTTTA
>NW_022196897.1:31826508-31850842 GCF_008632895.1 Mastomys coucha | reverse complement strand
GCCCAAAAAAGGTAAATATAAATTTATTAAGATATTTTTCTCTCTGAAAAGCAGATTACAGATATTGTGGTAGTAGTTTGGACTTAAATACATGAGAGACTTCTATGTGTTCAATCGTAAATGTTCTCCATGTTCCCCAGGTTTTCCCCAAGGCACAGATCTACACTTTGTCTTCCTAGGTGTGACCACAGTTACCACAGGGGAAGCTCCTGTTCATCAACTGAGCAGATGAAGACCTGGAAATGATTTCCTCTACTACCAGAGTGAAGTAACAGACAGTTTCTGACTGAAAATTCGTGGTAGCTTGTAAGACTAAGAGAATAGTTTTGTTAAAACTGTCTCTTAAATAAAAAATGAATTTTGGTAGTTTTGATTTTTTTTTTTAAGCTTAGATTTGAAGTCAGCAATTGAAAGCTCAGTTCACTGACATAACTGGGAATTGGAGTCTAAGTTCCCGAGTACGGAGCCCTCCATCCTCGAGGCTTATATTACTTTGAAGGGCCCTCACTCTCCAAAATAGGCTCAGATGAACTACAGATGCTACCTATCCATCTGGAGAAAGCCTCTTCCGGGATCGGCTTTCTGTGGTCCCACACATGCCTGCAGTGAGCAAAGCGATACTGAGCCTGTCTGCAGTCCTAGAAAGTGCTTCTCTCTGGGACTCTTCAGAGGTGCTTGAAAGCACATCTCAGACAATGGCGCTCTCTGTGGAGCTGTGGCAATAGGTGATCATTGCATAAAAAGTGCTCATTCCCTGTTCCTAACTCACTTTCTACCTTTAGCTCACTTGCTGAGTTAAGTCTGTTCCTAGAAGACAACAGTCTCCTCAACCTCATTTCTCCTTTACAACTAGATGACTGCCAGATAAAAGCTGGGATACGTGTGGTATGCCTTGAGTAATCAGTGGCTCGCAGCCCTTCCATTGGGAAGCGTGGTTGAGCCCACTGAAAGCAACAAGTAGATATGCCACTTGAGGAGCTCAGAGTCACCAAGGAAAAAACAGCAAGAAAACAAGGTCAAGAGAGCTTGTCCTCATTGTCTTGATATTAAGTTAGGAAGAAAATAAGGTCTTTCACTATCAGTCATTCGTCATCTCTTTGCAACCTCACTGCTGTTTGAGATGAAGTCATTTCCAAACTAAGATATTTGCATTGTTTTCTGAGCTGTTTTCTCCTTTCTTTCATTCCACTAAAAGCTCACATCTTCATGAGCTGGCCTAAGCATTCCCCAGATTTTAACAGTGATCACCTGTATTGTTGACGTCAGATCTTTCCGAGCCCCCCAACTTAACAAGCATAGTCCTCTGATTGATGAGAGTTATATGTGAAGCTGTGAGCTATTTAATATACATATGCAGAGTATTCAGTACATATCTACTATCTATAAACTCAGTAAACATATCTGAATAAACCTAAGCTCTACATGGATTTTTAAATTTATGACTTATACTTCTACATTATTAAGTAAAAGAACGTATTATATTTAAAATATACTCAATATGCAAGTATTAAAATATATTTAAAACAGGAAAGAAAACAAGAGTGAAGGGGAAAACAGGGTTTAGGATCCAAATGGATGCTATGAAGGGCCACGCGTATAGAATTTATAGAGTGCCAAGTAGGGCTCTGACCATCAACTCTAACTCCTTTGTAGAAAGGGGATCCAGGAAAGAAATTACTTTTACTGGAACCTGAAGACAACAAACAAACAAAGTAAAACAAACAAAGAAACCCTTTAACTGTATTTAATGGCCTAGAGTGATCAGTCAGGTAGAATCTAAATGGTTTCCTAGTTGTCTGCTTCCATTTACTTCTCATAGCTGTAGTGACCTCAGTTAGAGAGCCTTAGCCATTGTTAGATGACATGGGGAAGTCCTAGGTTTGCTCATCTTTGAAATCAGAAGATTAGACAGCTTCCTTTCTACTGGGGAAAACCTAGACACCATTTCTGACCCAAAATGAGAACAGAGTTCAGTTGTTGCTCTCACGGTGACTTCTCCTCTGCTTGCCTCTTTTGGATGTTTCCCCACTCCCAGATGTCTGCAGGAAGCTTAGCACATGGCACTGGTTTTTAAAAGCAGCATTCTCTTCCTCCCTCTTCCTCAGGCCTAGGTGTTGATTGGACCGAAATTCCTCAGAACCAAAACCAAAACCAAGCTCTTCCCAAGCTCCTCAGACAAAAGTCTTTCCATATGTGCCTGTGATGCCGTGCTACCAATTTCTGATTTTAAACTCAACAGTTACGTTTTTAAAAATAGATACCACAGTTTGATGTACTAATGTGTAAATGGAAATGCAAAATATAATAGATTAGCATTAGGTTGAGTCAGGCAAAGGGGAAGTTTTCTCTTTAGCTTAGGACAGGAAATCACATCTGCATTTTGAAGTTCATTTTGACCACACCACTCTTCGTATCGACTTTCATGATGACACCAGCGGCTCTCTAGCAGCTAGATTACTCATTTTCAGAAGACACTCCTTGATCTGCTTTGTCGAGTTATCTTCTTGGAGATTCGGGACAGCCAGTATGAAATGCTGAAGACAAGGAACTAGCATATATCTGTTTCTAAGCACAGTGGATTTCCTTTCATAATTCTTCCCATGCACACTGTGAAAGGCAGGCAGCTATTGATAGATCCTGAGGCCCTTTTAAACCCAGATCTCTAGGGACAGCAAAGAACCACAGAAGGAGTGGCTTGAACCCAACTGGCTCCTCACCTTGGCTAATCTATGTTAATGCTGTTCTAAACTTTGGGTACAGTCCCAATCACATTGCCAACAATATGGTTTTCTCATCTTAAGGGAGCTCTCTGTACCTAGTAGCCTTTGTCTTCTTTGGACACCCCGCACTATCTCACTATCTCTGGGCTGCCTTCTCCATTCATTTGCCTACCCTGTTCATCTGGAGCTCATGTGTTAACTGCATGTTTCTTTTTGGGTACACCCACATTCAAAACATGTACCCACTTTTAGTCCTTCTCATTGTCACAAAAGTTCCTAAACTTAAGCTTTATCCATGGAAATCTTCCATGGCTAGTCAGGATAGTGTGGCCATTTTGATTTAAAGCCATTTCTAATTCATTATTTCATTGAGTTTTTAATTAGCACCTGCAATAGCTGTGCTTTGCAGTGACCTGTCTTAGTTTATAACTTTATCTGGGGCAGGTGGGACAAGACATGTCACATTTACTTCTAGATTGCCTTGTGGAGTCCTCTGAAAATTTGTTATTCATTCAGCTCATCAACGTTTATTGATAGTCTACTGTGTCATGGGTGTTGGGCCATAGTTAAGAATTAAAGGGTTATACAATGTGCACTTAGACCATAAAAGTCATGGAAAGCAAATTGTTTCAAGCAACGTGGGCCTGATGATATCCAATGATTAAAAGCTTGGGAAATAGAGTAGGGTGGGTCAGGAATAGTGTGAAGGCAAGTGTGGCCAGCCAGTGAAAGTTTTTCTAAGCCCTTTCCACTTGATGAAAGACTGTTCAATTCAAAGTCAAGCGGAGCTGACCCAGGATATAATGACCAAGGAACATCAAGCAGGGTGTGGCTGATTTCTGCTTCCTGTATTGCCTAATAATCTTCCTAAAAGCATTCTTGGGAGAGAATGACCTTGGTTAGGGTGATTCATTTCCATTTTCTGAACTCTAGTGTCTAAAACCTCTGCTTGTTTTCCTGCTGTCTTCTTGGGTAGGTTGTATTTAGCAGAGCAACACTAACAAATGACCCCTTTCTAAAGTTTTTTTTTTTTCTTTTTTTTTTAGGTGTGTAAACAGCAGGGCATCTAGGGTGTAAGAATCCATTTCCCACTTTCTCCACTCGCATGCACATCCATGTATCCACTTCTGGTTTTTACTGGCAAATCAAGGTAGAAACTTGAGTGTAAGTTAAAGTCTGTGTAACTAAGATCATAGTTCTGTGGCTTTGACTGCATTTCCCAGTGCTGGGATTCCACAAATAAATAATAATAAAAAAATAATGATTTTTAAAGCATTTGGAAACTCTTGAGTGGAAAGGTGGGATGTAAGTGCGGTGCCTTATTATGAAAGTGATAGCTCTTACATTATGTGCTCCTAATGGAGGTGCAGTAATGGAGAAGGAGGCACTTAGGCCTGAAAACCTGCTCCCTGAAGGCAGGCGGGGCTCAGGCAGGCCTGTGGTAATGCTTACTGTATGAGGAGAACTTCCTTCCAGTCTAGCAGGTGTGAGAAGGGTTGGACTGACGCTTATTCCCCTAAACCTTAGACAACATCACCATTTCTTACTGATGGAGTCTAACTGAAAATTTAATAACACTGTAGATTTAGAAACAGGAATTTAGTTCTGGGCTCTAATAAGCACACATGTGGCACAGAGCACATCAGGAACCTGGAGAAGCACATCCGCTATGTGCACACTGGTCCCCTCTGTGTACATGATAAGGCCCTAACTCCCAGGGTCTCAGACTACAGCTGCAAATGAGTTAGGGCAGTGAAAAGTTAAAATGAGGCTGCTAAGTATGGTGCTAACTGTAAGACTATGTCTTTAACCTGAGCACACAGAAAGATAATGGGGACACAGGCACAAAAGACAGACTGTGAGATCATCAGGAAGCTAGAAAAATGTTGTCTGTAAGCCACGGAGAGTGGCCACAGAAGAAAGTCTGTTGTGCACTCTACTGTCTGTATTTCTGACATGGCAGGCCTGTGGGATACAATCTATTTGGACCTTGAACTCAATACCGAATCCAAGAGTACCCTGTAGAACACAATAAATGCTTTTCATTCTGTGTGATCTGGGTGCTTTCTCAACTAAACTCATAACTTTAATTATAAAGTGAATATAACCTGTGTCAAATTATGAATACGTTAACATATTGAATGGAGACAAGAAAAATAAGCACCAGATTCAGACTCCATAGGCACTTGAAGGTAGAGTAAAAAAATCTGGTTTCCTTGACCACATTGTCATAATATGCATACATAACAGTTTATTGAATCCAGGCTGTGTAGACAAGCAGAAGAGGTCTGGCTCCATACTGTCACAATGCATACCCACAACAAAGACTCTGGGAGAACAGTCCTTTTCATTCGATCTCTCCAAGTATTACCAACATGAGAGCTGAAAATCTTATGTCTGTCTGAAGTTTATCTATGTATCCATGCATAAGTTATTAACTGGACTCCCTGGGCTCTACTGATGAAAATATTAATATATTCAAATCTCATTCCGGCTACTGCAAAACACGGTACATCAGATAGATGCATTAATATCATCCTTAGACAAAAGACCCCAGTATTATTTTTTTAAAGTTTTCTCTTGTTCCTTGGCCTCCTGCTGAAACCTTGGTGATATATAGCCTAATAAGGTAAAATGGCCATCAGGTGCCAAAGTACTGGGCTGACTGTATCTATAAACTCTGTTTATTGTACTTGAAATACAACACTCTTTTATGTGAATTATGTGCCTAGGACTGTTCAGAGCAGTCAAGGCAGAAATGTTTTCTTTTGAGTTTCTGAGACGTTTTACCTGACGGGAATGAGCTGGTCTGCATCCAGATGTCATCCAGTGGCAGACCTCTGTCCTGGAATCAGCCCCACCTGTGTGAGCTGCCTCTGCAGGCCATGGTGAAGCCTCCACTGCACTGGGAATCAGAGCTTTGCTGAGCCAAGCGGCATGACTGGAGGAGTTCAGTGGTGAGAGGGCTAATACGTGATACTTCGCCCTTGAGATCGCCACTCTACATTTTTAGAGGCAACTTGGATATTTATAATGACCAGCCTCTACCTTATGCAGCTTTGCCGTTTTGCTATTGGCTGCGTTTAAAGTCTTTTTATCAATGACAACAAGCTAAGTGGGTGGTCTTCTACCTCTTTCTCGCTGTAGGAAGAAAAATAGTGACATAATTCTTCACAGCCTGAAATAATTGTGGAAGTACAGATACTGGTTAGGTTGGCTATGAATTATTAGTGGAAAAGTGGGTCTCAGAAGTACGTTACATGTGAAATATTTTTCGTCACTTGAACATGTGCCGTCCAGAGCTGGCCCTGTTCTAGCCGTCACAGGGAACAAACATTTCACATTCCCAGATGCTCCCAATTTGGTGCGGTTTGGAGTGTAATTTAGATCAAACGTCTCCATGTAAATGAGTCAGGGTTTCTTAATTAGGTGCCTCTAAAGCAAAACCTTGGACCACATCAGTAGGTGTGGGTGTGGTGCCCACAATACTGGAACCTTTCCTGTATCATTCAAATAGCGGCTCCCCCCACCCTTGGTTGTTTTTTTCAGGCAAAGTAATAAATCTGCAGATGGCATAGACAGAGAGACGCGGCTTCAGAGGAGCTGTCTGAAAACGCCGCTCCTTTGGCAAATGCCTTAAAGTAGGTCATTCTGCTGTGATTTAGCTTTTTCTTTAGATTTGATTGCCAGCTTTTTGTTCCCATTACAAGTAGGGTGCTTTCCAGTCCGCAGACTTGTTCTTACTTTTCCAACTGGTGTTTGTTTACTAGCGTTTTCAGATCTTCATAGAAAATGGCCAATATCCTGTCACAGGGCTAATCATGCACTTGACCACAGAGCGAAATGGATCCTGGTGATAATCTGGGGATGCTGAAATATTAAATGCCTCAAACGCCCAGTCTTCCCACAGCAAAACTGCCTTGATTTATATGGGTAGGTTTACTGAAATAATTGCCCCATCTTTTATACATGTGGAAAGAAGGGGTGACAGGGTGTAAATGGGAAACTTTCACAGGCTATAGAGTTGTTTGTATAGATATTCAGGTTATATGCTTCTGTACTTGTCATTGTTTGTGTTTTTTATAGGGGGGAAATCACCGGGTCCCATTTCCCTATCAAGGCTTTGGGATTTACATGCAGAGCTCCCTGTGGCATTAATGAGTTACCTGCATAAATTCCCTGGCAATCGATGGCCATATAGACCTTGTTTGGATCCTATTAATTATTCTTCACAGAACCTTGACACAGACATTAAACGAAGCCTTAAAAAATCTTGATGAAGGTCTTAAGGTATCTTTTACTGTTCAGATATTAGCATTGCAAACTCATGTCTAGAGCATTATTCATTTCGTGGTACCATAGGGAGGGAGAGGTTGAGATGAGTTGCCAAGAGCATAGGGCATACAGAGAAAATGTTCTGCCTTTAACTTTTCATTATTTGAGGTCTAGTTTTGCTAGAACTAAGTTATGATGCTCAAAGTGTAACAATTAGGAAAATAACAGTTAAAATCCAATTAAATAAATGAAATATGTTGTTTTCTCCAGATTGCTGTTGAATATGGTGTCTTCTCCAAGGCCAAGCTTTGTCTTGGCAAATTATTGATGTTTTCAGGTGAATTCCAAAATGTCAATTAAAAAAGACACAAAGTGGGTGTTGGAGAGGAGGTACGTTTTATATTCTTGGCTAGGTATGTTGCAAGAGTGACTTTTAAGTGTGTTTGTAAGGGACAGCCTAAGAAAATGGCTTAACATATCATATTCGCTCATTTCCAGTAACTTTCCTTCACTTAGATAGAGCATAGAAAGTTCTGATTAAGCAAATGTTCTGGTTAAAAACACTTATCATCACATGCGGATTAGCAGTAATCAAATAGCACAATTAATACTAAAATTACAAGGACACAGAATTAGCATCCTTTGATAATTCACAAGGAACTTTTGCATCTTCAAGCTCTCATTAAGAACTGGAGTTATCTCTGTGGCAAGAGTGTGGGTTATTAGATAAACGGATGACTATTAGAAGTTTCTGACTGGTGAAATGGCTGCTAATTGAAATTTGTTTGGATCCTTTTGGGCTAGAGTTATTTATTGAATAATGCTACTGGATGATACTCCTTAAGTCTGGGTAATGCTGCTAATTCTGATTTTGTTGTTTACTTTCTAATTTGCCTGTTTGCTACTTAGTGGATCTTGCTGTGCTTGACCCCAGGTGGCATTGAATTCTTTCCTTCTTGGCTGATTCTGAAATATCTTGAGAAAGGCACCTTTGCACTTTGAAACATTTACTCCAAAACATATATATCTCAGTTTGTCAAGCCTCCCTCTACCTACCTGGGTAACATGTTTTATCAAATCACTTTATGGCCCTATCCTCTGACAGTTACATGGGATACTGCAACTGGGAAGAAAAGATTGCTACTCTCGAGGAGCAAAGCCGTGTCATACCTGGCAGAGCATATGGGTCCATATTTGCAAGAGGATCCCGGAGCAAGTATGTAAGCAAAGACCAACTCAAGTTGTTCATGCTTCAGAGGTATTTAGTGTTGTTCTTGTCTGTTTTGTTTGTTTTCTTGCTTTGTTTTGGGGGGACTGGTATTCATATCTACTTCTAATTTTCATACAAGTCTTTTTAGTTATAGATATTGTAATGTCTTCTAGCATAAAAGGGAAATCAATGCTACAAGGAGATAGACTGTCCAATGTGACAGGGTAAGAGAAACTCTGGATGCAAACTCAGGTGTTCCTGATATCAGTGCAGTACTTTTTCTATTCAAAGTCCTGGAGTCAGTTTAGTGTTGAATCCGGGGGCTGGATTCTGCTTGGATTTTCAACCATGTCAAAAACCTGTAACAAGATAAGTCACCCCTCAGTTTCCTGGAGAAAACTGGTTGGTTACTCCTACAAAGTTGGTACCACCATTGCTCTAGCATATCTTGCAGGAAGGATACCATTGTAGAGGGTCACTGTTTAAGTTTTTTTTTTTTTTTTTTTTGCCAGCACACAGAGCCTGACGTCACTCCTCATTCTCTCAGTTCTTCCCTACCTCACTTCATTCTGCTTGTTTCACAGTATGCTGTGGCACTTCTTCTTCCCTTACTGTATCAATTTGACTCAATATTTTGTGTTCTCTGGATTAGCATTATTATAGCCTCCATAGTGGTGAGGCGACTTCCTCAGCAGGTGGAAAATTTCTAAAACTGCACATGGGCACTAGTTTGTGATCAATAATAATTTCTAGAGGCTTCAGTTTTATCATTGGCTTCACCAGTCTGTAGCCTCTAGGTTGGGCACCTTGACATTGTCTTAGACCCTTCAGTTCTCCATGGGTTATTTAAAAACGATCAGAGAAGATGTATATTTCAGAGCCTCTTTAGGAGATCCCCATTTCCTTCTTATTTTCACAGCCAATACCAGAAACAAAGGCTATCCTAGATAATTGATGGGTTTCCAGCTTGGCTCCAGACTCTTTTGGATCTCCCATTCCTACATTCATTTTGCAGTAGCATTGGTTTATTTGAGATAATTAAATAATAAATTGGACTTATTTATTTAATTTTACAAGATTTATTTATTTTATGTGTACATACAAGAAGGGTTTTTTGCCTTCTTGTATGTAGTATGCATGTATGTGTGCCATGTGCATGCCTGCTTCCCAGAGAAATCAGAAGAAGGTGTCAGATTCCTCTGGAATTGGAGTTTCACATAGTTGTGAGCTGCTATGCAAGTTCTGGAAATTGAACTTGGGCCTTTGCAAGAGCAGCAAATGCTGTTAGCTACTGAGCTATTTCTCTAGCTCCATAACTTATCTTGTTTAACTGCTCAATAACCTGTGTTATAATCTTCATGGCCAGAGGCATCAGATTCCAACTTTCCTGAGCCCCATCCTCATCCCAGTCTCCCTGTGCATTGGAATTGCTGCTTCTGTGCCCTCTTTCATATCACACAGTCCTCTTGGCCACAGATGGGCTTTCACTAGTTGAGTCATCAATTGCAAGTTCTACTTAGCAGTCAATTATCTTGTCGCTTTTCTTAAACCCTTACCACATTAGATTGGTAGGTATGCAAAAGTCCATCCTTAGATTTCCAATTTTATGCTTTCTTTATCTTCTCTGCTCTCTTTGCCTAATGATGAACCACAAGTAGGTGCTCCATAACACAGCTTCATTGAGAATATTGCATTCTTCTGGTATAGGCACCTATCACACTAGCTTTAGATAGTTGATATTTTAAATGATTTATATATAACATACTTTACTGTATATATAACTGACAAGTGATAGCCTTTCGTAGCTCTAAGGCTAAAGCATATATATAGATATATGTATATTTAAAATTTACCTCTCCTAGTTTACAGCAGTTTGTAGTATGTTTAAATGGAGAGAACCATGTTCCTCCTTTCATGTATCTGTTTCTTCTCAAATATCAGTAGCTTCTATCATTAAAAGTCACAAAATATGCAGATGTTACTTCAAAAACCACTTAGGAAATTACTAAAGAACATAATTTACAATCCCATCAACAATTAGGATCCTTAACAGAACATCTATGTTATATCATAAAAGCCTTTTAGGCTGTTTGCCTTCAAGAAGCTTAAAAACATGGCCTGTTCACTTACTGTCACTCAGTAACTCTGGAATCTTTCTCCTTTCTTAACTGACGACCATAGGTTCATCAAGCTTTAAGGATCTGTAATCCTGTATCCTGTCTTCCTTTGCTTCATTTTGAAAGTCCCATGATGCTGGTCCTTAGGTATCATAACAGGCCTGTTGCTGGCTCCCCTTGCTGATATAACCAGTGCCTGAAGAACATGAACATTGTAGGTGTCTCTCACTCATGAGACAGACTCAAGGGCCAAATTCATCCTTCTCTTTCCTTGCTATCAAACTATTGTGGAGTGGAGTTTAGATCACATTTTAAATTTGGATTTTCCAAGTTTTAGCTTCACTCAGTTCCTAGGACAAATGAAGCAAATTGTATAACTCTGGGTGTCATACTGCATTTTAAAGATCACATTCTCCTTGTCAGTCTCTCCTTTGTTTACAGAGAATTTCTTTTTTTTTTTTTTTCCTGTAGAACTTGGTTTCTGAAAGTTTGGTCCCCAATCTAGCAGCACTTTCCTCAAGAAAGCTACTTGTGTTGGTTCTCAGGTCCCGTGCTAGCCCCCACTGCATCAGAACCCATAGTTTTCAGATCAAATCCTGCAAGTGGCTTACTTTATAGC
The DNA here is from genome assembly GCF_008632895.1 of Mastomys coucha. NCBI lineage: Eukaryota > Metazoa > Chordata > Mammalia > Rodentia > Muridae > Mastomys > Mastomys coucha. The sequence goes on along the minus strand of NW_022196897.1, from coordinate 31,839,901 downwards.
AACTTACTGTAAAGATGCTCATGGCAGACATTCTGGCCATGGCAGCCTTCTGGTTTCTACCTAGCATCTTTGACATGTTCTCTATCCTCAACAGTCTCAGTCCAATCTTTTTGCTTTCCGCGCTAGTCCTTCAAAGCCTGTTTGCTGAGTTTTGTAGGTTATGTGCAGGGCACTGAAGCTTAGCCAATAGAGGGCACTCTTCTAGCCAATTAGTCATCACCATTAAGTCCATCTGATGGATCCTGGGCTGAGAGGTGAGCTCTCTGGACAGGATGCAGGATGGTGGGCCCTCACCACTTGTGGTCATTAAGGTTCCTGTGGTGCGCTTTGTGAAAGGAGAGATTGTTAACCTCGCTGTCCTGGCTGACTTCCAATCTGTGTAATTGCATACAGCCTACCTAAGTCAGCTCTGTAGTTTCAATTAGGTAAAGCATTGTTCACTTCTTGTATTAAACTGATGAGCTGTGTGGCTGCAGACTGCTAATTAGCTTTGTTTTTCAAGTGGCTGAGTGATGAACAGGACGCCCCCTCTGGTCATCTCCTTCCCTATTCAGCTTTCTCCAGTGTCCTCTACAAGTATATACTTCTTTTCTTCTGTACTAGTGCTTCCTGGGTTAAAGGGCATCGGGATTAGAAACTGCTAGATGTGACAATGATTGCTGCTTTAGTTTCTTTTGACAGCCTTCTGCTCATAGTTTATCATAGAGAGTTCCTATGCAAAGATAAAGGGATACACTAAGGGGTGGAAGAAATAGGCTTTCTTATTGATGCCTATAGGAAAAAGGGCAACTGAAGGATAAATTCCCTTGAAGATTTGAACCAAGATCCCATAATTGCCAGGGAAGTATGGCTTGCCTTAGGAGCTCAGTACTCTAGGAATTGCCTATTTTCATTACAATGGTGACAGAAGATGAGGTTAGAGAGATCAGAATATGTATTTTATTTCTTCTTTCTCTCAGTTAGAAACATTTTACAAGACCTGCAGTAAAATGCCTCACTATCTTGGTGGGAACTGCTTGACCCTAACCAGGACTGATAGAGAATGGGATCCCTCTTTGATGGCTAGAGGCTCAGCATTAGGGAACTATATGTCTGCATCAGAGAAGCAAAGTGGAAGACAGTGGATAAACTGGAAGCCAACATAGCTTCCAGGCATGTGGTCTCATGAGAGAAAAGATGCCTCTGAGAGGAAAATGGCTTCTGTGGCATGCAGTGTGTGTGTGTGTGTGTGTGTGTGTGTGTGTGTCCATCCCCGTCCAAATGAAAGCAATTCACATTTAGGTAAGGTATCCCTTTTCATCCCTTTTCACTGTGTGAACAAATTGATTGTAATTTGATGCCCAAGAACAAAGCACACATTTTAAAATGTCCTTTAGGGCAGCTTCTTTTATATTTTCATATCTCAACACTATGGGAAACAAATGAAAATCAATGAATGAAATAAACAAATGAGTGAACAAAACTGATAAAGGGAAGACCTGGCAAGGCTTCGTGACTAGCTATTCATGAAGAGTAGTGCATGAAAAGGTGTTTACTTAGTGCCTGCATACCAGCATGCTTTGCTCTCTCCACAGACGTTCTGTTGTACCTAGGTGCTTCACCTGTATTAATGACAATGGGAGAAAATGAAAAGTGGCAGGACTTAATAATTGTGATGGCTTGACCGACTGAGTGCCTGCTAAAGTTCAACTAGGTTGCAAAATGCAGTCAGAAGAGGGGAGTCAGAATATAGTACCTGAGAATGTGATTCTGGTGTGGGAACATTTCTAGACATGGGCGGGGACATCAGTACCACAGATGAACAAAGGTCCTTACATCCAAGACACTTTCTGCTTTCCTGGTAAAACTATTTCTAACTCAGCATTGACACGTGTTTAGCAAATACACTTGATACCAAATACATGTTTGTCTCATGAATCCTTGGGCAGATGAATAACTGGACAATAGTTCTTTGACATGGAAGAGTGCTTCTATAGTTAAGGACAAGGGAAAGAATTTGAGGCTAATGGCTATACAGGCAGATGATAAAAGAAGGGCATGTTGGGAAACCAGTTTAGTTATAAAGAGTGTAGGCAGACTCAGGAGAGGAGATACAATTACTAGAAGGGAGATCTGAGAGTCTCTGTGCAGATCTCGTGAGCTATGCTTTTGAATTTCCTTTGCATGTTAGCAAAAGGATCTGAGTATATATTATAGATGCCCCCAAATATCATTGAACTGAAGAGAAAATAGTCTTAAAAAGTCATTTTACTGTTTTGAGAAGCTAGGAATAGAACCTAGACTCTTGCATGCTAGTGAGTTATGTCCTCTAACCTCCAAATTCTAATCTAAAATTGGAGTTTACTGCCAGGCAGAGGACTCCAAAGCCGTTTTCCCAGTGGCCTGACCCGAGCCTTTGTCCCCAGAGGCTCTCATTCAGGTTAAACCCATGAGGTCTTAGTTGTAAAGTGCTTCAAAGTCAAACATGGGTCCAATCTGCCACTGGACATAGGCCAGCTCTTATTTATGACTGAGATTTCCTCCCGTCTAGTGCTACACTCTAGTCACTTTCCAGCCTAGACTTTATAGCCCTGAGATCTGAAATCTCATACAGAATCTGCACTTTTTCTTGCATGAAAAGGAGGAGGAGAGGGAGGAGAGGGAGGAGAGGGAAGAGGAAGAGGGGCAGGTGAAGAAGAAGAAGGAGGAGGAGAAGGAGGAGGAGAAGGACATTTGCAGTTACCCCATCTTAACTATTCCTGGATGTCACCCTGCAGCTCTAGCTTCTGCTTTTCCCTCTGCATTCTGGGTACTGCTGCTCGACTCGTCAGCACCTTGTCAGTGCTTCCTGTCGAGTGGGCTACCATTGGACTCTGTGTCCCTCACAATTATCCACAAGCCACACAGATGCTTCACAATTAAAAAGTAGATATTAACAGGTACATATTAACAGAATAGTAAGCTACTTTAATTTTTTTTTATTTTTCCAATGTGGGGGCTGTTTGTAAAGCCCTCCCTTCCCCTCTGAATGGCCCTGTTGTTTTTCATCTTCTAGTCCTTGGAAAATCTTTTGTTCTTGCTGTAATATGGATCAAGAATGTGTGGGAGCCAATATGATTTAATGAAATAATATACAAATGTCAAGAATACTTTAGTGTCTTGTGTACAGACCATAATAAATTACTTGGATGGAATGTTTTGCTTTTCTTTTCAGGCAACAACCCCACAGTTTATAGTGAGCTTCACTGATAAGAAGTAGCCACCGAATATGTTAAAATCAACCCAATTTAATGTGGGATTAAATGGCTGAGGATTTCTTTCAAATTCAAAAGATAAAAGCCTGAAGAAGACATAGTCGTCCAGAAGGCAGTGAGGTACTAGAGAGTTGTCTTGGGATTCTTATGGGCAAAAGGGAGAAAAACAAATTCAGCAAGAATGAAAATGAGTCAAGTAGTTTCTCAGAATTAAAGGTGAACCAAAAGAAATTGGCAGCTGTCTGGACTTGCCAGCCAGGGAGGCCATAGTGTCAGATACACGTGACAGTTCCAGAGACAAGGCAACACTCCCCAAACAGCTCTCTGGAAGGGCTTGCCAGGAAGCCAGATGCCACTTCTGGAAGACGGTCTTCTGTGGCTGGGCATCTGGGTTCAGTGCTTTCCATTTAAAGAGTAGAAAGGTGGCAGCAAGCGGCAGCCCTGTCACTGCCCCTTCCAAAAAGTGCTGTTTGTAAGTGTGAGAAACGCGCAGAAGCATCAGTGGGTTTTGACACTTGTCTTCAAAGACACCGTTGAAGGTTGCAGCGTTTCCCTGAGTTTTAGATAGAAACGGCATATTAAAGAGAAAGGAGGGAAGACTAGTAGGAAAATTATCACGGTTCTGCAGAAGCTCCTGTAACCATCCGGGGCTTCTTATTAGGATGCATTAGGAGGGGTTTATTTGAGTGACTGGGATGATGCGTGGTGTGCAATTAAGGGACCTGACTGAAGGACACTGCCTCTCCGGGCTGTTTCTCCGATACACTCTTACGTGTCGCCTTCTTCCCCGGAAACACAGTTGAGTATTGGTTTTGGCAGGAGAGTGAAGCATGCTCCGGGATACCCGAAATCAGCTGACTTGAGTTCTAGGTGATTTCTTTCTGGTCATCTTTGACATTTGCTGTCTCTGATCCACAGAGCAGACAATTCATCTCCTCACCCACAGAAGGGGAAATGAGCTTTGTGATCAGATGTCGTCACTCTTTCATTCATGCCTTTGCTTTTATTTTTATTGGCTTTATTTCCTCTAAATCCCTTTTCTTTCTCTTTTTCTCTCTTTCTACCCCTCTTTCCCCCTCTCCTTTCTCTACCTGATACTTAATATTTGAAGATAGCATGAAGTCATTTAGAACTGAAACAAAAATTGGATAGAGAAGTTGATTGATCTGACAGGAGCTGGGACTGATAAAGTTTTCTCTAGAGTGAGAGATGTTGGAACACTGTACTCCAAGAAAGATATCTCCGGCAAATCCCTCCACTCTGGGCTTAGGGAACTCTGTGGAAGAAGAGGTAGAAAGAATAGAAGAGCCAGAGGAAGGTACCAAGGAGACAAGGCCTTTAGACACACTAGGACTGGCACACATATGAACTTGCAGAGAGAGACAGGCAGTGTGCACAGGACCTGCCTGGGTCTGTAACAGGTGGGGTCCTAGAACTGAAAGGAGACTGCAGACACAAGTCCACACCCCTAGCAATTGATAAACACAAGTCCACATCCCTAGCAATTGGTAAACACAAATCAAAATTTAGTTTTCTCAAAACAAAGCTCACCAGGGAAACAAACCACTCAAGGATAGGCCACATGTCCAGCAATAGACACAGAACGAACTCAATGCCATCTTTGGAGATTCTTTGCCTTCTAAGGTTGGGGAGGGTTTTCTTGAGACCCTTATATTATAGATCTTTTGTGTATACATTATAACTTTGAGTTTTGGATTCCTGTGTGTGCAGACCTATGAGTTTCTACATCTATGTATGTTTTCCGTGCTTTTTCTTTGGCTGTTTTTCCTTTTTGTTTATTTTTTTAATGTTCAAATTTGTTCGGTTTTGATTTATATTATTTTATTTAATTATTATTCCTTAGATGCCTATTTATTTTCTAACAGAGCAGAAAGGGCATGGATTTGTATGGGAGAGAAGTTAGGGAGAAGCTGGGAGAACTAAAGGAAGGAGAAACCATAATCAGAATATATTGTATAAAAAAACTATTTCCAACTAAAGGTGCTCTCATTTAATGTGGAGTTAAAGAAAGATGTAAAAGAAATTCTCACTTTCTAAGATCTACTAATAATTCTAGATGATGATGATGATGATGGTGATGATGATAAAACTACCCCAAAATAATGACGACCTTATGAAGTAGTGTTAGAATTGCTCCAGTCTCTGAGGGGCCATAATGTCCTAATGCTGCTGCAGGATGTTAGCCCTGCCCATGTTACATCCTCGTTTTTAATATGTGGCTGAAGTGTTAATATTGTTTTCTCTGTAGATCTAAAAGGGCTGCTCTTCATTATGATAAGGATAGTAAGAAACATGACAAGAAAAACTTACTTTGAAGTGGATCATTCCTTAGCCTTCGTCTGAACTATGTCAGGCTTCTAACATTCCAGGCCCAAGAAGCTGATCTCACATAGGTCCACTTACTAACTTATAGGTGATTGTCATCTTCAATTAAGTCAAGCAGTTTCTTTGGTTTCATAGAACTGTTGGACATCTGCCATACTTGGAACATCAGCATACCAGTCTCTGCTATCAGTGCCATCAAGAACTCAGTGACCTCCATTCTCTCCTCCTCTGGCCAGCCCATTAGTGGCAGAAGGGGCCAAGTCTACTTTTGTTCTCAATTTTTATTCTCACCAATAATTTCAAGAGCCTAAGCTACAGTATATCCTCCTCATCCTCCTTGATCAATGCTCTGTTTATTTATTGGATATTTTTGAAACTGCTAGGTGAAGCTAAGAACAGTAGTTGCTCCTGCCTAAAAATCTGCCCATTGGTCTACTATCATGAGAATTTATTTGTTTAATTATTTATTCACTTTAAACTTCTGTGCATATATGTATGTTGAGCATTTCCTGGACCTCTCTTGAGAAATTAGTAGGCTTAAACACAAAATATAATTCGCTCTGCCTCTGCCACATTTTCTTTCTGTAAATCTGCTTAACATTCCTCCAAGCGCTTTCATGGTACTGCATCCTGGGATGTCCAACCTTGGAGGTTCCTAGGGCACTGTTCTTAACTCATTGCTCAGGATTATTTGTGGTCCTATGCCATTGCCTTCATCAAAGTAGATGGTCCCCAAACTCACATAAAGACATGTTTGGTTCTTCTCTACTACATTCTGCTAGTGGAATATAGACAGTGACCAAATCACATTTTGTGCTAATTTCAGGCCCTTCTGTGCTTATGTATTGTACCTTTTCCTGCCTATGAATTACAGGCACCCCCTCTCAGCTAATTCAAAACATGGGAACCCTCCTGGAGCCATTTTCCTACCTCGTCATGCTCTTGGAGAACAAGTGCTGTGCACTATCCTCCCTTGGTCCCTCTTGTGGCTGACCTTCATCCTCTTCACTGTAATCTGTCTTAGATACCAATCATCTCTTAGACTTCTGTACTGATCCACTTCTCTGTTTAGCCCTTCTTATGCAATCCTTATTCATTACCTCCATTCTATGGGCCCTTCCACAACTGTCCCAAAATTCAAACTCCTTCACAATACTGGGGTTTTCTTGACAGCTTATATTCTCTAAAACATTCTGAGTTTATACTCTTTCTTTTTTTTAAGTGTAACACTTTATTAACCATTTCAGTGTTTACACTTTTGAGCTTAGGGAAAGCCAAAACCTCAAATGCAAATGATATAATTTCAGAAGTTAAATGTGTCTTACAATACTTTTTTCTTTTTTTATTGATTTATGTTTTATTGCATTATGATAAGAAAAGATACATAATTTCAATCTGAATTTGTTAACATGTAAAAACATATTTTAAGTAAATAAAATTACTTTACATTCTTTTTTCCCTTTTGTACCCCAACTGCTCCCAGAAAACTCCCTTCAATACCTGCCACACCTTTCTTATTTTGTCATATTCTTTAAAATTTATAAAATATTGTAACAAAAATGAGTGTTATAAAAGTTGTTTGATATAAAACAACAATCAATTGAACAGTCTTATGTAGATGCTTGTTTACAGTAATACTGAAAATACATGTTTTTCTCAATATAAATTTTAAATATCTCCAAATATATTAACTGTATATTTTAAAATAATACATCACTACTAGTTTTTTTAAATGAACATAAATAGATAAAGTCTTTTCATTTGTTTGTTTTGTTTTTAGTAGAGCTTAAAATCTTGGCTCTTACTGTGTGGTACAAGCCCAAAATAAGAACAACTTTTAGACATTGGAGTTCATTGTAATAAGGCTGTACTTCAATGATCCTCATATCACCAGAGGATTTTACCTCCATAGTAGCTAAGCTAAGAGTTGATAGTTCTGCTGCACCAAGGAATGAATTGTAGGCATGATTTTTAATATAGTTTTCCTGCTATGGTCAAAGATAGTTGACTTGAGTGACTGTCTTCATTCTCAGCCCACAGGGAACAGGTTACATTCATTTAAGAAATGGTATGTGTAATAAGATGGTCTATTCATGAAGTCATTCACCAACAGTTTAAATGAACAATGGTTCTGCATGGAGGGTGGCACAGACATTAGGTGAGGGTAAGAATCTGGTTCATTGACTGTGATGATTTTTGAAAAGCATTCATCTCAGAGAAGGAGTAACTTATAAAGTCTTCTTCTTCAAAATTGATACGATAGTTATAAATATCAAGCAAAGCATTCAGTCTTACTCTCTGTTGTTCTTTTATAAGCCACCTCCCAAATTAATTATCTACATTTCTTTTGGCTATATAAATAATTTTGAAATATGTAAGCTGTTTTGAAAACCATAGTATAGTGTAGTGTAAAAACATCAAATAAACAATCCTACTAATAGAGAGGCTGAGATAGGACAAGCCTGATTTCAAGACCATAATGTGGTACATAGTAAGACACTGTCATGTACAAACAAGCAGAAAGTGTATATGGATTGTACAATATTGGACCTATTTCTCCAATTGCCAAATTAGAGAGACCACCGGATGATAGCCAACAAATTTCCAATTCCTCATACTTTTGAATTTGAATCGATTAGGATATGTTGGTAATATTAATTTTCATATTAAGAGATATTAAGAAAAGGTAATTGTTACTTCCTGCTATTTTTGTTGTTAGAGGTGGAATTATTTTTTGCATGGGTTTGTTGAAAGATTACTTTCTTGCTTCTTCTAGGGTGTAATTTTGCTATTTATATTGGTGTTTTCCATCTATTATCCTTTGTAGGGCTGAATTTGTAGGAATATAGTGTGTAAATTTGGTTTTGTCATGGAATATCTTGGTTTCTCCATCTATGGTAATTGAGAGTTTTGCTGGGTATAATAGTCTGGGCTGGCATTTGTATTCTCTTAGGGTCTGTATGACATCAGCCCAAGGTCTTCTAGCTTTCATAGTCTCTGGTGAGAAGTCTGGTGTAATTCTGATAGGCCTGCCTTTAATGTTACTTGACCTTTTTCCCTTACTGCTTTTAAAATTCTTTCTTTGTTTAGTGCATTTGGTATTTTGATTATTATGTGTCCAGAGGAATTTCTTTTCTGGTCCAGTCTACTTGGCATTCTGTAGGTTTCTAGTATATCCATGGACATCTCTTTCTTTAGGTTAGGAAAGTTTTCTTCTATAATTTTGTTGAAAGATATTTACTGGCCCCATAAGTTTGGAGTTTTCACTCTCTTTTATACCTATTATCCTTAGGTTTGGTCTTCTCATTGTGTCCTGGGTTTCCTGAATGTTTTGAGTTAGGAGCTTTTTGCTTTTTGTGTTTTCTTTGACTGTTGCTTCAATGTTTTCTATGGTATCTTCTGTACCTGAGAATCTCTCTTCTATCTCTTGTATTCTGTTGGTGATGACTTCTATGACTCCTGTTCTCTTTCCTAGGTTTTCTATCTCCAGGGTTGTCTCCCTTTGTGATTTCTTTATTGTTTATATTTCCATTTTTAGATCCTGGATGGTTTTGTTCATTTCCTTCACCTGTTTGATTGTGTTTTTCTGTAGTTCTTTAAGGATTTTTGTGTTTCCTCTTTAAGGGATTCTAGCTGTTTACCTGTGTTCTCCTGTATTTCTTTGAGGGACTTATTTATGTCCTTCTTAAAGTCCTCTATCATCATCATGAGAAATGATTTTTAGATCTGAATCTTGTTTTTCTGGTGTAATGGTGTGTCCAGGACTTGCTATGGTGGGAGAATTGGGTCCTGATGATGCCTAATAACCTTGATTTCTGTTGCTTATATTCTTACGCTTGCCCCCCGCCATCTGGTTATCTCTAGTGCTACCTGCCTTGGCTAAATTTGACTGGGGCCTGTCCTTCCTGTGATGCTGGTTGTGTCAGAACTCCTCAGAGTCAAGCTGTCTCTGTGATCCTATGATTCTGGAATTCTGTGATCCTGTGATCCTGGGCCCATTAGAGTGCCTGGGAGTAGCGATTCCTCTGGGTATTATGGGATTCACTGCAGAGTTTGCAACCAAGGTCTGCTCAGGGCACTGGCCCAGACAGACCAGAAGGAACCCATGCCACTGGACTAGCAGAGTTACTGTGTGCCTGGATCCTTCTGGTCCCAGTTACTCCCCCTGAGTTTATATTCTTTCATTGGTATTTATAATCCATAACTTTATTCTGGAGGACATTTTCTTCACATTGTAGTCCTCCATACCCTGCTTATATAGGGTACATAGGTGCATAGGTATATAGTTTGCCATTTGTACTCATGAGTTCTGTATTAGAGGAGTCAAATGACTTCTAATTAAAAGTGTTTAAATGTTTTTACATTTATACTGAACATGTACAGAATACCTTTCTTGTTATTATTTTAAGAAATAATATTTAATATTTAATATTTAATACTATTTAAGAATAGTAGTAAATAGCAATTATCTTCATATTACTGCATTAGTTGTTATGAATAATCCAGAGATGACTTAAACTCTTATATAGAAGGGTACCATAAGTTATATACTAATACTACCCAATTTTATACAAGAAATTTAACAATGTTTAGCTTTTACATGTTGCCTATCAAATGGATAAACTTAAAGCTAGCCTGTGTTATGTAACCTAAAGGTACTCTTTGGGGTTTCTAAGCTAACTTTTATCTTGGTATTTCATGCCTTGAATCTTGAATTCAGTGACCACACACTTTTTCTTCTGTAACAAGTTAGGTATTAAGTTCATGAATGTTGTTCAACTTGTTGTGACTATTTAATTCTTGCCATTGTAGAATACATTTCCAGAAAATATATAAATAACAGGTATGTGTTTTAATAAAATCTTACTGACAAAAACAGGATGCAGGCTAGATTTGGTCTAACCTTGAGATCAAATTTGTTAATCCACTATTCCCTGTAAGCCCTAGAATCTAACAGATACTCATTTAAAATTTTTAAAGGAGGTTGAAGATAGGGTTTTATAATTAACAAACAAACAAACAAGTAATAATTCATTTGACATATTTTAAACATGAATAAAAGGAACATTAAAGGTATTGTTTTTCTTTTCAATGCTCTATACTTCTAAGGGCTGAGACTGGGACTATAACCTTTCTTCCAATCCAAGTTCCAAATTCCTAGTTCTTTCCATTAGGATAAAGCCAAGAATTTTGATGAAGAAGAAAATGACTAAAAACTTCTATGTCTCAGAAGCAAATATAACCATGGGGTAAAAAATTACAAAAGTCAGGATGTATGGGACAGTAACCATTGTAAGTTTCCTGCTTTCTCCTCTTTATTCAGATATAAATCTAAAGATGAACAGTCATCATTTCACTCCTGCCTCATATGTTTATCTCCAAAGCCTTCTCCTAGAATAAGGCTATAACACGGGAAGGACCACTGTACCTTGGTACCCAGTTCACAATCTTATAAATTCTGTACTAAGATGTCTCCTAAGTAGATGATATTTTGTAATCCCTATGGGGAGATGGAAATCATTGCTTCCCCTTACAATCTAAGGAATTAATTTTAACTACCAGGCCAGCTTCTCCAACAGGAGTCCAGTGGAGGAGCTTCAGGCTCAATGGAAGTGCATTAGCTCTTCCAAATGATGAAGAACATTTCATGCGCACAGCAAAGAAAGCATTATGCTTCCAGCTTATTCCAAGCAACTTGCTACCTTTGTCCCTGAAGAAAAGAAAAAAAGAGAAAGAGAAAGGGATAGGTGGAGAGAGGAAGGAATGGGAGGAGGAAGGAAGGGAGAGACAGGGGGAGAATAACAATTTGTACACATTTGTCATTTTCCAGTAAAAATATCCATAGCCTGCAAATCTTTGGATATCAGGTGTTGTGGTTGGGTGGAGAACCAAAGTGTACAGAGAAAGAGCGCAGTGCCAGAAGACAGCATAGAAAAACACATGCTGCTCCAAAGCACAGCAGATCTGAGCAACCCAAAGCCTGGATGGGCAGAAATGAGCAACCACTGCTCACTCCTGAGGACCAGAGGGAGGAGAGAAGGGGGTCTCCTGGGTTTTGAAGTTCATGGTTAACCATATCTAACCCCCACTGCATATCAGAAATGCCCACGGTGCCGTTATAAAGATGATGGATACAGTGCTTCCTCGCTGTGGTTTCTGTACACAGCTCTTCCAGTTCTAGGTCCCCATCCTTTAAGTTGTCTCAGACATGCTTTTGCTGGATATTTTATTTAATATCCATGAAGACCACAGAGGCTTTGAATACCAGCCCACTCTCATAAAGTAGCCACAGCCCAACAGTCTCTCCTTTTAACACGGCGTTCACTGGCATGCTTCCATGAGATCTGCCTGTTCACTCATAACATTTTTTTTTCACCTTGAAATTCCACGAACAGCTGGGCAATTTTCTTAGAGTCAGTGCAAAGGGGAAGATTTTTTTAAAACTCCCCTTTTAATCTCTTTTATAATGTACAATTTTGTAATGTTTATTTGCACCTAAAAGTCACCAGCAAATATATATCCTGGTAAGGATATTTTCAGATATGCTTAAATTCCTTCCTTCCTTCCTTCCTTCCTTCCTTCCTTCCTTCCTTCCTTCCTTCCTTCCTTTCTTTCTTTCTTTCCTTCCTTCCTTCCTTCCTTCTTTCTTTCTTTCTTTCTTTCTTTCTTTCTTTCTTTCTTTCTTTCTTCTTTCTTTCTGTTTTTCCTTCTTTGGCTTGAGATAGAACCCAGAGCTTTATGTATGAGCCTCAATTCTGCAAGTTATTCTTAAAGGCTATCCTTTTCTAAGAGATTTTTACTTTCCCCGGATAATGTATCCACAAGTGGGAATTAAGTGTTCTTTTGTGCCCCCCCTCCAAAAAAATTTCTGAGATTGTTTTTGTTTTTCTAAGTGTAAGCCACAAAGTAAATCTGGCTATTTCAATTTTGCCTGACTCCAAAGCCCTGTTTTCTTTGTTCTCTTAAGATTTTGTCCAATTTGGCCAGGCAGTGGTGGCGCACGCCTTTAATCCCAATCTTGGGAGGCAGAATCAGGCATATTTCTGAGTTCGAGGCCAGCCTGGTCTAGAGAGTGAGTTCCAGGACAGCCAGGGCTACTCGAAAACAGAAAACAAACAAACAAACAAACAAACAAAAGATTTGGTCCAATTCATTCCAGTACTGAACTCTAACTACAGCTTTTAATTTGACTTCATGAGCTTCTTTCCTCTTATCTCTGCCAGCTGAGACTCAGTTGTTAGATGACTCTTTTATACAAAGACTGTCATGTGTTACATACACAGTAGTGACTGTACTTCTTTCTTACCTCCTTTAATTGACCCACATCCCCCAACTACTACTCACTAGTAAACAGGCCATTTTCCTACCCTTTTTTTCCCATTAGCTCTATCTTTAGTTATCTGTGACATATTTTACAGAGAGCACTTGGGTCTTACATGGTAATTTGGAAGGTATCATAGGACCTTCCTGGTCTGAGCACTGTAATGTTAATTCATGGAAGTGGCCATTAGTAAATGTTTTGACTGATAGTATTTTTCAGATGACTGTTTATTCTGAGTGTTCTCTCTCCATCTCTTATGATTGGAATTGGCCCCAATTTTAAGATCTTTAGATGAAGAATCCATATAATTTTTGCTTCTCTCATCTCTGTATCCTAGAAGTATGCAGTTCTCCATAGGCAGAAGCCTGAAACTACAATACTACATAACTGTAAAATCTGTTTCTGATATTGTTTAGGAAGTCATCCTTCCCTCTATTGAGAGAGTAGACAGAGAGGAGAGAGAGAGAGAGAGAGAGAGAGAGAGAGAGAGAGA